>NW_026555336.1:21623037-21823583 GCF_029017545.1 Prosopis cineraria | reverse complement strand
TCCCCAAACCTTGGCTGTAAGCTTATTAGAAATCCTAAAATTCCATCCCCTAAAACTTCTTTTAAAGTTCTATCTTTAGGCTTGCCTAGGCCAGCTTGATAAATTCAATCTCTGAAGCGGGCACATGGCACCTACTCTTCAGTCATTTAAACCTTACTAAGTATAGTCCGTTGTCTCCCTAGCTTATTAAGTGATCTTACAAAGGTTTTGCTATGCTAATCTCCAGCTTTTCCTTATAAAATGTACATAGAACTTCAGCTCCATCTCTATCTCACTAATGATTGAGTTGCAAGGCAGTGAAGTGTACCATGTGAATGACAGGCTTGTGAGAGTGTTTAGAATACTCTCAGCTTTACATTGGCGAAGTTCTCATAGTTGGCAATATCCCTACATTGGATTGTGAACCTCCTAATGTGCTCAAGGGTGGATTGCATTCTGTCTCCTGAGAATAGTGTGAAGTCAAGGATTTTGTAACCCTGAGGGTATGGGTTTTTCTCTGTCTATGTACTTTAGATACGGCTTTAAGGAAGTGGCGATGGCCAATTATCCTCAGCCTTTGTCTGTATATATCTTGGACATGATCCCTCAAGGCCTCCACGTTCACCAATTGATTCAGAGGCTCGTTCTGACACTCCAAGATTCTTGCCATGCCTTCAAGCTACTCGTACCGAGCTCCTATAAATAATACAAAAGGTTATTTAATGATTAGTATTTGTTAAATATAGAGATTAGGGTAGTCCCTTACAACTGAGCAGCCTCAATGGCCAGTCCTGTTTGTTAATTCTTACTTGTTGTCTTCCATGTCACCTTAAGTTTAAGCCTACTTTTAGAGGAGTGCCTCTTAAGGATGTGACTAAGTTCTTTATACCATCATGCAAAGCCTGCATTATGATTTACTATCATTCTTTTTCCCTGCGGTCTGACATGTCTAGGAACAGAATAAAGAACTTTTGGTTTCTTTCCAGCAGTTTTATCACTCGGTCTTAAATCCCCATAGCACTTCCACTATAGGATCATTGGATATGATCAGTAGGTTTACCTGTCCACTTCTTAGCATTAGCTAGGGCTTGTGCTGTCGGTACTTGTCAACATCAGCATTATATGCTCACCATGTTCAACCACCTTAGCATCAGGCATCCATTGTTCTAACCTTATAAGTGCAAAGGTCCTTCTGGTTTGTGAGAACTAATACCTATTTTATCAGTTCTCTTATCCTTTCTCATCCTTGCCATCTTTGTAACACAGGTCTATCGAACGTGTCAAAAATTATTCATCTAGGAACAACAAATTACCAGGCACGTTAGAGATTTTGAGTCTCAAGTGATAAAGAAAGGGTCCCAGGCTTCCTTACTACAGTTCACCGTATGTAAAATATATGTAAGACTTGGTAGAACAGTATTTTCACTTGTTACTGAAATGTGAAAAAATTACAAGTCTAAATTGAAGATAAAAACTAACTGATAAACCTAAAAGCTATAAGTGCAGAATGCGAGTAGTATTTGTTGAGTATTGATTATCCTTCTTCTGTGCTTTTGTATTCTATTTATAGTGTCATAGTGATAGTAGCCACTCCCTTAAGACTTAGAACGTTCTGCCGAAGAATCAGGGATCCCCGAAACTCATGGCACGATCTTTACTCAGTATCTTCCATTTGGCAACCAATTGTCTCACCGAGGTACTTAAGCACGATGATGCTGCTCCTATGGATTTCAGGATCACTTCAGATCGTGTCTTTATATGCTAACGGTCTAACATTTGCAACTAGCCAGATTTTCATCATATTCATCCTGTCGTGGCTTTCTATTGAGCTCAAGGCTAGCCCTTTTGTCTAGATTGGTTTAACTCTTAGTTTACTTAGCTCAAATAGCTTGAAGACCTACCCAATACTTTGACAAGCGACGTTTCATATTTTAGCCTATATAGTAATTATCTAATTTTACCACTGCTACCTATTTCTACTAAGATCATAATTAATTTTTGTGATTTAGTGGTTGAATGCCAAGTGATTTTGAAAAAATAATGTTAGATTATCATGATAAACATGATTTAATGCTCACAAAGAAAGTAAAATATCTCATTCCTCTTGCCAATGTTGAATGATCATTTAATTATAAACTAATTATAGTTGGATGTATAATAGTAGAAGAGATTTAATTAATAGAAAATAATAATTAAGGATTCTATAAGAACATTAATGATAATTACACACATTGAATTATTGAAATCCTAATAGAGACTGGTCTTACTTGTAATAAATTATCTTTTGTTGATCGGCTTGAGATTCTCAAAGAAATTTAGTAAATTCCCAATTAACACTACAAAGATTCCCAACTATCTTTTGTGATTTCTCAAGTGATAGCAAAAAAATTATAAGTGATTGGCTTGCAATTCAACTGACTCTCATTAAAGTTTGAATTGACATTACAAATAATTCAAAGTGTATTTACTTGATTTTCCAAGTGGTTTATATGTATATTGATGGCAAAAAATAACTAACTCTCATAAATTCCCAACTGACATTACAAATAATCTTAAATACATTTAGTAGATTTCCAACTGATTTATCTATTTATTGGCAGTAGTAAAGAAATTACATATGATTGACTTATAATAAATAACTGACTCTCATAAATTTCTAACTAGCATTACAAATAATCTCAAGTGTATTTACTTAAATTTTTAAGTAGTTATTTGTATATTGATAGTAGAAAAATTAATATTCACAAATTCTTTTGTAAATTCTCAACTGACATTACAAATAATTTCATTTAGTAGATTTCTTAACTGACTATTCCTTTTTTTAATTTCAAGTAAAGGACCATGGTCTGTGTTGTTAAGATTTTAATAATTCAATATCTATAATTGTCATTAATATTCTTATGGAGTCTCTAATTATTATTTTTCTAATTAATATTCATTAGAAAGAAATTTATTCAAACCATATTAATGTCAAAAATCATGTTGAAAGAACTTCCCACCATTTGAAATCTTATACAACTTCAATTCGAATTCATAGTAGATATCAGATGATTATTATTATTTTTCTGACCAAATCAGATAATTATTAATTAACCTTCTTTCAAGTCCTCCAACTATCAACGATTATTATACAAGCTATAAAAAATCTAACAAGTTCTTTATGTTTTTTCTTCCTTTTTGTTTTGTTTTTTGTTTTTTACCAAAGTATTGGCTTAATGATTGAACAATTGCAGAGAGAAAGAAAAAGCTAAATTGCGGAAAAAAAGAGCCAACCACCCATTGGGTCAATGATGTTGTCGATCTTTCTCTTTGTCATTTATTAGCCATAAAGGGACCCATGAGAAAGTCAATCATTCCTTCCTTCAACGTATTGATTTTTTTGATAATTTACTTTATATGCTGTTTATTTCATCGTCCTTGGCCTGCACTTGTTTGTAAACTCATATATATTTTTAGTTTTAATCAAGGACTATGATCCTTATTAAAATTTTAATTAATTTAGAATCTCTAATTGTAATTAATGGTTATATGGGGTTCTTAATTGTCATTTTTCTATTAATTATATATTCTAGGTAAAAGAAGTTCAATGTGTAAATTTGCCCAAGAGAAGATGAATTAGGCTAATTAAAAATTTGACAAATAATGCGTTAATTAAACAAGATAGAGTAGGAACGTAATGATATCACCAAATAATCAGAGAATGAGAGAGAAGCTTGCATGAGTATTTATCCTTATTCAACTTCATCCACTTAACTCTATGTCCAGTTGCCGAGTTACACTTGAGATTTTTCACTAGTTACTCTGCCAAGATTAATCTGGATTTTTGGTTGCCTCAATTCAATCTCAGACTACATGTCTAAATCACTCTCATTTAGAAAAGTAATGATAAATCCCTTTTAAATTCCCTGAGCTTGATTCCTGTATTTTAAGGTAGGTAAAACAAGGGCAAACAGAGTAAGTTTAAAGCGAACTATAATATATGCCTTGATATTGCAAAACACACAAAACACGAGACACCAGCTACTATTATGATAACCAAGATTAATTAAATTCCTTATATAAGGTTATCATAACACAAAAGTTTAGAAAAATAGTTTAAAAGATTGGAATATTGATAAAACTTTTGAAAAGACATTTGAGCTCAAACCATAATTTAAAACTAATTAAACAAGGTAGCGGAAGGATATAAATCAATTACTACCTTTAAAAGCATCAATAGAACATTCTAAAAAATTCTAGAATATGCCCCATCCACCGTGGCACATGTAAAGGTGTCCTAAATTAGGACTTAAATCATCACACTAACCATGATTAATCAAGAACTAACCCAAAAGGATTATCCCATAAGAGATTAACCTAAATAAGTCATTAACATGTATTTTCATAAACTATTTAAAACAAAAGGATTCCAAGTCTTTATTTAAGATAATTCAAGAACTCACATCATTCAATTAAACTTATGTGAAAGCATGAGATTGAATGAGAATTAAGAAACACATTTTAAGATAGGAGAAAAACGTCCCCCTTATTTCATCTATAACCCTATTACATGTAGTACAGATATATATATATATATATTCACCAATATAACACTTGGTTATTCAAACCCTTCCATAACTAGCAATGGGGGGCTAAGGTCTTAATCACATTTATCATAATAGTTATCACCTAGTCATCATACTCTATATATCATCCAATTATCAATAGCTCATCACATGCAGGAATTTCCCTTTGCATTGATATATAGTTAATTTCATTTACTCACCCTTGGACATTAAAAAAACAAAGGGAGATCATAACAATATTCAAGTTCTCAAATCATACATATAATAACTATTTTCACTTGCATAAGTATTTTGGCCCACTAATAATAATATAAGTACCAAACCAGATACTTAAGAGCCTAAAATACACTGCCACCTAACATAAAACTCATAATGCAAGTGGATAGATAATATATTGTCCTAGTTGGCAATATCATGAACTAAATGCACATATCAAGATAAAACAAAGAAAGGCCTACAAAAGTGATTATTATCACTTGGCTTGATGCTCTTTCACTATTCCTCCTTAATGAGCTAGCTCTTGTAGTATGTTATAAGGAGGGGTGAGTACAACCACTCAATAACAAAGTTACATCTAAGTTATACAAAATGCATGATAATTAATCATGAATGCAAGTGGCTAATAATTTCATTAAGATAACTATGTAAACAATCATGTCAAGATCATGTTAATTACATTAACATCTAATTCATGTGAATAATCTCAATAATAAAGTCAAGTACAAAATTGGCACAGTAGCCCACAAGTACTGAATGTTTGTGCAAAATTGGTACAAGTGCCCACATATACATTTTTCACATATTTACCACATGTTCTCATTTTTACAATTACAATCATAGTCCTTAAATATAGGCATCAATCACTCAAATGTCATAATAATAATGAAATGCATGATCAATTTTTTCCTTATATCCCCCCTTATTTGGTTTGACATGAATTTCGTGGGCCAACAATCAGAAGGGATCGTCCATGTGGTGAGACTACCTAAGGCTTAAACATATCATGAGGGGCTATCAAGTCATGATTACCTTACTTATGAACATGATTTTCCTCAAATCATACTCTATTGGGTGTCATACCTAAGTCTAGCTCTACCCAAAACTCCAGGTAGGCCAGTAGGATTAAGTCCCTTGATAAGAACAATGCTACAGTATCCTATAAGGTAAGTAGCAGTTATAACCTTTAGGATTAATGATTAATAACCAAGTATTATATGCATTTTGCACAACCATTAGCTCCTTTACTAAGGCAAACTCTCTCCATATGATCATGCTCATGAGAAAATGCATTTCAATAACACTCATATTCACAATTATCCCACATGTTCATCAATTTTTTGCTTAACAAGCATCAAGAATCATCATATCTCAATCATACCTCATGCATCAATTTTCATATTACCACTTAAATGACATTAGCATCATATGAAAACTGAACATGATCATATTACAATTCATCACCATGTATAATCCACAATTTCAATCAAGAGTATGTATATCATCATCAACCCTCAATCTCATTACTCAAATCATGTCACATTATCCCATAAAAGCATAAATTAATATTAATATCCAAGACTACAAAGAACTCTTTCATATTATTTCTTTTTCACCACATATGTGTTGGATAGGGAGGCACAGTGGAAGATTAAAATTTTAAAGTCTCTATCTTGATATGGACCGAACGAACTCATTTAAGTCAAAGTGGAAAGAAGAGTTACTTTTTAATTCTTAAAACTTGGCGCACGTTCTCTTTGAGAGTTTAGATCTCAAGAGTTGATAATGTAAATTCTCTCCCTCTACCGGTATCCGTACGAACAACTCTCTAACTCAAACAGCATGCTAGCGCTCCCAGTGTCCGTTCTTCTTTGAACGTTAGTTTTTTTTCTATAGGGTGTTTCATAGCTCTTAAAATATTTTTGCCGTCAGAACTTTTCTAACTCTCTCTTCGTTTATAAAGGACGTCCCTATCTATATATAATATATAGATCAGGGTTTTCGTCTTCCACTTAAAAGTCCACAAAAATTTAATTAAATTTATCTCATAAATTTAATCTATAATATCATATCTAATTCGAATTTATCTTATAAATTCAAATTATAAAACTAACATGGTATTCTCTCATATCATGTTAATTATTAAATTTAATTTGTCATATAAAATTAAATTTAAAACTAACATAACATAGCATAATATATATATATCACACACACACATACACACACACACACACACACACACACACACACACATATATATATATATATTATATTATATTATATATATATATGAATATATATGTATACATATATATTTTAAAAATATATATGTCTATATATTATATTATATATATTTAATTTTATATATCATATACATATATCATATATATATATATATATATGATATATACACACACCACACATATGAATATATATATTTCAATATATAAATATACGTATATGTAAAATTATATTTTAAATTTTATATTTCATATAAACATATGTATAAATATTTATCAAACAAATATTCAAATATATATATCTATATAATTCATTCATCCTATATTACATTCATTGAATCTCGACATATTCCAGATTCAATAAACTTGAACATTATAGCTTGAGTTGGGCTGTTCTTGTGTGCAACCCTGTAGGCCCATATGAAGTTGGTAGTAGGCTAATTACGCTATTAGCCCATAAGTCAAAAGTGGCTGCTAGCAAGACATTGCAACTACCTAATTCATATTGGGATTGATAATCCGATACAACCTATCATACAGCCGTATCACATCCCTTTTGTCATGTGATATTTTGGTCAAGTGTGAGACATGGAATTGTCATTCTCCTTTACTTGGTCGTTACTTTCTTGATTCTGAGTAGACTGACAGTAGCAATGGAAAAACCCTTTCCATTGTAGTATGACTATATATTTTCTCAGTCTTATTCATGAAGGGCCTAGTAATATCTCTCACTTAATATGAGGGACAAATTCCATCTTGACCACTCATATTTCTCTACATAAATATCACTAAACTCAATCATAGCTTTTATGATCACCCGATCAAAGGTGACTTTTGACTAGGTTAAAGTTCAGTGGTTATCATGTAGAAATCTATGATGATCTCAGGTCAAATGACTTAGTGATATAGTTATATATGAGATAAGCTTATAACTTGTACCATGTAGCTTTCTTATAGCGGGTCAGTCCAATATCTTATACTCTATGCCTATGACTTTGATTTGTATCTCTATAATTAATCAAAGTCATACTAGTGTTGTTTCATCTATGATCCCTCATAGATGATTAACTAGGGACATTTAAGACAATTACTATAGTTTGTTGATGGATACAGTTATGATATTAAACATGCAATTATATGATAACAAAAGAAAAATTCATTAAATAACAATGTGTATAGTACAATGATTAGCCTTAGGGCACAATTTCCAACAATATGGTCATCACATTTAAATTCTTTACATGTGCCACAATTAACTTGGTCACAAATTATAGGATCTCTATAAGGCCATATATGCATTACAAATAACATTTTCAAGATTTGGATATATATATATATATATATTCATTTATTTCACAAATATAAATAATTAATTAACATACAAATGCATAAAATAAATTTTTTCTAGTTACCTCAATTTTTGAGAGGTCAAATGTTAGCTCTCAGTCAATACTTTCAAATCTTTCCAAATCTTGAATGGTGTCAAATAAAAATTAATTTACAACTAATCATATCCCAATATGTCAATACTATTATTAACACAATTTTTACTTATATTCCAACTCCAGAGAGAGAGAGAGAGTTCCAATTTCATATATTTGAACCTATCCACTTAGTTCAATAGCTTCCTTCATAATAGTTTCATTGAAGTTTTGACTAAAATCATCCTTCAACCAATTTTCTAATATTAAAATTTCCATTTTATTCTATAAATTCACATCTAAAAATATTTAAAAATTACAAACTTAGTCTCAATTCTATAGTCATAATACTCTATTTCTCATCCCATATAATAATTTAAACATCAACAAACCAATTTATATTTTTAAATTTAACAATAAATCTACCCATAGAGGTCTAGAGTTGAATACAAAATCCTCCAATTTAAATTTCATCAATAAAATAATACTCTAGAATAGACTACCAACAACTTTAACAATTATATTTATTCATTAAAAATTCATCTCTCTGTCAAACCTAAAATTTTTCATAATCTCAAAAACAGAAACTAAAAAAAAATATAGTTAAAAAATATTTAAAGTACTTACATGATTTTAAAATACTTGAAATCTCACGCAAGATATCTTAATATGATGCTCTCTCTTCCACCTAGCTCCTCTCTCACCGACGAACTTTCCCTCTCACTTTCTGTTCGAGTTGACAGGAAACAGAAAAAGAAAATAGAGCCTGGTGTGTTGAAATTGACAATTTAATTGCCACATTGTTGGGCTCCACATTCTATTTCTCTTACCCTTTCTTTTTCTTTTTTCAATTGTACAACGCACTTGCGGGCACGGATTTGCAAACCGTTTCCCTCCTTATTTTCTTTTTTTAATAATAATATTCACACGCTAATACACGCACATGGTAAACCATTTTCCCTTTTCTTTTGTTTTTTATTAATTTATATCTCTTTTCTTCTTTTCTTTTAATATTATTATTATTTCTATTTTTTAAAAAAATAATAACTTAGGATTTTATCCAAATTAGATCCAAATAATAATCCCTTACCTGACATTATTTATCTCTAAATATTCTTCCAAAATTACTCATTTGCCCTTGATAAGCTAATTAATCCTGGGTTAAATTTTGGGATGTTACAACTCTTCCCTCATAATAGGGGTTTTATCCCCAAAATTTAAATAATCATAGGGAACATACCTTGCTGAAACAAATAAGGATAGGACCTTTTCATCATCACCTCCATTTCCCAAGTTGCATTACTAGGTGCCATTCCCTTCTAGAACACCTTCACGAGGTGAATTGTCTTATTTCTCAATTGCTTCTCTTCTACATCAACAATTCTCTCTGGTTCCACCTAGTAAGTCATGGTTTCCCTCAATTCAACCTCTTTAGGTTCTATTATGTGGCATGGATCGGGCAGATACTTCTTCAATTGAGAGACATGAAACACATCATGTACGCCCTACAAGTGAGGTAGTAAGGCAAGTCTACAGGCTAAAGTCCTTATCTTTTGCAAGATTTGAAAAGGATGTATGAATTTGGGAGTCAATTTCTTAGCTTTTATTGATCTCCTAATGCCTGTCATAGGTGACACATTCAAGAATACATGGTTGCCCACCTCAAATGACGATGATCTCCGTCGCCTATTTGCATAGCTTTTCTACTGACTTTGAGCAATCAATAATTTTTGCTAGATTGTTTGAATCTTTTGAGTGGTTCAGTCAACAATGTCTAGACCCATAATTCTTCTTTCACTTAACTCGGTCCAACAAAGTAGAGATTTATACTTTCTACTATACAATGCCTCATATGGAGTCATTTGAATGCTCGAATGATAACTATTATTGGAGGAAAATTTTGCCAACAGTAGGTGCTTGTCCCAATTGCCTATCTACTCAAGTACACATGCACACAACATATCTTCAAGTTTTTGATATGTTCTTTCAGTTTGACCATCGATTTGTGGATGATATGCCATAATGAACTTTAATTGAGTACCCATAGCATCATTTATCACCTTCCAAAAGTTCTATGTGAACTTTGGATCACGATCAAAAATCACATCCTTGGGCACTCTATGTAACTGCAAAGTTTCATAAATATATAGTTTTGGGAACTTATATATGGTATAATCTTCTTTGATAAGTAGAAAATGGGTTGACTTTGTCAATCTATCAACAACGACCCATATCGCATTGTACCTTACTTGTGTTATAGGAAAACCTATGATAAAGTCCATGGAAATGTTTTCCCACTTCCATGTTGGAATTTCCAACTACTACAATAACCCTCTAGGCCTCTAATGCTCTATTTTTACCTTCTAAGAAGTCAGACATCTACTCACATACTCTGTCACATCATGCTTTGGTAAATGCCACCACCAGTATGGCTTCATGTCTTGATACATTTTGGTTGCTCTAGGGTGGATGGTGAGTTTGTAAGATATGTTGGTCACCCAACAGGGGGGTGAATTGGGTGTCTTATAATTTTTCACCAAAAGCTCTTGATTATAGAAACTTGGAATATGAATGATGATAGGATAAATAGAGCTAATGAAGATGAGAGAGATAAAGAGTAATACACAGGGAATTTATCTTGGTTCAGCCCAATCCACTTGGCCGACGTCCAATCCTTAGGAACCTTCTAAGATTTCTACTATAACCACAAGTTCAATCTGGGCATTTAAGGTGATGTAAAGTAGTAATTGGGTAGTCATGGACTTAGAATGGATAAAGGAAAAAGAGTTTACGGATGAACATAGCCCTAAGTAGTAAAAATGAGTTTTTAGTTAAAATGGACCAAATGACTAAAATGTGTTCAGATTGGCATATTAGACGCATGAGTAGAGGAAGGAAGCTTGAGATAAGCTTGTGTGATAGTTGAAATCCACGGGTAACCTTTCTAGTGATAAAAGGGTTGAGGTAATTGAACAACTTCCTTTATTTGACTGTTTATTATAATTGTATATTAGTATGCTATGCAGTACATGAAATGGTTTTAAATTGAGTATATTTTATAGCATTGAGTGATTGTTGTGTGAAAATGGCTTATGGTTGAAATAAAGCATTGAAAGATGTGATTTCAAATGCAAAGTATTATATGTATATGTCATGTGTAAGAAAGTGTGAAATAGTAAATGGGAACCTTAAATGGTTCGGAAAAGCATGATCATGGGAGTGAGAGTTTACCTGAGTGTAGGAGATGATAAAGACCATATGGCAAGATTTCCTTGGTGCAGTGTTGGAAACAATTCTCCTTAGTGCCTTACAAGGTGTGGTGTTGGAGAAGATCTCCTTAATGCCTATTGAGGTACAGTGTTAGAGATGAGAGACTCGTTAGTATCTTTGCGATGCAGTGTTGGAGTCAACGACACTCCATCATGGGTATTAGGGGAAACCATAGTTCGTATTGTGCATTAGAACATCTTTGGCCAGTTGATTCTACCACTATAGGTGAGCTCAAGACTAATGAGAGTGCACATTAGTCTAAGATAAGCCTATGGTTTCATGTCGAGGTGATTTGGAGGTTCAGTTGGTAGAGATCATGCTAGCATGTTATGTGATATGATGAAATATGTTGAGATAACATAGAATCCTTTGTGATTGAAGAAAATTTGAGAAAAGAAATGAGATAGATGATATAAATGTTATTTATGAGGTTTTAAAATGATATACTATGTTTACTTCCATATTGTTGCATGTGATAGTTAATAGGAGTGAGTTATTTTATTATTGAAATTTTTATCTCACTCCTATGGTTACATGTTTATATGAGTGGGAAGTGATCAAGGTAAGGGAAAAGAATATGGATCGGCTTGAGTGTGAAGTCATATACTTTGAGTTTGTGTAATGAACTAAACTGAGATTGTATATATAAGTGTATATGAGTTGCCATAGGGTTACATGCATGTATTGAATTGAAATTTTATGAAGTCTAGCCTGATTGTGGATATATGTGTTGAAATGAAACAAAAGGGCTATGACTTGGAGTATATTATGTTGAAATGGTTGTTTGTGTTTGTAAATCTTAAGCCAAAGGTCAAATTATGATGAAATGAGTAATTTAGGGGCTAAGATTGTATTGTGAATATGATTGCATATGTGTAGGTTGAGAAATAGCCAAGTGGGTTAAGTTATGCCAAGAAATGGCAAAGTATGTGAAATTAGTGAATTATGAAAATTGGCCATAGAGGGGTTAAATTTTGATATATGAGTATGATAGTGATTAATTAAGGTCAATTAGGTGTATTAGATCCTTTTAGACTTGGTTCAAGGCCAAGTGTGGTCTAATGAAAGAAAGGAATTGATTTGAGCACTTGGGTGTGCAAATTTTTTTAAAAAAGTGACTTTTTGCACCCAGGTATCCAAATTTTGATCAAACCATTAGATTGTGTCCAAAACTATCTCATTAGTTAATATACAAGCTAGGCTTTGTGTGGGTGCTTGAATCACTTCGATCGGATGTCGTATGTGAAAAAGGCGCACGTCAAACGTATGTCATTTTTTCTGTCAAAATGATAGCAGAAAATCGGACAGGCAAGCTGTGGTGCATGGTGACACATGCTGCAATACATAGCATAGAAAGGGTGAGCGTGTGGCTCAATGCCACATGCTATGACACACGGACTACACGCCACAGCGCACAGACCATTTCTTAGTTTTATTTTGTGATGAAATGCATGCCATTGGAATAAGAATGCTGGTGGGTTATGTCTATTACATATTAGAAAAGTGTATGATCTACTTCGCTGTGTATTTCTCTTATTTTTTTGTGAATCGATCAATTTTACAAAAATAAGTTTTTGGCCGAAGCTTTTGAAATGAAATTTGAGTATTGTGATTGATGTGAGGCAGTAGTAACATCGTAATCTTCATCTATATTGAGTGGATATAGGAGGAGGTTATAGTTACCTGAAAAGAGAGTAGGAAATGGTAGCCTTTTAGATGGGTTGATGTGTTGGAGCTAAAAGCAAACATAATAGCATTTATGCATTTAATGCTCTATCAATATTATCATTGAGAATTATATCGAAAGAACAAAGACTATTCGGGAGTAAGGATATTTAGAATAATCAAGACTTGTTTAATCCAACCTAAATTTGTGTTTAAAAAGATTCTGGGAAGATTAAATAATTAACATAACTCTCAGAAAGTGAGAAGAAAGAGATTAGAGAGAGAATCAAAATTACCCTGTTACATACGTGAGAAACAGAGCAAGTTTAGTCATGCTTATTCTTGAATAAACAAACTTATTCTGAAATGGTGCGGAACAGAACAATGAGAAACACAAGATTGGTTCTTTTGAAATATAACTCTTATATTGGAAGAAACTTATGCATACGATAGTCTGAAAATCTTTATTTGGGAATAAGGGAAGCTATTCCTAAATAAGCTATTGCTAAATAGGCTATTTTTAAATAAGCTATTCCTAAATAAGAAACTTTGGAATGACATAGGGAGAGTAGCTTTGGAAGAAGATAGCGGGTATTCTGGAATAACAATAGCTATTCCCAAATAAGGTAATTCTAAATAGGCAAAGAGAGTTGATTGCTCAGGAACAAGGAATACACACAGGAACAAGCTATTTTGAAATAAGGAAGCTCTTTCGGAATGACCATTGTACAGAAAAATGAAAAAGGCTCTTAGATTTGAATTTTTGATTCTAAGTCCATTTGAGACACCTTCCAAGCAATACAAGAGGTCCTTAAAAAATTAAAATCAAGTTCTTTAGAGAGAAACACAATATGAATAGATTAAAGTAAAGCTAAAGTGCTTCTTGGCTATTTGGAAATAAGGGATGATAACAAAAGCTTTAAGAGTTTAATCTTAACCAAAGTTGTGTTTAAAAGGATTTTAAAAAGGTTATAGAGTAAATACAACACTTAGAAGGTGAAAGGATAAGGATTGGAAGGAGTTTCAAAGATCCCCTATTATTCACATGCGAAATAGAGCATTGCTTATTCCCAAATAAGACAGGCTATTCCCAAATAACACTTGCTATTTCGGAATAACGGACACACATTCAGAATAGAATATGGGTCAACTTCTAACGGTCATAAATCCTTCATTTTAATTCCAAATCAGGCAAATGACTATGGTTGGAAAGCTCTGGATGTCTAGTTTACAATGAAATAACATACATTTGAAAATTCAAAGTATAAAAATAGATATAATCAAAATGGTGAGAAAAGATCAATAGCGTTTTTTAGATATTCTGGAAGCTTCAACAGCCAATTTTGAAAACTCATAACAATGTCATATAAAATCCATTCTGAATGAAATAGATGTATTGGGAATATTTACAAGTCTATTTTTAAATGAAATAAGTTTCACATTAAATGGATTTGTATATTAAGAGATATATAAAAAATACTGAATAAAGGTCAAAACCGTATATATCTAAAACTCTTAGCTCAAAGCATAAACTTCAAGTATTAAACACAAAATTCTACTTTTGAGTAAATATAACTTTTAAAAAATTTTATGGAGTTAGTTTTCAAATAATATTTAAGAGAAAATATTTTCAAATCTTGTGAGATATAATTCATTAAAAACAAGATTAAGGTTATATCTCACCATTTATTTTAAAACAAAAATGCATGTTAAGATTTAAAATAAATGCATATAAAAACAATGAATTTAACATAAAGATTAAAAAGCCTAAGGATATTATACCCATCCAAGATCAAGGCTATAATGAATCCAAGCTTGTATGTCTTCATTCACTTAAACTTTTCTTGGATCATCTTTCTCTTCATCTTTATGTTCTTCATTCTTGAGTGAAGCATGCTAATGATAACAATGGCTTCCTCATCATGCTCACTGACACTGGATAACCTTCAATAATATATCACAAAGTGGCTAGTTCAAGTATTAATATGCATGGGAATAAATATAAACGTTATTATTTCATGCATGCATATATTTAATTAATCTATATTTGTCATTATCAAAACTTAAGCTAAATAGAATGTCATAATACATTATGTCTAATAGAATTTGCTTCTATGAGGTTCGGTAAGAATTATGTCCTTCAACTCTTTCACATTAGGAACACAAACCCTCCCGTTATATACTACAAGACCATTATCATCAAAAGTGAATGCCATGTCAATCATATTCTCATCTAAGTCCTTTTGAACTTTTAACAAGTACAAATCTTCAAATTAAGCTACTCGCAACTTATCCCAAAATTCAGTTGTAAGCATTATAGTATTCAAATTGAACATAACATAATCTGGGATATTTTATGGAAAACTAGAGAAATCTTCCATCAACTTTTGTTCATAAATCATCATACGAGCCACATGTATAGTCTTCCTACTCTAGGTATGAGCTACTATGTTAGCCTTTTTGAGATGGTACTTCAGTTTAAACTCATAGTTTTGTAGGAATTGCATCTACTTCTTTGCCTCATATTCAAGTCCTTCTAGTCTATCAAATATTTGAGACTTTTATGATTGCTAAATACTTTAAATAGTGTGCCATAAAGGTAGTGCCTCTAGATCTTAAAAGCAAAGACAACAGTTATTAGCTATAGATTGTAAGTAGGGTAGTCCATCTTATAAGGCCTTAACTAGCTTAATGTATAGGCTACAATTCTACCATCTTGCATGAGAACACATCCAAGACCCTTAAGTGACACATCTGTATAGACATCGAATGTTTGTTTAGGATCAATAATGGTTAAGACTAGTGCAGTCTTCAACTTCTTTCTCAAGGTGATGAAAGCCTCTTCACACTCTTTGATCCATATAAAAGGTTTGTCTTTCTTGGTCAATTTAGTCAATGCTGATGCTATTTGAGAAAACCCTTCAATAAACATCTTGTAATAGCCAGCTAGCCCCAAGAAACTTTTAATTTTTGATATTAAGGTCAGTTGGTCCCATTTTAACACCGCAACAACCTTGTGAGGATCTACTGTAATACCTTCCTCATAAACAACATGTCCCAAAAACTTTACTTGATTAAGCTAAAACTCACATTTACTCAACTTGGCATAAAGTTGCCTCCCTTTCAGAATCTAAAGCACTAAACTTAGATGCTTTTCATGCTCTATTTCACTCTTGGAGTAGATAAGAATGTCATCAATAAAGACAACAAACTTATCTAGGTAGGGCTTGAAGATTCTATTCATATGGTCTATGAATATCGATGGTGCATTTGTTAGCCCAAATGGCATAACTAGGAATTCATAATGCCTATACTTTGTCCTAAAAGTTGTCTTGGGTATATCCTCTACCTTTACCCTCAATTGATAATACCTAGATCTCAAGTCAAACTTTAAGAATACCACCGCTCTAGCCAACTGATCTAAGAGATCATCAATCTATGGCAATGAATATTTGTTTTCGATTGTCACCTTGTTAAGCTGGCAATAATCGATACAAAATCATATACTCCTATCTTTCTTATTCATAAAGAGAACTAGTGATCCCTATGGCATTATACTTAGTCCTATGAAGCCCTTAGCTAACAAGTCTTATGGTTACTTCTTCAACTCTTCTAATACTGCAAGGGCCATTTGATACAGAGCCCTTAAGATTGGCTCAGTACCTACAGTTAAATCAATTGAGAATTCAAGTTCTCTCTCTAGTGGCAAACCATTCACATCTTTTGTAAAAACCTCTAGAAATTCTTTCACCACTTTTATCTAATCAATCTTTTGTTCTTTTTTTCCTTACGATGAACATAATACCATGAACATTTAGCATCCTTCTAGATCCAACTTTTTGACTTCCATAATAGATAAGAGCTCAAGTGTTTCTATATCCACCGTAATGTTATGTGCAATCTTTTTAGGGACTACAAAAGTAGTAGTATCCACTAGCAATAGGACTGTCTTCTTGTTATAGTTTAAGGTTGCTTATTAGCTAACAGCCAGTCCATTGTCATAATCACATCAATGCCCAACAAAGGCAAAAAAATTAAGTCAATAACTATAACCCTATCACCAAACTTCAAATTGACATTAGAGCACATATGACTGGTCTTGGCAGAGACCCCAATTGATGTAGAAACATTCATAACAACATCCATTTCATGTGCAAACATTTTAAGTCTAATCATGCAATCCATTGAAATGAAAGAATGCATAGCACCTAAGTCAATGCTTTTACTTGTTGGTCATTAAGGACAATTGTACCTTTGATCAATTTTAGAGAAGCTTATGCCTCCTCCTTGGACATTGCAAACACATAAGTAGGAATAGAAAATCTCCCATCAATCACAACCCTTGGGTAGTTATAGTTAATATGACCTACCTTGTTACATCTGTAGCATGCCTAACAATTGCCATTATGGAATCTTCCACACTTATCTTGTATCGCCAGTGGTCCCATGATAGATGATGTTGAGTCTTACCTTGAAGCTTGGCTTTGGCCCTTATAAATCTTGGAATGAAAGCTCTTAGATGAGGATCCTTTAGATTGTAATCCCTTGGAGAAATTCTTTTTATTACTCCCTCCACCTCCACTGTAACCCTTAAAGAATCCTGAGTTGTAACTCGACTTCTTGCTTACACCCTTTGTGGGGCCTATAAAAGAAGAATACCGACCTTGGCCATCTTGCTGGTTACCATTATTCATCTGGGATCTTCTAACAATAGCCCTAAACTTGTTATACATGACTTCAAATGAGTCAATATCATGAGTCGTTAGTTTCCTGCTATACTCAAGCCTCATTTTATCTAGGAAACTACTCACACTTCAATTCTTTATCGACATTACTCTTCAAGTATAAGGAATATTTGGAGAGCTCATTGAATTTGGCTATGAACTCCTTAAAATCCATATTTCCTTGTCTCAAATTATGGAACTCAGTTCTTTTATCGCCCTTACAATTGGCAGGAAGTAGTAGGCAAAGAACCTCTTAAATTGCTTCCAGGTCAATTCAAGTCCATCATTAGGCTTAACACTTTCCCACCATTATTTAGCCACATCTTTAAGCTTGAAAGTAGCCAACTGAACTTGCTATTTAGTATTGTAGGTCATCACAGAGAAAACAGACTCCGATTCATAAATCCATTTATCCCCAACTCAATCCACCATAGAACCCTTAAAGGATGGCTGGCTGAATTTTGTGAACCTTTTGAAGGTGGTGACCTCTTCCATTTTCTCTTTGCCCTTAGTTTTCCTTTTTCTCTGCCTCACAGAGTTCCTCTGACCACTTTGTTCAGAACCCTTAAAGGACTCTTCCTTTTGTTGATTATTGACTTTGATTCACTTCCCCTTGCTTCTCAGGGTTACCAATAGCCTTCAGACTAACTTTGCTATTGCCCTCAGCAGGCTTTCCTAATATGAGTTGGTCATACACATCCATCATCCTCCAAATGTCCTTTAATATTGAAGTAAGAAGTGCTATGTCGTTGTTATCCCCAATATGACTAGGACTTGTTCAACCAAGTTTAGTAACTTTAGCACTACTTGTCTTTGTTGGACTTGAGCACTTGATGTTTCATCTTCTACCACAAGCTGATCCTCTGGTCCTAATAGAATTGTCAAATTATTGGGGAAGCAGTACCATGAAGGACCAATCGTTAGTTTTCTTAGGTTGCACCAAATTCTCCCCTCCTAAGAATGGAAGTAGTACCATAAAAGAAAAACAATTAGTACATGCTCACAGATGAAAAGAATATGTGTATAATGACAATTGTCAACTCTATATGCAAATGCAAGCATATACCATAAAATAAGTTCACAATCATATAAGTAGTCACACACCAACCATAGTCCAGTTCTTAAAACTCGAGAACTTGATATCAATTTGTAAAGGTGCCCTAAATTAGAACTTAAATCATCATACTAACCATGATTAATTAAAGACTAACCCAAAAGGATTATCCAATAAGAGATTAGCCTAAACAAGTCATTAACATGTATCTTCACAAACTATTTAAAACAAAGGAATCTCAAGTCTTTAAAATAATTCAAGAACTCACATTATTCAATTAAACTTGTGCAAAAGCATGAGATTAAACAAGCATTAAGAAACACTTTTCAAGATAGGAGAAAAACTTTCCCCTTTATTTAATCTCTATGCCCTAGTCCATGCAATATATATATATATATATATTCACCAATGTAACATTTGATTACTCAAACCCTTCCATAACTGGAAGCGGGGGCTTTAGGTCTCAATCACATCTATCATAATAATTATCACCTAGTCATCATACTCCATATATCATCTAATCATTAATAGCTTATCACATGCATGGATTTTCCTTTGCATTCATATATAGTTAATATAAACTACTCACCTTTAGACATCAAAAACACAAAGGGAGACTATAACAATATTCAAGTTCTCAAATCATACATATAATAACTATTTCCACTTGCATAAGTATTTTGACCTACTAATATAAATGTAAGCACCAAACTACATTTCCAAGGGCCCAAAGTACACTTTCACCCAACACAAAACCCATAGTGCAAGTAGATCAAGAATATATTGTCCTAGTTGGCAATATCATAAACTAAATAAATATATGAAAATAAAAAAAAGAAAGGCCTACAAAAGTATTTATTATCACTTGGCCTAATGTTCCTTTCTTCTGTTCTTCTATGATGAACTAGCTCCTATAGTATGTTAAAATGAGAGGTGAGTGTAACCATTTAATAACCAAGGTATATCTAAGTTATACAAATGCATGATAATTAATCATGAATGCAAGTGGTTAATAATTTCATTAGGACAACCATGTAAACAATCACATCAAGATCAAGTTGATCACCTTAACATCTAACTCATGTGAATAATTTCAAGAATAAAGTCAAGTACAAAATTGGCACGATAGCCCACAAGTACTGAATGTTTGTACAAAATTAGCACAAGTACCCACATATCCATTTTTCAAAAATTTACCACATGTTCTCATTTTCTCAATTACAATCATAGTTTCAAACATATCGATCAATAATTCAAATGGCATAATAATAATAAAATGCATTATCAATCTCTTCCTTATATCCTCCCTTATTTCCTTTAACCTGAAATTCGTGGGTAATAACTAGAAGGGATTGTCCATATGGTAAGACCATCCAAGGCCTTAATCATATTGTGAGGGGTTACCAGGCTAGGGCTACCTTACTCACTAATGAACACAGTTTTTCCCAAATCACATGTTATGGGGTGTTATACCCAAGATTAGCTCTATCCCAAACTCTAAGTAGGCTTGTAGGGTTAAGTCCCCTGATAGGAACAATTCTATAGTACCCTACAAGATAAGTAGCAGTTATAACCCTTAGAATTAATAGTTAATAGTCATGTACCATATGGATTTTGCACGACTACTAGCTCCTTCACTAAGGCAAACTCCTGCCATATGATTATGCTTATGAGAAAATGCATTTCAATAATGCTCATATATGTAATTCACAATTATCCCACATGTTTATCAATTTTCTTGCTTAACAAGCATCAAGAGTCATCATATCTCAATCATGCCTCATGCATTAATTTTCATATTACCACATAAATTACATTAGGATCATATGAAAACTCAAAATCCTCATATACAGTTCATCACCATGTGTAATTCACAATTTATAATTAAGAGTTTGTACATCATCATCAACCCTCAATCTCATTACTCAAATCATGTCACATTATCCCATAAAATACTAATCAATATTAATATCCTATACTGCAAAGAAAATTTTCATATTCATTTCCTTTTTTGCACATACAATCATCACATTTAAATTTTTTACATGTGCCATAATTAACTTAATCACAAATTATAGGATCTCAATAAGGCCATATATGCATTACAAAAAAAATTCAAGGTTTGGATATATATATATATATATTCATTAGTTTGACAAACATAAATAATTAATTAAAATATAAATGTATAAAATAGATTTTTCCTGATTACCTTAACCTTTGAGAGGTCAAAGGTTACCCCTCAAATCAATACTTCTAAAGCTTTCTAAAGCTTGAATGGTGCCAAATAAAAATTAATCTATAATTAATCATATTCCAATATGTCAATAATGTTATTAACACAATTTTCACTCATATTTCAATTCTTAAGGGGGGGAGAGAGAGAGAGAGTGTGTGTGTGTGTATTTTAATACCTTAGTCTTAGCCTCTTTAATTCTAAAATCCAATTTCATACATTTGAATCTATCCACTTAGTTCAATAGCTTCCTTCACAATAACTTCATTGAAGTTTTGACTAAAATTATCCTTCAAACAATTTCTAATATCCAAATTTCCGTTCTTATTCCACAAATTCACACCTAAAAGTACCTAAAAATTGCAAACCTAGTCTTAAGCTTAGAATTACCATTTTATAGCTATAATAATATATTTCTCATCCCATATAATAATCTAAACATCAATACATCAATTTATATTTTCAGATTTAACCATAAATCTACCCATAGAGGTTTAGAGTTTAACCCAACAGCCTTAAATTCAAATTACATCAATAAAATAATACTTTAGAATGTTTATTATACTACTAACAACCTTAAAAATTATATTTATTAATTAAAAATTCATCTCTCTTTCAAACCCTAAATTTTGCATAAACTTAAAATAAAAAAGTAAAGAGGAAGTATAGCTAAGAAAAATATTTAGAACACTTACATAATTTTGAAATGCTTGAAATCTCACACAAAAAATCTTAATATGAAGCTCTCTTTTCCACCTAGCTTCTCTCTCACTGATAAACTCCCCCTCTTACTAATTGTTCATGTCACACAAGAAAGGGAAAAGAAAACAAAGCTTGGTGTGTTGAAAATTGTGATACATGTAGTGAATCATGTGATATAGGCTAAGATTTGACTAAAATTATGAAGTGAATATGTATGAGGTGATTTTATGATGAAATATGTTAACTTTGTGAATCTTAGCCCCATTGTGTGGAAAAGTGGTGAAATGTGATTGTGGACTAAGATTGCTTTATGTGTGTATGTGAATAGCTTGATAGTGGTAAACTTGTGGTGAAATTATGAATTGATTGGCCAAGGAAACATTATGGTATAAAGTTGTGAAAATAACCCTTCATTGTGAAAATAGGTGATTCAATGGCCAATTTTTGATGTGTATATATATGTGTGTGTGTGTGTGTGTGTATTGTGATTGTTGGTCAATCAGGTGTGAATGGTTTTTTGGACTTGATTCTAGGTCGAAACAATCTAATGAGATAAATGTATGATTTGAACACTTTGGTGCTTGAATTTTCAAAGAAAAGTAACTTTTTAAAATCGAGTATCTAAATTTAAATTGGACTGTTAGATCATGTCCAAACTTATCTCATTAGTTAGCTTATGAAATAAGATTCATATGGACATTTGAATCATTCCAATTAAATATCGTATGTGAAAATGGTGCACCCCCGAAGTTTACTTTTGTGAACTATTAAATGATAGTAAAATCTATCATTATGCACCCTGGCACATGGTGTCATGCCTCTACACATGACACAAACAGGGAACTTATGGCTCTATGTCATATGTCATCGACTATGTGATGCACGCTATGGCTTATGGCCTTTCTTCTAGCCTTATTTCTTTTTGCTTAAAACCATGTGATAGGAGTGATGAATGCAAGAAATTATCTTCCACCATGCATTACTCTAATATGTGACTGTTTTCAAATGATTTTAACTCAGAAGTCTTAGGGTCCCAAGTATTTTAAATTATATGTTTCTTTAACTGTGTATTATATGGTGTGCTGATTTTATTAACCTCTTCTTATACCAAATCTATGGTAAGACTTCAATTTGGTATGGCTAAAGGTTACATTATATGAGTGCTTGAATACTCCAATCAGACATCGTATGAGAAAATGACATTCTATGGCATATAGCCTATTTCAGCCTAAAATTGTTATTTCATTTTTGGTTTCTTCATATGCTTTGTGTATGCAACTTTATGCTTCTGTTGGGAATATATGAGAATTTTAAACAATGTAAAATGGTCTTCCAAAAGATTTTATGTGGGATCCTAATTTTTTATGTTTTTCAATTTTAAACCTAAGTGTATTGAACCATAATTTCATGAGGGCATTACAACTATCATCATGCAAATGGTCATTTTCATTGCCATTCCTACGACCTTCATATTGGATAGGGAAGTGTAATAGAAGATTAAAATTTTAAATCTTTATCCTGATGTGGATTAAACGAACTCATTTAAGTCAAGGTGGATAGAAAAAGTACCTTTTTAAGTGCGAGCTCTTCACGTGTTGTCTTTAAGAAATTAGATTTCAAAAGCTGACAATGTAGTTCTGCTCCTTCTTTCGGTATCCACACGAATAACTTTCAACTCAAACGACGTGCTAACACTCAAATGACACTTTTCTTTAGAGTGTTTTTGTGGCTCTTACTACGTTTTGTCGTTAGGAATTTTTTGACTATCTCACACACATGAAGCAAGTCTTATCTATATATAGTATGTAGATTAGGGTTTTCACCTTCTACTTGAAGAGCCCATGAAAATTTAATTAAATTTATCTCATAAATTTAATTTATGATATCATATATAATTTGAATTTATCTCATAAATTCAAATTATATAATTGACATGATATTCTCTCATATCATGTTAGTTATTTAAATTTATTATATCACATAAAATTAAATTTAAAACTAACATAACATAACGTAACGTAACATAACGTAATATAATATCACATATACAGATTATATTATATATACATGAATATATATACATATATTTCAAAAATATATGTATATTATATATATATATATATATTTAATTTCATACATTATATTTTATTACAAAATGGCAGGCTTTAGAAGTTGTCCGAAGTGCTATCATGATAGTAGTTTGCTATCATGATAGCAGGTTTACACTGCGGCCCATGATAATCGTGCCACAGTGCAATGCATAAAGAGGGATGTAGTCCCTTTATGCCATCCGCTATAGCGGACAATGCCAATTATGGAATTTTTCATATTGTTCCAATTATGTTTTTAAGAGCTGTTTTTGGTTTCCATGCTTCAATTATATAATATAACTTATGTTAAACTATGGTTTAAGCTCAAACAACTTTTTAAAAGGGTTTTTTTTTAGATCCCAATATTTTTAAGTATTTACTTTAAAACCTTAAGTTATGATGACTTTGCTTAGAGATTTTAATTAATCTTGGTTATCACAATGGCATGTTAGAGTACTGTCCTAGTAATGTTAGGGTGAATATTATGTAATGCCCTTAACAACATTATCACACGACCCTCCACGCAAACTACTAATCAAAATAATTAACATTGAAAACTTTAGGATTCCAATATAAAACTTATTGAAAATCTTTTTATAGAAACCATTTACGCTATTTAATAGTACACAATGGAAGCACTAGACATAGACATATCAAGTAGCAACTCAAAACATAAAAATTCACACTAAAAGCGGGCCATGCATTGTAGCTCAGGCCATGTGCTACAACATGTGGCATAGAGAGCCTAGTTACACGCTCTGTGCCATGCATCACGACATGTTGTCCTTTATTGACACATGCGCTGTAATACACATATCAGAATCTGCTATCAAAGTTCAGATTCTGATATGAACTTCAAAAGTGTACCATTTATGTTCGATGTTCAATTGAGGTGATTCAAGCACCCATATAAAGCTGGTTTTGAAATCTAACCAAAGACAATGGTTTTATTTACATCTAATACCCCATTCAAAAATTGGGTACCAAAGTACATTTTGATCATTTTATATCAAAATTGGCCATTTGAGCATTACCATTTGAAACCACAAATCATTGGCCACTTCTAAAACCTTGATCACATCCAAATTGACAAACAACACCTGATTGAATAGGTATATACAAATTATATTGCATATACACACATTTGGCCTGTAACATACCTATATCACAGTTTTAGGCTAAATTCCTTTTTCTCATTTCATTTCTCTGAACTAGCTAAATTTCCACACACACTATCCGTACTGCAATTTTACACATACGTACATCCATCTACTAGTCCACTTAGCCACTTTCATCGTATACACACATATACACAATAGGATATAGAACCAAAACCATCTAAATGCATAATAATCACAACAATATATGCCTCCACCACTTTTTCCTTGAAGGCTTAAGAAGCAATAAGAAGATGGCTAATTCAAAAAGTTTCTTAATATATTTAAGTAATTGCATATCAACATTCCTTTTGTGGAAGCCTTAGAGAAAATGCCAAAATATGCTAAATTCATAAAAGATGTGCTCTCTAAAAAGAGAAAGTTTAATGAATTTGAGATGGTTGCTCTAACTAAGAGTTGTACGGATATCGTCAAGCAATTACTACAAAAGATGAAGGATCCTAGTATCTTTTCAATTCCATGTCACATTGGAAATAAATTTTTGGACAAGGTATTATGTGATCTTGGTGCTAGTATCAATCTTATGCCTCTTTTTGTTTTCAATAAATTAGAGTTGGGTGAAGCTAGACCAATAACTATGACCTTACAATTGGCGGATAGAAGCTTGGCTTATCCACATGGCATTGCTAAAGATGTTTGTTGTGAAGGTGGATAAATTCATTTTTCTGGTTGACTTCGTTATCCTTGATTGTGAGGTGGATCATGATATTCCTATTATCTTAGGAAAACCATTCTTTGCGACTGCTAGAACTTTGATTGATGTTGAAAAAGGTGAGCCTACTATGTGGGTTGATGATGAGCAAGTCACTTTTAACATGCACAAGTTGATGAAGTCTTCCAATGATTTTGAGCAATGCTTCTTTATTGATATGCTTAATCAAGTTGCACAAGAATATTTCAATGAGGAAATTCCTAATGATTTTTTGGAAGCCTTGTTGCTAGGAGCTCAATTAGAGACTCAAGATGGAGAAGAATGTATGGCTATCATGAATGCATCATCATTTTATTCTAGAAACCATGTCCAATTTAAATATCTAGATTTATCTTCTTTTGATAGACCATCTTTGAAATCCTCTATTGAAGAGCCACCATCTCTTAAGTTGAAAACATTACCTTCTCATCGTCGGTATGTCTATTTGGGAGCCAACAATACTTTACCAGTGATTATTGCTGTGGACTTGAATGTACAACAAGAAGAGAAACTTGTGAAAGTCTTGAAAGCTCACACAATAGCTATTGGGTGGACTATTGCCAACATAAAGGGTATTAGCCCTTTAATTTGCTTGCATAAGATTTTCCTTGAAAACAATCATAAAGCTTCCGTAGAACATAAAAAAAGATTGAATCCTATTATGAAGGAAGTTGTGAAGAAGGAAATCTTAAAATGGCTTAATGCAGGCATTGTCTATCCTATCTTTGATAGCTCTTAGGTAAGCGTAGTCCAATACATTCCAAAAAAAGGAAGAAAGAATATTATATCATTAAAGTCTAATTAAAATAATGTTTATACCATATATCTCATTTCATTCACAACTCTTCATCAATCACATAGTATCTCGTGCTACCTCGTAATATATCTCAACATATCACATAGCATGCTAGCATGATCACTACCGACTGAACCTCCAAATCACCTCGACACGAAACTATAGGCTCACTTTAGACTAATATACACTCTTATTAGCCTTGAGCTCACCTGCAGTGGTAGAATCACCTGACTAAAGATGTTCTAATGCACAATACGGACTATGGTTTCCTCCAGTATACACAATGGAGTGTCAATGACTATAACAGTGTATCTCAAAGATACTAAGGAGTCTCTCATCTCTAACACTGCACCTCAATAGGCACTAAAGAGGTCTTCTCCAATACCATACCTTAATAGGCACTAAGAAGAATTGCTTCTAACACCGCACCCTATCGAGTACTAAGGAAACCTTACCATATGGTCTTTATTATCTCCTCCACTCGGGTGAACTCCTACCCCTATGATTATGCTTTTTCGAACCATTTAAGGTTCCCATTTATCATGATCAGATTCAATAACTTCCTAACCTCCTCCTGAGATGCTGTATACACTTTACTGGGAATCATGTTCTTTCGGTCTGAGCTCTCATGCAAATCAGGTAGTTACAGATCAAATAGCCTAACTTTCCATACTTGAAGCAAGCAAAGTAGTGACCATAAAAAACCTTGCCACATCTATCGTAAGGTGACCTTACTATACTTAGAATCGAGGCCTGACTGGCCTATAAAGAACGTGCTGGACCAATCCTAGAGAAACAAGAACCCCTAAATCTTATATTACCACGCTGATTACCTTGAAATCTTGAACCCCTATTTAAATTCCGATTACTAGAAGCAGAAGAAGACCCAGCTCTAAAGGAACCACCAAAAGAAAAACCAGAGCTAAAACCCATTCTCTTAGATACACCACCAGTAGGAGCCAACCCAAAAGAAAATTAACCTCATGTATCCCTACTTCGGCTACTCTCTATATCTCTGCCTTAGCGAGCGACAGTCCTTAAATGATTGCACATCTCATCATATGTCGCCTTGCCCAACAAAGACAACTGCTAGCGGTACTCTGGCCTCATCTTTTCTAATAACCTCTTTGCTTTCCACTTGTTGTCATTATAAGCCTTTAAATATGTTGAGAACTTAGACAGCTGATTAAATTTTCTCATAAAAGTCTCCTTATTAAGTCCCTCTGCTAAAACGCATGAAACTTTGTCTCTTTCTCGTCTTTGAAAGCTGGTGGAAAATGAAAATCATAAAATCTTTCTTTAAATTTAGCCCAAGTGCCATCGTAGCCAAGATAACCCTCTATTCGGATGTACACCTCACTACAGTAAATAACTGCTCCATCCGATCCAACTACTCCTTAGCTTTCCCATCAAGCATACTACCATCATATGTGGTCGGATTAGAGCGAGAGAATTCCTTTCAAGGTCCAGATATGTCATTGTGAACACTGTATTTTATCCGAACATTTTTTAAATTTAATAATAAATAACTAAAAAATATATAAAAATATAAAAATGAAGTCTAATCCTTTTTGGTTTATGTTTTCAAAAAATAATAATTAATAGGGTTTAATTTTATTTTGGACAATCTTTTGTTAATTAGGATTTTTTTTCTTTTAGTTCATTAAAATAATCAAAAGATATAAAAATACAAAAATAAAATTTAATCCTTTTTGGGATTATATTTTAACAAAATAAAAAAAAATCTTGTTTAAATCTTTCAAAATCTCTCTCAAATTATCCCAATCATTCAAAAATATTGGGAGTCAATTTTTAAGAATTAAAATTTCTCTCCTCAAATCTTATTTTCATTTAAATATATGTGTGTGTACGTGTATTAATCAAAATTATTAATAAAAAAGAAGTAAGCTGAAACAGACACATGCAAACATGGCATGCAGAATACACGAACACAATCAGCACACAAAGATGAAGAAATCTGAGCTTTAGACGCCAAAAGCACCAGACACCTAAGAGAAGAATCACGTAGAAAATCAGAAGGCATACAAGAGTAGAAACACAAAAGAAGCAGAAACACACAAACACAGATTGCAGACAAGCTTAACAGAAAAAAATGCGGCAAGCAACCAGAACACATATACATACGCTTTTGGGCCAACAGAAGGAAAAAACAGAGCTGGAGATGCAAAACTGGATATGCACATTACAACGCATGAAAAGAAAACAGAAAACGTGCACACAAAACACAAAAGGAGACAAAGCAGCAAGCACATACAAAAACACAGTGGCAGAAAAGCATAACACACAGCCACGTATGCACGGGAAAAACACCAGAAAAACAAAGCAGAAAAAAAAAGTAGCAAAAAAGGAGAGAAAGAGGAAGCCGAGAGGGAGAGACTGAGAGTATAAAAGAGTGTTCAAACAGAGAAAGAAAGGGGTGGACCGAAGGATGTGAAACGAGAAGCAGAGACGGAGAAGAGGCTGAGAAGAAAAGAGAGAATAAGAGCAAGGGAGAAGAGATTGAGAGAGGAAGCTTTTCTGAGAAGAGAAAAACAAAGAAGGAGAGAAGAGAAACTAAGATTGAGGGAGGACTGGAGATAAGAATAAAAACCAGAGGAAAGAAAGGAAGGAGGAGGAGGAGACTGAGGAAAGAAAAATGAGAAGAGAGAGACGGCAAGTGGTAGACGAGAAGGAGTCCGAGATAGCCAGAAACAAGAAGTAGAGACGGTGAAGACAAAAATAGAAAAACTCAACCAAACGAGAAAAGAAAGAGAAGAGAGAAACTGAACATGAAAACAGAGACAGTGAGAAAGAGGAAACCAAAATCAGAGGGGGAGATAACAGTGACAGAGAAGGAGAGACCCAGACTCAAAACTAAAAAAAACAGAAGAAAAAAATAGAGCATGAAAATGGAGATGAAGATTCTGATGACTTCGAGTGCGAAGAAGGAAGAGCTCTACAAGATAGAAAAGAACTTAGCATAGTTAATGTGGTTGGAGATTTCGCGGCCACATCCGAGCAAGACCTTATCCATATTTCCTTCAACATGACAATGCAACACCTGAACAGAGAGAAAGAGACCAAGGAAGAGCAGCTGGACACTGAGGAAGAGCAGCTAGATAGTGATGAAAAAAAACATAGCACTAGAAGAGAGAAGAGATTGAGGAAGGAGAGAAAAGACTGAGAGATGGGAGTCTGAAAAAAAAAAAGAGGACGAGAGAGACAAAGAGGCTGAGAGGAGAAGCAAAAAAAGAAGAAAGAGAGAGAGGGTGAAGGAAAGGCATGCAATACCGAGTATGTGAGGAAGGAATACCGAGGAAGATGGTGATCTTGACTCATATGACAGATTCGTCTTCACCGGCAGCTACAACGAGTACAAGAAGAATGGGATTGATGTGCAATATGAGATATAATTTTGGTTCATTCATTATAGTCATTTTTTTTTCACACACACAACTTAGTCATGGCTTTTATTTGGCTCTTTCTTGTTTAAAATTTTATAGTTCTTTCAAATTTCATATGCTTGCTTCATTCATTCAAATGATCATATTATTTTGGAAAAATTAAGAGTATGCATATGTCTAATATGGGACTATTGTTTATTCACAAATAATTTTAAGATATCAACTTGATTTTTTATTTCCACAGGAAATAAAATTGGGTGATTGATAATGGTGATGATATATGAATCTTGTTTATTCTAATTTTCAGATGCTATAATCACGACTCTCATTATTTCCTTTCGAAAGCCATATCGAAGCATTAAGCCAATTTGAAAAACCTTGAAGAATATATCCTCAAGTCAAAAGAATAGTGAATTGTCAAAATAGTTTATTTCTCTATTGCCTTTATTGCATGGATTGTTTAGCCAACCATAATATTATGCACTGATTGCAAATGAAAATATTTCAATTATCTATTTGTTGTGTGAGATTTTAAGAATCTCCATAAGCATTTAAAATGATCTTATATCATGAAAATCAATAAGATTTCACAGGTATGAGGATTAATTTTGTATATAATAATATGGGTTTCAAAGGCCCATCATTAAAATTAACTCTTTTTTATATATAATTTAAATTAATAAAATATTTAAGTCTAATGAGAGATTTCAAGAATCTTCATTGAGATTTAAATTAAGTAAATCATCGTGTAGGATAATAAATCCTCGTAGATGATGTGATTATCACTTTGTATACAGTAAATAAATAAATGAATTTTTGTAAATAAAATTAAATTTTTTTATATAATAAAATTAATTAATTAAATTAATATATTAAACTTTTTGGTCATATGAGATTTTTGAATGTCTATAGACCTCTAGAATAATCATCTTACCGTGAAAGTCAATAAGACTTCACAAGTATAGTGATTAAGATTTTTATGTTTAAAAATGTGAATTGTATAATTACACATTAAAAATGTACTTAAAATATTTACATTATTTCACCCTTTTATCGTGAGAAATTTTGAAATCTTCACAAATATTTAGAATAACTATATTATTATATGAGCTAATAAGGATCTGCAAGTATAGCAGTTAAATTTTCTAAGAAAATAATAAAACATGAAAAACAATTTTAAAACTCTTTTCTTTATTTCAAAAAAAATTCAAAAATTGAGAAAATGACTGAAATTAAGTCACTTTTTACAATTTAAAACACACATCAAAATTTTAAAAATTATTTTATTTGCAAAATGGTAAATTATTTTTAATTAATTTCTCTTCAAAAATATTTTCACCAACAACCTATAAGCTCGAACTACGTAGATTTAATCCCCATTACAGAATATGTAGGCCTCAGAGTCAAATTCTGAGTCAAGTCCTCCCCATAAATAAATAAATATTTCTCACTTAATTCTTATTATTTTTATATCAAATACATGAATATAAAAGGGATAATTAAAATAATTTTAAAACCATATTAATATAGCGCAACAAACTTGAGGTAACTGTTCTCGCGAACGGGTGTCGTGGGGTGCCTAACACCTTTCCCATACTCAACTGACTCTGAAACCTATTTCCTTTTCACAAACCATCCTTATCCTCCATTAAATGGTTTTTCAAGATTTTCCTCAAAATTTTAGTGGCGACTCTAGTTTCTTTGGTCTTCTTTTTGGAGGCCGGAAGCTCCACTCTCGTGCTATCCGCGTCACATTTTTCAGGCACAACAGTCATCCTTTCGATTATCAGCAACCAGTCCATGAGCTGCCACAGCACTAGAAGATCCCTGCCCAACACCTGGGTCAACATGCTGATCTGGAACAGCACGACCTCTAAAATTTTGCTATATATCTACCATCATTTCAAGCAACCTAGCCATGACTGCATCCGTCTCCTGTGGTGGTGGTGGAGGTGGAAGAGGTAGAGGTAGAGGTCATTCCTTATTCCTTAGTCTAGCTCTTCCTCTTCGAGCCAAGTTACAATTGAAAGATGTACAGTTACACGTGCACAGACCATTCCCCCTCCTAAAGGAACAAGCCAGAAAATGAAAAGATAATGTTGTCTAGGTTAGTGACATAAGGAAAAGAGCATAAGAGTAATGTATTTAGGGTGCCAACTAGATAAGAGGAATCATAAACCTAAAATTGATACTGTAACATCCTAAAACTTTAAATCTAGAAAAATGGATTAATTAAGGGATAAATTAGTTAAAAATATGATTAATTTATTTAATTATGTTTTTGGGTGGCTAATTGAATTTTTGGGTCATATTTGGCTTTAAATTGAGATAGGATAAAAGTTAGATCAAGTTAGGAGGTATTGGGGGGGCAAAATCAACTTGTTGCTTGCTGCATCATGAGCCACGACTTGTGTGGTGTGTGCTGCAGCGCACGGCACAGCAGGCAACTTAAAATTTTGGGAATCATCATAAATGGATAGTTTTTGGTTGGAAAACCTAGAGCACGAAGGGGGAAACTTTGGGCACTTCTAGGGCATCAATTTGGAAGGATTTTGAAGATTATTTGAGTCTCTAAACTCTTGGGTAAGTTTCCTACCCTTCTCCTCTACCTTTTCATCTCATTTTCCATGGGATTTGGAAGAGTGAGAATTTGGTCTGATTGGATTAAGTCATGAGTCAATGTTTTGAAGTTTTCTATTAACTCTAAAGGTTTAATTTAGGTTTATTAATCTTGGATATGTGATAATAGGAAGCTATTTTCTTGTTTGGTGAATTTTGGATCAAGCCCCAACTTGATCATAGGGTGTTGAAGTGTGATAAGTTGAGATATTGAGTTTTATGTTGTGATAGAGATAGAAAGAGACTTAAAGGGATGAAATGAACAAATTCTAATCTTGACAAATCTATTTGTTGAGAATTTAAGGTTATTATTAGCTAATGGTGCTTGTGTTAATTCAAAATTAACATATAGTACTTATTGATATAAATTGTGGTGTGGGAAGACTTACCTTGACACAAGAAGAGAATTAATACCACGGGTAACCCTTTTAGTAACAAAAGGGTTGAGGTAACTAGATAAATTGCATTGTTTATTACCTTGTATAAGTTATTCTCAAGTTGCTTTTCTATGAATTATTGAGTATATATGTATAAATTACTTAAAGGTTAACTATTTTAGAAAATGAGTGGAGTATTGCTTTATGAAATCCTTACATAAATTCCTTGTATAAGTTATTCTCAAGTTGTTTATGTATGTTCAAGTGGAGATATGCAATGAAATGTGGCATATTAGAGGGTGGGAGCTCACCTTAGCGAAAATAGTGAAGATTAAGTCCATATGGCATTGCTGGCACCTCAGGACGCCAGGTGCAGCATTTACTCTCCTTAGTGCCCAAAAATGGGTGCGATGTTGGAGACTTACTCTCCTTAATACCCAAAAGAGTGCGACGTTGCAGATTATGCTTCCTAGAATCCGTAGGATGTGGTGCTAGAGTAACAACACCCCAATTACTTGTAATAGGGGGAATCAGTAGTCCAGAAGTGGTTTAAGACACCTTGGCCGGGTAGTCCTACAATGGATGGTGAGCTTGGGGACCATACATGTGGTTTGATTTTGTAAAATAGCCTACTGGTTCGGTCGGGAGTATTGGAGGACTGGATGGTTAGGGATCATGCATGCAAATTTATGGTGATCTTATATGATGTGATCATGTTACTTATTTTAGTGCTTGTTTATAACTTGGCTTGTTAATCAATAATGTAGATTATCTTGGTTATTGAGATTTTTGTCTTACTTAGTGGATTATCATTTTATAGGTTCTACCTCTGAGACTGGGCAGGGAAAGGAATTAGGCAAGGACTAGTAGATTTGCTACATCGAATAGTAATGCCTGATTTTGGTTTGAGTGGTGTACATAAACTTGTCATATGATATTATATGTTACCAACTAAGGATGCATATCATTTTAATTAGTTACACTTCTTTCATACTATGTTGTTGTGTATTTTAGCCCAATATTATATATGAGGTGAATATGTGGTAATTTTTATGATGATGAGCTAAAATACTAATACAAGTGCAAGGAATATTTTATCTATTGGTGACAATGTGTTTGTAATGTATTATGTGGCAATAGAGGCCAAATAGCATATATGATGTTGATTTGGTATTTTGGCCATATTAGGCAAAATGGCCATTGAGTGGCCAAATTTTGTGTTTGGTATGTTTTTGTGTGTTTGATTGGTCACTCAATTATATTTTAGTCCATTGGATTTGGTTCAAGCCTCATAATGGGTTAATGGTATTAGTTATGAGTTTTGGGTACTTGGATAGTTGAAAATTTCTTTGAAAAACTGACTTTTGCATCCGAGTGTCTAAAATTCTCATACGATGTCCGATCGTAATGAAACTTGCACCATTAGTTATCTTATTGAATAAGCTTTATGTGGGCACTTGAATTACTCTAATCGGACATTAGATGTGAAAATGGCACATGGTACAACGAGAAAACATGGCTTTCTGTGCCACATGCTGCGGCGCACGGACCACGAGCCGCGGCGCATGGAGCAAAACACTCAAAAATGACATTTTTGGCCCTTTTTTAAAGTGGTTTACTTTCAAAAACTTTTTCATACTTCTATTACCTTTATAAATCCTTAAGTTTGAGCTCAAACTATCAATTTAAAGGGTTTTTATGGGATTCTAATTATTCCTCAATTATTTTTAAAAAATTATTAGTTTTAACCCTTATATATAATGTGAGATTAGGAGCAAATCCTTGCTCCTAATTATGATTTTTTATTTTGATTGTGTGGTTAATTTTGGTAATGTCAAGGTGGACATTGTGGATACCAAATGTAATACTTGCCCCGAGTGTTATCCAAAAATTACACAATTCAAATAAGCTAAGTGTGGTTAAGGAGTTGATCCTAAAACTAACTAAGGAAATTAATCATTTAAATCACTAAACATATACACCATTGCAAAATAAAAATTTAAAACCTTTTTTTAAAAAATTATAGGTTTTACTTATAGTGCACAGAAGCAAGCTAGGTGAAAGTGGGGTAAAAAGATACTGTCATGATAGCCCTTTTGGGCCAACTTTCGAGAGGCACCATTCTGTCATCTGGTTTCTGATTGAAGTAATTTTAAATCTCACACGTCACATTCAAAGGCTACTATAAGTGTACCAAATTTTAAAAAGATCCAATGGTCAGATTAAAAATTAAACATGTTACAAGTTTGGTCACTTTTGAAGCTGTCATGACAACAGCTTCGGACTAACTTCCAGAGTGCACCATTTCATCATCCAACCTCTGATCAGAGCGATTCTAAAGCCCAAAAGTCACTTAAAAAGATTACTATTAGCATACCATATTTTGAAAAGATCCAATAGACAGAATGAATTTCGTGCATGTTGCAACATCATCACTGTTGCTATCATGACAGCTCCTCTAAACCAAATTTCGGAGTGCACTGTTTCTTTGTCTAGTGTCCGATCGATGTAATTCAAAATCCCACACGAAGCATATAAAAGGTTTTACTTGTGATCCAAATTTTATAGAAATCCAACGGTCGAATTAAGATTTGGACACCCAGATGTAAAAGTATAATTTTTTAATAAAAACCATTTTCAAAATTATCCAAATCTCACCCTAATGGTTACAAACCTGTGGAAACACTCTGGACATGTCAAATAGGACTAAAAACACTTGATAGAATATTTAAATGATATAAAAACCCTTTATACCAAAATTTGATCACCCGGGTGCCATTTTCTAAAATGTACCCTAAGTCCTTAAAATCCACAAAGCACACAAGAGTGGCCAAAAACAATTTTAAATATCATAAACACATATGAATACACATAGTAAACATTTTCACTTGGCTCAGAGATCTTTGTGGGGCCCACGCACCCACTCTTTCTATCTAAGGTGTATGTTTGCCTATAGCAGACCATTTGCAATGCAACCACTTTGCATTTGCTTGTGGAATCACATATATATCAAAATAAATATTTACTTGAAGTGAAAACTTGGTCTACTAAATAAATCCATCAAAACCACACACCATAGCCAAGTTTCCTGGCCATAAGTCTACAAACAAATAAAAATTCATACACAAGCCATACAATCCACATATATTCACACTCATATATACATAATCACATCCTACTGGCACCCTAATCCTAAATACATTACAATACATTTGCTCAAAAGAAAGGGGTTGTAGTTCTTTACAATTCACAAATAACCCCTAGCTCTGCTCCTTTCCCCATCCTTCACTGGTTCCTTCGCCTGGACCTAGAAATATTGAAAAGAAAGGGGTGAGACAACCACAATTTCAGTAACAGAGAAATTGATATTCCTTATTACAAGGAAAGCCATAGTCAAGTAAATAAATAATAGATTCAAAATAACATATAATTAACTAATTAAAATGCTTAAATGCATGAGATAGGCCGATATAGCCTTTCCTGACCAACAGAATGCCCCCTATCACTCTTTAGCTTGTAGGTAAACCTTGTACCCATTGTACCTCCACAGGTACAAAATATAAACTAAGGCATGATCTGATCCATCGAACCGCCTGTGCCCCTTCAACGTGAATCCTGAGCAGTCAAAGCTAACTCCCTCCCAGAGCCAACCCAGCTTACTCTCCATGTGAGGGCTACCTTAACCTAAGCACTCAACCTCACACTTCACATGCCGAATTCCATCTCCCATTAAGAGGCATCGAACACTCAATTCACTAACCACTTTAGTATATTGAGCCCACAATATGAAAGGTAATACTGAGTACTGACAATGAGCCATAGAATATCACAAGACCATATCTCTCCATTGATGAACTCCCACCTAGATCATGCTGCTTACCCTTTTTTTATCATTCCCGAGTATTGACCACTTCAACACTCAAGGTAGTATAACACTCATAATTCAACCCTTAGGTAGTTCTTTAGCCTATCTAAGGTACCAAACCTAGTTACACTTCCTTAAGTACAACTCCTAGTTTTTTATGATCACAATGCATGCTAATAATCTTATTTCCATAAGTAACATCATTATTAAATAGATAGCAAATATAAATACATTATTATTAAAACAATACCCTAAAAACCCTTCTAAAACACATTTTATTTGCATTCAATTATTTAAAACATGTAATGCATGCTAGATAATATTATCTACTCAAAAATAGCTAAACAAAGCAATAAAAAATATAAATTCCCCTGTTACCTCAACCCTTTTGTATCCAAAAGGTTTTCCTTGTACAAAATAAGACTTGGCTTATTCCTTAACTTCTCAATAAGTTCCACCAACAATTCCCTACAATATATAAGTGATCCACATCACTTTTCATGGCAAATAGCTTTAATGAAGACCATAACTCACACCACACAACTTGGGTCAATGAGCCATATATTAAACCGACCATTCACATAATACTACTTAATCACCAAAACCATTTATTAGCCACCACTAGGCCAATTTTCAATTTGTATAATTTTTAATCAATTAAAAACCTTCACTTAGTATCACCAACTTTCACTATTAACCTTTACAATGAAAACCAAAGTTTAATTTAAACCTTATTAGATTCAAATGGCAAAATTATAACTAAATCACTAGGCTTAAATCATTGAGGAGCAAAACCCAACCTCTTGGGATTTGACTTTTGCCCTAAAACTCCATTTTTCATCTAATTGCATGCTCAAAACATTAACGAATCATATAGAAACTCAAAACAACCTCCTAAGGACCCAAGGAAACTAAAGCTTATAAGAATAAGGCCTTTGGGATCAAAATTTAAAAATTTTCTCTTCTAAAAATTGAAGAAAATCAAGAGAAAAGGAAGAAGATTAAAGTAGGGAGTTTACCTACTGCGTAGTCGAGCTCACAACGGTCATAAAGCCTCTTGAATTCAAGCCCAAACTCATTATCTTCCTCCTCTTCGTTCCTTGTTCTTCTTCATGCGTTGCTTCTTTATTTCTCCAATTCAATTTCTACGTTCTATTTCCTCTTAAAAAACAGAACTAAACCGATTGGGAAAAATTACAAGAAAGGGCCTAAATCTTTTTGTTATAACACAAAAGCAAGGGTCAACTTTGGTAATTTTTCTATAGTTAAAAATAAAATAAAACTAAACTTTTGCTTATTAAAATTCAAACTCTGGACTTCTATCAAATTATTCTTAATTTTAATTTAATTATAGATATTTTTTTATTTTTAAAATAAATCTAAGTCTTAAAATTTCGAGATATTACACCTCAACCTTGAAAGAATAGAAATAACTATGTCCAATTAATTATTGAAAATGGTTGGTAATTTCTAAATCAGACCTTTATTTGGAGAAAATAAAAATATAATATTATGATTTGAGATATTTAAGTTATATTTGAGTGGTGTGTTTTCATTATTTTATGCCATAATTTAAATTTAAATTAAATAAATGTATAAGTGTCAAGTACTTAGACTACAATTCTATACATGTTTACTTTAAATACTTCACTTTAAACTCAATCTCATTCATCTATTTTTTGTCTTTTTTTTAATTTGTTTTAAATATAAGCGGTCTAAGCCTGTTGTGTGTTCAAGTTATGTAGGGCGGTTTAAAACTACCTTGCATTTAAATGAACTAATTTTTTCCAACCCAATCTGTCATGTTTTTGCAGGTTGGTGGGTTGAGCCTATATACGCAACCTATTACAGGCTCAACCCATGTTAAACATGATTACTACTAACAACTTTAGGTATACTTAAAAAGAAAAAAAGGAGAATGACAAGTAAGGATCTTATAAGAAAATTAATATCAAACGAAGACTTTTAGTACTAAAACATAAGAGAATAAGTATTGAATTTAGGAATGTTAGTGTTGAAGAAATCCTTATTTGACATTAATATTCTTATGAGGTCCTTACTTGTCATTCTCCCAAAAATAAATTCAGTTAAATTTAATTAATTCCTTTAAATTTTCATATTACTTTTAGTGAAATTTATAAGATATATTTGGATACATATGAATTTAAATTTGAATTTGGACTTAATCTCTTGTTTAGAAACTTTAGAATTTATGGATTTAGATTTCCTTTTGTGTGTGTATGAATTTGAAATACATGAATTACAAATTTGAGATTTGAAATTGAAGAGTTTAAATTCAAAATTCAATTTCAGTTTACTAATCCAAATATTAGCTAATATGTGGATTAGTGAAGTTGGGTTTGAATTTTAGATTTTAAATCTCAAATTTAAAATTCATGTATTTAATTTTTTTAACTATCTGTGTGTATATAATATACATACACTACATATTTTTGTACTTCTATTTAATTAAGATTTCTAGTTGTTGTCCAAAAAAAAGTTTCTAATTGAAGTTTTAATAAATGTTGGAATATGGTCAATCCTTGATGAATTGAACCATGAAATGAGAAGCCCAATCCCAAGCTAACAATTAATTTAGAATTGTGTTAATTATTTATTTTGTTAAATAATTATGGGTTGGTGGTTACCAAAAAAGGGAGTGGTTGTGTAACTTCCACTTAAAATATCTATCATGATATAAGGGAGGTTACCCATTTTGAAAACATGATTGATTAGAAAAATCTCCCTCTCCCAAAATAACTCTCCTCATCTCTTTCTCTCTCAAAAGGAACAATGCATCTACTATGAAGACATATTTGAGGTTCCAAATTATAAACCAAATTCTATATGGAAGGAGACTCAAGTTGTCAACAAAGGTATGTTTTTTATCTCTAGAATGTAATATTGGTATCCGAGCAAGTGTTTTCCTTTGCCTATGTCATCTTTTATTGATACAATCTTTGTATGAGTGCTATTGTGATTTAATTTGCTTTGACTATATATAATGCAAATCATTTTTTTATTCCACTGTGCATTGACGCTTTATGTTATTCTCTATGTTTTCATTTATTCTAATTATATAATGCTTATTAAGAAGAGAAAACATACTAAAAAATGTTAAGAGAAAGAGAATGCTATGCCAAAAATAAACGCAACATTGCATTAAATTGGGTCTTTGGATATGAGAGATTCAGACCAAATGGTTGGTACCATTACAGAGAGCTAAAAAAACAAAAGAAGAAAACAACATCAAGAATGCAAAAATTGAAGATCAGAAAGCAAAGTTATAAAGGAGAAAAGCTCTAAGTTTGATGAACCCAACCCGCTGGCTTCAAACATAGTCTAAAATCCTACATGTATAGTGTACATTCATAAGCATGTTGGACATAATGGCTTGTGACATTATGTTTAGCTTATGTTTTAATAATGACAAATATAGAAAAGTTAATTAGATACTTAAGCCTAATTATTGTCATAGTTTTCATGATAAGTTCTCCCTTTATTTGTCATTAACAAAAAGGCTTTGAAGTATATGCAAGGAATTAAAAGAATAATATAAGGTTTAGAGTTCCCCTTTTATTTTAACTTCTCCTCCTAGATGTCGCCATCAGGATTTATGGATTTTCTCCCCTAATTTGGTGAAATGTAAGCATGAGGTTTCTTGATGTTCTTGATTTGAGAATTGCTCCTCAAAGATGATTCCTCCTCTTTAGTGACACCATTTTGTGATCAATTGATGAAGTACTTAATGCACTAGCTTAGTTATCCTTAAGGGATTGATTCTAATTTTCACACTGGGAGTTGGAGGAATTCAATTAGAAAATATAGTGTCATTGTAGAAATATAGCAAAATGTACTCATGATGCATTGATACCAAATATGAATGACGCAAGATGGTTATGAGAAAAAACTTAATGCATATTGCCAAAATATTGAAAACCAAAGTTAAAATAGCATCAAATGTCAGAATAATTTGACTTTATCAAATGACTTAAAATATGAGGTCCAAATGTTATGATTTTTGAAATATGATATTGAAAAGGTGTAGCTTATACAAGGCATAAAGGTGTTAAAGATAGTTTTCATCATAAAAACTTGTCACTCATATAATGCCCCCTTAATGAATGCATATAACTCAAATTTTAAAAAGGTAAGGGTTTAGAAATGCTCATATAGATTTAGCAAGATGGTGTTGATTCATAAAGATCATTGCCACTATTGTCCTACCTCAAGCTCTTCCTCTTTTTGCTGCTCCTTCTTGTTCTTCTATTTGCAAGCTCATAGATACCATTGTTGAATTTCTTTAAACTTGATGCAATTGTCCAACAATTATAATGAAGCTTGATACTTTTTTATAATTTTCAACTTCAAATAACTTGAACTCATTATTTTGCTGAGGTACTCCATTTTTCTAAAGTTGGCACAAATTGATTACATGGATACCCAGTTTTTGACAATTTCAAAAACTCATTAATAATGTAGCCTTGTGATTTATATAGATTTCACTATTGGATCTAATTTAGTATTTCTATCTATGCAGTTTGTTACTCTAAAGGCTTTATGATTGTTGAATTTAGTGCAGTTACATTCTTCAGAATGCAAGTGATATTTTCTGTACACCTTTCTCTTCTTCATTTTTCATTTCAACCTGAAGTTGGAACTTTTTCATTTTCTTTAGAAGGCTAATCATCACATTTCATATTGATGGTATTTGATACTCAAATATTTCTTAAAATATGATCTGGGAGTCATCTACTCCATATTCCTTAATGTTGGATGTAGTTTATGAGACTAATGAGATGATGCTGGATGTCTTATATTTTCAAGCTTCACTTCTTCCTTGTAGGCCATCACAAAGTTAAAGATTTGTCTTCTCTTTAATATATGAGCTTATTGTAGTTGTATTGACTTCTTCACTTGTACATGTTTGTTTTAATTTTAATCCTCTCTGATTGATGAGTCATGCTTGATTCATTTAGTAATCACATTTAGCTCACTTTAGTCAATTTATGCTTGATTCACTTTGTTTCCAAGCATGTTTCATGTATCACCTCTTGTTTCAAATTTGCCACTTCAAGGTAAATTTCCAAGTAAATAAAGGAGTGATCATACATACTTAGTTCTTCTATATTTCAAGCTTTTTTTAGCTGCTAATGAGCATATGTCTTTCTAGAAACATTCATTAATACATGGTTCACCTTTAAACATGGTTGAATGCTTTCTTCAGTCTTCACCTTAAGAATTATGTAACCACTTAGAATTAAGGTAATAACCTATAAAGTTTTAACAAAAATGGTATCCAAACTTTATTGGATCCAGTAGGGTTAGATATTTAAAGCTCATACTCTTCTAATTCTTTAAAAACAAATCATCAACATCTTGATTAACCCTATTTAGGCATAAAATGATCATGATTTTAAACCAAAATTTTGAGTATGAGGAGGATTATAAAATGAGTTGTAAAAATAAACTCCTTATTTCACATGTGATGTAAGAGGCTATGACATTTTGTATACAATGCTCCAAAATGTGATTTTTAATAGCATGCAATTTCTCAAACTTTGATAAAAGCATAAAAACTCAATTTGAGATGAAATTCTTTTCAAGAAGCATGCATATTTTGCAAAATTCAAACTTGTGGGCTATCTTTTAGAATAAGCAAACATTCTAGCATTTATACATTTCAGATCATAGCATAAGAAATGCAGCTAGGGTGTAAAATATGTTTAATTAATGTGATACCCTATGTGATCAATGACAATATGTAAAATATAAATTAATGCTCAAAATATGTCATTCATATGCATGTGCAACTCATTAATTTTGGCATAGTTATCATTTTTTTTCTCTTGTAGTCATCTTCTTGCATTTCTTCATTCAATGGTGGATGACTTCAATTTTGTTGAGCTTTCTTGAGCTTCTCTTCCATAACTAGCATGTCATGCTTTATTGCTCTAATGAAATCACAAGCTTATTAGAAAACATTAGTTCCATTTATATCCATTCAAGTAATTAGCGATTGAAATTAGAGATATGAATATTGATCTATATGAAAAATCTTGATAATATGAATCACAAAATTTATTTTCAAATCAAGTTTTCTTAAGCCAATTTTTCTTGAAAACTTGAATGAAATCAAGTTGGCCATGAATTTTCATAAATGAAGTATTTGAAGAGAATTGAAAATGGTAAATCCTAATGATTTCAAATTATGATTGTTTCAAATCGTGCATATGACTCTTTAAAGGATGCATTTTAAGAAATCATGAATAATTTCATATTTATACCAAAAATGACAAGTTTCAAGCATTTAACAAAATGTGCATAATTTAGTTTGTTAATTTAGCAATCATAAAATTTTATTTGAAAACAATGAATGATGGATTGCTAAAGGAATGCAACAAGGACTTTTATCCTAATATGGTGTATCATAAAGTATAGGATAAGATAAGGAATGATATCACAAATTTTGTACATGTCCTTGTGAGATTGCTTGATTTAGTGTGTGGATGTTAATCTTTTCATCTTTGCATGTGTGACATGAAAATTCAAGATCCAATTATTCAACTTCCTCAAGATTTGTTCTATTTTCTCCAAGTATAGCATTATTGAGTGAATCTCGTTTTCTTCATCTTCTTAATGCATAGGATGTTGAGATTTTTTATATGTTGCCTTGGGTGCATGTGATCCTCTTGCATATATTACAAACTTAATAAGGCTTCTACTTAGTGCTTGAGGTATTCTTCTTTTCTTTTTTTTCCTCAAGAACGTTGAATGGTAGTCTATGATAGTTTATCCTTGAGGTGTAAGGTGCTCTTCTCTATTGCTTCCTATTTGATAGGATTTTTCATTTTCAACAATAGGTGTCTTGAGAGTTCTCCTTATTGATGCTAACTCTAAGTGTCACCTATTATGCACTTGAGAAGCTATCTGGTGAGTTCCTCCTTTCTTTTACCAAGCTATCCCTTTTTCTTAAATTTTTTCTGTACAAGTGAAGCACTAAGAGGACATTTTGGTACCCATTTAGCTTTAGGTTTGTGGCGGTTATCATTAGACCTTCCTTGTCTTTAAGGAACCTAAATAAACTCATTTCTCATATTAAAATTTCTCTTAATATAGCATATGTGAGACACATTTCTGAATTTACCACAATAATTGCAAATAATAAAATGATATTCATTTTGTAAACTTTTGCAATTTGTGTGCTTGTTGCTTGAACCATTGTTCAAATAATATCTTTTTCTAAATGCTCTCTTTTCAAAAGTATTTGTAGCACTTTTAACAAAATTAAAACTTAAACTTATTGTATTTTAAAAACTAAATTAATTTTAGGTTTGAAAATTTTTCTATAAAAATTTTCAAAGTCAATTGACTTGTGTGCACAAGAAAGAATGGAACTGTATACATCAAATTTTTCCTGAGCTTTAAATTGTGATGTAATCATATCTGATGTGTGAAGCTCTTCTTAAGGATCATCTTCCTCTTGTCCAAGTGTATTGACTGAACCATCAAAATGTTCAACGATTTCTGTTACATCCTAAATTTCTAATCCTGCATTAATGACTGATTAGGGATGAATTAGTGATTTAATGTGGGATTAGGGTTTTGAGTGGTGAAGTGTTATATTAACTCATTGGGATGTAAGAGTAGAAGAGTAGAGTCTCAAAGAAGAGCATATGAGCATAGTAAGGATTTCCCTCACTGTGCCATGTGTTGCGATGCATGGAGCAGAAAACATATTAATAAGGACATGTTCGGCTCGAAAAATAGAATGGAGAAATGTGAGAGGAGAAGTTAGGTGTGGAGAAGAGAAAAGTATATACTAGGGCAAGTTAAATCAGGAGCAAAGATGATGTCTCTAACTCGTTGCTTAACAGGTAAGTCACGTACTATCTTAACCTCTAAATCTACCCTATTTTCTCTTAGTTTTAACCAATAAGAAAGTGAATTTAAGATTTTTAAGGAGTTAATTTCTTATCCAATAGTAATAAAAAGGTTCTTTATAATTAAACTAATGCCTTATGACTGGTTATAGTTAAAATAATAAAGTTTTGAAGCTCTAGGCAAGAATTGCCTTATCTAGAAAGAGAGTAGTGAGAGAAAATTGCTAGAAAATGTTAAAGCTTGAAATGAGGGTGATCAGTGGTAACGTGCATAATTGAGTGTAAAATGTGATTTTGATAGTGATTAAGTGTTTAAATGCGATAATTGGCACTTTTGGTCAATAGAGATATTGACTCTAAATGCCAATTCTGTGTAGATTATAGTGTGTGACGCATGAATTATGAGAAAGGAGCTTGAATAGGGTTGAAGTTACACAGGTAACCCTTTATATCGAACATAAGGGTTAAGGTAACTATATAGTTTATTATGTTTATTAACTATTATAACTTTATAAAAGTGAATATCAAATGATAAATTGTGAATTTATGAGTTTTATGCATGATTGTTATTGAAATGGTTTTGAGCATGAACTTTGCATTGTGAAATGAATTTGAAAAGTTATTGATTTCAATGGATATATAGGTATCTGATATGGGAGTATATATATGTTGTGGAAAGGTGTATAAGTAGTGAAAATTGTGAAAGAGCATGATATAGGGGGATATTAAACTTATTCCTTCAGTTTCATCATGTCATATCCATTTTCTATACCTCAAATTTATCCCATTACAAGGTAAATATTCTCTTATTTCATCAATATCCAGTCAACTCCCATTTAAATGTTTCTCACATGGACAAAAATATAGTCCATTTTTACTTGAAACATTCCATTTAGAAAATTCAAGAAAATTTTCCACCCCATTCTCATATTCTTCACTCATTGTTCTAGCATTTATCCAACTATAATTCATTGTTTAACTATCAAATTAATTAACATAAAATCAAATACATGTAAGGAAGGGGTTGATGGTAACAGTGACGACACTGACAAAAGGCACAGATAGGATGGTGGGTGGTATGCAGTTGGAGATGAAAGGCAGATAGGTTTGGCGAAACCTAGTTCAATTAGTTTGAAATTTTTGAAAGAAGAAGAAACATAAGTGTGGGAAAATGAAATAGGAAAGCTATAGTGTGTAGCTTTATTAAATCTTTTTAACATCTCTTCTAGCAAGAACCGATGTCAAAAAGAGTTTCCACATCAGTTCTACATTAAACCATGTGGAAACTCATTAAAATTTAAAATTAAAAAAAAACTAACTCTTTTCATGTTGGTTCGCTATAGAACCAACATGAAAAGTGTATCCATGTCAATTTACCCATAAACTATCATGCAAACATATATTTTTTAGTAATTTAGTTTTCTAACAATTATACCATGTTGATTATACTATTAACTGATGTGGTAAGTAATTAATTTTTTAAAAATTTTTAAATAATTAATTTACCACATTGGTGAATACAACAACCGACATGGTGTGTAGTTTTCATGTCAATTCAAATAATAACTGATGTTAATTATGTTTTCTTAATTACCATCATGCCATCAACTTTATTTTACAACGGTTGTGATGTTAAAAGGCACTATAAATAAATGTTTTCATAATAGTATGCATTGCATCTATGAGTATACTCTAGAATAAGGTAGGAGATCATAGACCTACTTTATATAAGGTTAGAAAGTCTTGAGGGTCTTAAGCATAGAGATTGACTCTGTCAGGAAGGACCTAAGAGAATGATCCACAAGTGTACCCTAGACTAGAATAGGGGGTCGTAGTCCTACTCTGTATAAGGCTAGGAAGTCTTAATAGTCCAAGCATTAAGAATGCTCTACTAGGTGGGACTCAAGAGACCACCTATACTCAATGAGGATACTTGGTTTGAGAAAGAGGTTTGGTAGGCCCTGTTTCATGTAAGCATGGAAGTCCTAGTTCAAGTGTAGAGCTTGTTTTTCCAGGGAGAACCAAGAGTGCATGAGTATGAGCATGATGAATAGATAAGTATGAATTTGTGTATTTGCATATTATACTGTTTTTATTAAAATATATGCTACTTTATCTCTTGTTTGTAATTTTACTTACTAACTGGTATTTAGGTTATGTTGGAGTTACAGGGACGTATGTCTCACTCCGTTACCTTTGTACACAGATGAAGAGAGCGTGAGAAGGTTAGTAAAGGAACCATGGAAAGAGTAGCCTTACTTGGTAGTGGTATGGCTACCATTATGTATAATAAATGTATAAGGATATAGTTAGAGATTTGAGTTGCCAACTGGGATGCATAATTATTTGTAAATATGAATATATGATTGTGTATATGATTTGTGGTTGAAAACTTTCTTATGCACTTTGAATTGCATCTTGCTGAGGGTAACACAGTAGTGGGTACATAGGTAGAGCTAGATGCTAATCAAGCAAGTGTATATTATTGTATAACTTGTTCTATTTGTATTGACTGTCATTTTTTTATGTGAAATTACATGAATATGTAAGAACTTAACCCATATGGTGAGGCTTGGCCCTATTTACAAGAGTCAAGTATATTTATGATTCCTGATCATATGATAAGGCTTAGCCCCATATGAGAAAGTTAGATGATTGAAAGTGGAACAAGTATATGTATTTATGTGATTGTTTATGTATGCCTCACATAAGCTCACAAGTGTGTAATGTGGCATTGAGAGGTTAAAATGAGTAATTGATGTGATATATGTATTGTGATGAGTCAATTAAGTGTAAATGGTCTTTTTAGACTTAGTTTAAGGCCTAAAGTGGTCTAATGAGACAAGGAAAGAGAATTGAACACTTAGGGTGCTAGTTTTTAAAAGAAAAAGTAACTTTTTACACTTAAGTATCCAATTTTAGATTAGACCATTGGATTGTGTTCAAACTTTTGTCATTCAATAAAATATGTTATAAGCTTCATGTGGATGCTTGAATTACTCTAATCGAATATCAGATGTGGAATTGGCACCTAGCAAAAGCTCACCTTGTGAACTATCATGTGATAGCATAATTTGCTATCATATGTGTTATAGTGCATTGTGTGCCACATCACAATGCATGGCACAAAGAGAAATAGAGTACATTGCTTTATATCACATGCCGCAATGCATGGACTTTTTCAAGGAAAGATAATTGTGTCTTTTAAGTTATAGAATTGTATTTACACTTCCGTTAGCCCTCTTATTTAAACATATGTTTTACGAAGTCAAGATCCCATATTTTGAAAACAATTTGAGGGCTACTACTTTGATATTCTATTGTATTATATTGTGATTGTATTTTTGGATTGGTAAAGTTCGGATTAAGTAGGGGATTGAACTTTACACTTTGAATAGGAGAAGGTACATTGAAGCTTTCTATATCAAATTCTCATATTGGTGGAGAAAGTGAGCTTCTATGTGAAGGTGATACCAGATGATCTAATCTAAAATTTACAATTCATACTAGACATTTATCAACTTGTATTAGCCTTATAATCAAGGGTAAATATAAGTAAACTTACGCTCATTTGCAATCCAAATGTGATGGTTGTTTTGAGTCTTTTACACCCTTACCAACGTAGACATGACCACTTTTATTATTCAACTCAAATAATTGTAACAGTCCTTTGTCATTTATGAGATCTAATAGCATGTTTGTGTCAAAATTTAGTGTAGACTTTATGATACTGCCATTACTTTCAAGCCACACATCTATTAAGATCATACTTTTTAGTTTTTCATAGGTCATCCCTTGTCATATCAATCTTCCACTTATAATCCCCCTCTCATATCTTGTATTTCTCTCTAAAGTCTCAACAAATTCACCCCCTATATGGAAGATGCAAAATAATTGCTTTATAGAACTAGAAGCCATAAGTCATCCTAACTTGTATGTCATTAAAATATTAATTTCAATTACTTCATCAGTATTAGACGAAGTCATAAATTTACAATAAGAATTATAATATTAGTAACATAAAATTAATCTTTTAACAACTCACCATAAAATGACATAACTTCCAATGCCCAACAACTTTGTATTTGTGAATTTTAACGTTAACACTTTACATCAACTAAAAGAACCAACTCTTTGATGTCAATTGATTGATTCATTCTATGCTCATTCGCCACACTGAACCCATACCTATGCCCATGCCCATGCCTATACCTATACCCATACCATATGTATTTAATAGAAGATGCCTTTGATTACTACAAATGACAGTATTTTACCTCTGTGTGATTAACTACTACCAAGCTGTCGTAAAAACATCCTTGATCGACACCCATTTTGTTTTGAATCAGATTTCATGGAGAAGGAAGAATCACATTACATAGAGAATGCATAATCAATAAAAAGGTAGGGGGTGAATCTTACAGGCTCATAGGTGATGAATCTTACCAACCACTCTTCCTTAAAGTGAATGTTGAGAAATAGAGAAGTGCATGCTGAGCATTTCCTTTTTGCGCGTGTTTCTTTCTTTCATCATCAGCTACCTATTCTTTCTCTTATTTTTAGAAGGGTATTTTTATCTTTTCTGCATTCAAGTTATTTTCAATTTAGTCCTGGAAAACTGAACTGAAGTTTTAAATTTTTTAGGAATCCACCGAAAATTATATATCTTCCAAAGTTCTTAACTAAAATTCTCCCTTTTTTTTTAATGATAGGGACTTGGCCTATTTTTATCTCTATCTTTGGTATTCATCATAGGATAAGTATTACAGTAATCATCATCTCTCATAACTTTTGGACAGTCTAGGTTTAAACCTTATAATTTATATTTTTATATTTATTAATTTAAAAATATATAAAAATTATAAAATTTTTAGTAATTTTGCTTATTATTAATTTAGACAGTTATGATTTAACTTTGATGGTCCAAATTTAATTTTAAAATTTGTATAATTTGTATAAGTTAACCATTTAGATTTACTTTATATTGTCCAGAATTAACATTTTTAACTTACAACATTTTTTAAAAAAATTGTTTTTGAAAAGTGCCAATTAAGAGATTACCTTTGTTTTTTTATTATTGTATTTATTAAAATAAAAAATTATAAAATTTATAAAAAAATTAATATTAAATTTGAACAGTTAAAGCTCCAGAATACATCTAAATAGTTAATTTATAAAATCATAAAATTTTTAATATTACATTATATCATCTAGATTAAATCCATACCATCCATAATAAATAGGTATGTTTAAAATATAAATTAAATCTTTAAATATGGACTATCTAAATTAAGTTTAGATGGTCCAGACTATTTTTATGGGATGAAACAGCACAAAACTGATGCTATGCACTCACGAAAGACCCATGAGGGAAGGCACTTCTAAAATATATCACGCAAGTTAAAAAAATTCATTTTTTCAATTTCATGAAAAAATTATTTATTTATTTTCTATTGTTATCTTCATCCACAATAACTGCTACAATTCCCTGCATCATTTTATTAATTAATATTTCCTTATGTTTCTATTATAAGGTATCTTAAATCACCTCGCTGAAACCAGTAAAATGAGATTAGTTAAGTTATTAATACTGTTTCAAAATATAATAAATTTTTAATTTTAATTTTATTCTTAATTAATTGAATTTTTTTTAAATTTGTATTTCAAAATATAATATTCCATCAAGTACATTATATTAAGGACTATCAATTTTTTTTAAAAGATGCCTTATAAAAATCTGAGGGAGTATTAACCACTAAAGAGATATTTCTTAAATCTACATAATGTCATCCATTTTTTTATTTGACCAATTCTAGCTTTTAGAAAATATCCTACTTTATAGTTAAGAGAGTGCGTATGTGTCACGGATTTATATTATTTGATATAACTAAAGTGTAAAATCTGTAAATGAAAAATGATAATAAAATATCGCTCAAATATATAAATAATAATTAGGTCTCTCAAAATATCATAATTGTTATGAAGTGTTCTTGGGTACTTTCCTGACATTAATAATTTTAAGTTAAATGACTAAATTGCTCCTTATTTAAAATAAAAAATAATAATGGGTTTATGTGGAAAAATGTGATTTCTTGTTTAATTTTTGTGATTCACATAATAAAAGTTGTGATTACTTAAACAAAAATTATAATTGATTATTTTCAGACTTGGATTTTAATAATAAAAGAAATTTTATATAGTAAGTTGTGATTTCTTGTTCAATTTTTACTATTCATAGAATCAAAATTATGATTGCTTAAACAAAAGTTTGTAATTAGGACTGATTGTATTCAGAACTTGTTTATGAATCATAAAAGAAATTTCACAAAGAAAGTTGTGATTTCTTATTTAATTTTTGCAATTCATAAAATAAAAGTTGTTGTTGCATAAAAATTTGCGATTGAAAAAATGGAGCTTGAATTATTATTTTATTTTAAACAAGGAGAAATTTAGTTATTTAACCTAAAATCATTAATGTCAAAATGGTACTCATGAATTTCAAAGGAATTATGACATTTTGAAAGATTTAGTTGTTATTTATATATTTCGGTGATATGTTAGTCATTTTTCCATCTATAAAACCATAATTAAGAAATACATACAATTGTTGCAACTTGAACAAAATCTCTTTGTAAATAAATTAAATTAGGATTTAGGGTTTTGGAGCAGTGGAAGGTGATTCGGATCGATAACTTGTTAGGTAAGCTATGTATAACTCTTACCTTTCATTCTACACAAATTTCTCTGAAAATAAATTATAGGAAAATTGAATTGGAGGAATCTGAGGGGTTTGATTCTTGCCCAATAGTAATAAAAAAGTTCTTAAAAATTAAATTAGAGCCTTGTGACTGGTTTATAGTTGAAAGGTAGAGCTTTGAACCCATAGGCTCAATTTTAGCCCTTAGAGAGAGAAAGTTAGGCAAAAATCTGACTTGAGTGAAATAAGACTAGTTGAGGTGATATAAAGGAGTAATTGGGTAGTCATGGACTTAGAATAGATAAATGAAAAAAAAATTACGGATGAATATAGCCCTAAGTGGTAAAAAATGAGTTTTTAGTCAAAATAGACTAAATGACTGAAATGTGCCAAATGTGTTCAAATTGGCATAATGGATGCGTGAGTAGAGAAAGGAAGCTTGAGATAAGCTTGTGTGATAGTTGAAATCCATAGGTAAACTTTCTAGTGACAGAAGGGTTGAGGTAACTAAATAACTTTCTTTGTTTGATTGTTTATTGTAACTATATGTTAGTATGTTATGTATTGTATGAAACAATTTTAAACTAATCATGTTTTATAGCATTGAGTGATTGTTGTGTGTGAAGTGACTTTTGATTGAAATAAGCATGGAAATGTGTGTTTTGTAATGAAAAGTATTATATGTATATGTTATGTGTAAGAAAGTGTTAAATGATAAATGGAAACCTTAAATGGTTCGAAAAAGCATGATCATATGGGTGGAAGTTCACTCGAGTGTAAGAGATGATAAAGACCACATGGCAAGGTTTCCTTAATACCCATAAGGGTGTGGTATTGGAAACAATTCTCCTTAGTGCCTTAAAAGGTGTGGTGTTAGAGAAGATCTCCTTAGTACCTATTAAGGTATGGTGTTATAGATGAGAGACTCCTTAGTGTCCTTGTGATATGGTGTTGGAGTCAACAACGTCCCATTATGTGTATTGGGAGAAATCATAGTCCGTATTGTGTATTAGAACATCTTTGATCGGATAATTCTACCACTGCAGGTGAGCTCAAGAATAATAAGAGTGTACATTAGTCTAAGATGAGCCTATGGTTTTATGTTAGGGTGATTTGAAGGTTCGGTTGGTAGAGATTATACTAGTATATTATGTGATATGATGAAATATCTTAAGATAACATGGAATCCTTTGTGATTAAGGAAAAGTTGAGAAAGGAAATGAGATATGATATAAATTCTATTTTATGAGGTTTTGATGATATACTATGTTTACTTTCATATTGTTGCATGTGATAGTCAATAGGAGTGAGTTATTCTATTACTGAGATTTTTATCTCACCTACATAGTTACATGTTTACAGGACCAAGAAGTGATCAAGACAAGGGAAGAGAGTCTAGAATGGCTTGAGTTGTGAAGCCGTGTACTCTGAGGTTGTATAATGAACTGAATTGAGATTGTATATATATAAGTGTATATGAGTTTCCATGGGTTGCATGCATGTATTGAATTGAAATTTTGTGAAACCAAGCCCGATTATATGTATATGTGTTGTTTGAGACAAAAGGGCTATGATTTGTGTATGTTTATGTTGATATGGTTGGTAGTGTTGGTGAATCTTAAGCCAAGAGACAAATTATGATGAAATGAATAATTTAGGGCTAAATTGTATTATGAATATGATTGAATATGTATGGATTAAGAAATAGCCAAGTGGGCTAAATTATCCTAAGAAATGGCAAAGTGTGTAAAGTTAGTGAATTTTGGAAATTTGCCGTAGAAGGGTCAAATTTCAAAATATGAGTATGATTGTGATTAATTGTGGTTAATCAGGTGTCTTAGATCCTTTTGGACTTGGTTCAAAGCCTAGTATGGTCTAATGAGAGAAAGGGATTGAATTGAGCACTTGGGTGTGCAAAATTTTCAGAAAAAGTGACTTTTTTCACCTGGGTGTTCAAATTTTTATTAGACCATTAGATCGTGTCCAAGCCTATCTCATTAGTTAGTATATGAGCTAAGCTTCGTGTAGGTTTGTAACACTTGCCCTGAGTGTTATCCAAAAATCACACAATCCAAATAAACTAAGTGTGGTTAAGGAGTTAATCCTAAAACTAACTTAGAAAACAAACTATTTAATCACTAAGTAGATACACGATTGCAAAATAAACATTTAAAACCTTTTTTTAAAAAAAAATTTATAGCTTTTACCTATAGCACACGGAAGCAAGTTAGGCGAAAGTGGGGTAAAAAGAAGCTGTCATGACAGCCCTCTTGTGCTAACTTCTGGGAGGTGCCGTTCTATTATCCGGTCCCCGATTGAAGAAATTTTAAAGCTCACACGTCACATTCAAAGGGTACTATAAGTGTACTAAATTTTAAAAAAGATCCAACGATCGGATTAAAAATTAGACATATTATAAGTTTGGTCATTTTTGCTGTCATGACAGCTTTTTAGCTATCATGACAGCACCTCCGGACTAACTTTTGGAGTGCACCATTTCATCATCCGACCTCCAATTAGAGTGATTCTAAAGCTCACATGTCTATTTTAAAGAGTACTATTAGCATATCAAATTTTAAAAAGATCCAACAGATGGATTGAATTTCATGCATGTTGCCACATCATCCCTGTTGCTGTCATGATAGCTCATTTAGACTAAATTTTGGAGTGCACCATTTTTTCGTCCGATGTTCGATCAATGTGATTCTAAAGCCCACATAAAGCTTATAAAAGGCTTTACTTGTGACCCAAATTTTAGAGAAATCCAACGGTCAGATTGAGATTTGGACACCTGGATGCAAAAGTGCAATTTTTTAGTAAAAATCATTTTCAAAATTATCCAAATCTCATACTAATAGTCACAAACATGTGAGAACACTTTGGACACGTCAAATAAGACTAAAAATACCTGATAGAACATTTAAATGATAGAAAAATCCTTTATACCAAAATTTGACCACTAGAGTACCATTTCACAAAATGGACCTTAAACCCCCAACATGCATAAACCACACAAGAGTGGCCAAAAACTATTTCAAATATCATATACATATATGAATACACACGCTAAACATTTTCACTTGACTCAGAGATCTCTATGGGGCCACGCACCTACTCTCTCTATCCAAGGTGTATGTTTACTCATAGCATACCATTTGCAATGCAACCACTTTGCATTTTCTTGTGGAATCACATATATACCGAAATAAATATTTTTTTATAGTGGAAACTTGGTCTACTAAATAAATTCATAAACACCACATACCATAGCCAAGTTTTCTAGCCATAAATCTACAAGCAAACAAAAATTCATACACAAGCCATACAATCCACATATACTCACACACACATATATCTAATCACATCCTACTAGCACCCTAATCCTAAATATATTGTAATAGATTTGCTCAAAAGAAAGGGGTTGCAGTTCTTTACAATTCACAAATAACCCTTAGCTCTACTCCTTTCCCCGTCCTCCACTGGTTCCTTCGCTTGGACCTGGAAATATTGAAAAGAAAGGGGTGAGACAACCATAGTCTTAGTAACAGAGAAATTTACATTGATTATTACAAAGTATTGAATAAACAAATAATAAATTCAATATAGTATATAATTTAGCCACTTAAAATGCATGAATGCATGACATAGGCTGGTATGGCCTTTCATGACCAACAGAATACCCCCTGGCACTCTTTAGTTTGTAGGTAAACCTTATACCAACTGTACCTCTACAGACACAACATATAAACCAAGGCATGATCTGATCCACCAAATTTCCTGTGCCCTTTCAACGTGAATCCTGAGCAGTCAAAGTTAACTTTCTCCCAAAGCCAACCCGACTTACTCTCCATGTGAGGGCTACCTTGGCCTAGGCACTCAACCTCATACTTTATATGCCAGATTCTCTCTCCCATTGAGAGGTGTCAAACACTCAATCTACTAACCACTTTAGTGTACTAAGCCCATAATACAAAAGGCAACACTGAGTACTGACAGTGAGCCATAGAATATCACAAGACCACATCTCTCCATTGGTGAACTCCCACCGAGATCATGCCTCTTACCCCTTTTCTACCTTTCTCGAGTATTGACCACTTCAACACTCAAGGTAGTATAACACTCATAATTAATCCCTTAAGAGGTTCTTTAGCCTATTTAAGGTACCAAACCTAGTTGCACTTCCCTAAGTACAACTCCTTATCTTTTTTTATGATCACAATGCATGCTAATAATCTTATTTCCATAAGTAACATCATTATTAAATAGATAATAAACATAGATGCATTATTATTAAAGCAATATCTCATAAACCCTTCTAAAACACATTTTATTTGCATTCAATTGTTTAAAACATGTAATGCAAGCTAGATAATATTATCTACTCAAAAATAGCTAAACAAAGCAATAAAAAATATAAATTCCCCTGTTACCTCAACCCTTTGGTATTAAAAGGGTTCCTCTTGTATAAAATAAGACTTGGTTTGTTCCTTAACTTCTCAATAAGTTCCACCAACAATTCCATACAATGTATAAGTGATTCACATCACTTTTCATGGTAAATGGCATATAAGAAGACTATAACTCATACCACACAACTTGGGTCAATGAGTTATAATCCATCCCAATGGTTCATATATTAAACCAACCATTCACATAATACCACTTAACCACCAAAACCATTTATTAGCCACCACTAGGCCAATTTTTAATTCATATAATTTTTAATCAATTAAAAACCTTCACTTAGTGTCACCAACTTTCATCATTAGCCCTTATAATGAAAACTAAACCTTAATTTAAATCTTATTAAGCTCAAATAGCATGATTATAACTAAATCAATAGGCTTTAACCATTAAAGAGAAAAACCTATCCTCATGGGATTTGACTTTTATCCTAAAACTCCATTTTTCATCCAATTACCCACTCAAAACATTAGGACATCATGTAGAAACTCAAAACAACCTCCCAAAGACCCAAAGAAACTAAAGCTTACAAGAATAAAGCCTTTTAGATCAAATTTTAAAAATTTTCTCTTACAAAAATTGAAGAAAATCAAGAGGGAAGGAAGAGAATTGAAGTAGAAAGTTTACCTATTGTGTAGCTGAGTTCGCAACGGCCACAAAGCCTCCTAGATTCGAACCTCACTCTCTCTCTTCCTCCTCTCTTCTTCCTCTCTTCCGTTCGTTTCTTTCCTTTTCTCTTCGTTCTATTTCATTTTTGTGTCCAGTTTTCTCTTTAAAATGCTGATCTAACACTTTGGAGAAAACTACAATAAAGGGCCCAACATTTTTTATTATAACACAAAAGCCCGAGTCAACTTTGGTAATTTTTTTCATAGTTAAAAATCAAATAAAACCAAACTTTTGTTGAGAAAAATTTAAATTATGGACCTCTATCAAATTATTCTTAATTTTAATTTAAGTATAGATATTTTATTTTACTTTTAAAATAAATCTGAGTCTTAAAATTTTCGGGATGTTACAAGGTGCTTGAACTACTCCGATCGAATGTCATATGTGAAAATGGCACATGCCGAAAGTTCATCATTTTTGTTATCAAAATGACAATAGAAATTCAGACAGGCGTGCCGTGGCACATGGTGACACAAGCTATGATGCACGGCATAGAAAGGGCGAGTGTGTGGCTCTATGCCACATGTTGTGGCGTACGGACCAAATTTTAGTTTTATTTTTGTGTTAAAATACATATAATTAAGATAGGCATGCTGGTGGGTTATATCCATTATATATTTGAGGAGTGTGTGATCTACTCCCACTGTGTTTTTCTTTGATTGTATTGTGAATTGATTGATTTTACAAAATAAGTCTTCGACTGAAGCTTTTGAAATGAAAATTTTTTATTATAATTGATGTGAGGTAGTGATAACACCATAATCTTCTTTTATATTGAGTGAATATAAGAGAAGGTTACACATTTTTCCTTTTGTATTTTTTCATTCAAAGAGTGTTGGACACTTTGTACTAATAAGTGGAGCATTTTTTCCCTAAATCATTTTTCACATGAGCAAAAATCCCCCTTATTAGTACATGGAAAATTGTTTAGGGGCATTTCCCCCAATTTTACTCATGAAAAATGATTTATGAAAAAAATGCCCTACTTATTAATATATGGTGCCCAACGCTCATCTTAGGAATGTATAGGAGAAAAAATATACTTTAACTTTTTATATAATGCAATATGTTTTCAATCTTCAGATTTATAGACAACAAGTTGCAAATTCAATAAAACAATATAATTTTATCAATTTATTTGAAGGATCATTCCCTCCTTTTTGATACAAAGTTCCAAAAGATAAAAGATATCAAATTTGGGTTGTGCAATATTTTAACAAAAGATTGTTAATTATTTAACCAAAAAAATTACAGAGAATGACCTAAAATATTTAAAGAACTTAATCATTATTAATTTTCATATAAGGTCATTTTCTATAATTTATTTGAAAATATTATTTTTATTATGATACATATTGTTAAAATATTTAATATTTATTAAGAAAATGATCTTTTAAGAAAGTTAATATTGATTAAGCCTTTTAAATTTTCTAGATCATTTTGTGTAATTTTTTTGATCAAGTAACAGTCAAATATAATTAATAGATATTTAGAATTAAAGTGTCACTTGTTTTCAATTGGTATTTTTATATAAGGGTGCATTTTTCCTCTATGATTTTTTTTTTTTTCAAAGAACGTTGGATACTCTATGTTAATAAACTGAACATTTTTTTCTTAAATTATTTTTTTGAGAAGCAAAAATTTCTTTCCATTAGTGATCCATTAATCAAGGAATATTTTTGCTCCTTTAAAAAAATAATTTAAAAAAATATCTCATTTATTAATACATAATGTCAAGAACCCCCTCAATGAAAGTATTGCGGAAAAAATGCACTGTAATGCATTAAAATAATAAATTGCATACAATACCAGAAACTAGCACCTGAGTTTATAGACAGATTATTCAACTTTATTACCAATTACACCCGCGCGAGCTAATCTTATCATTCAATAAATCCAAGAACCTGTTAGAACTCATACTAATGTTTTTGCCACCGAAATGAAACCGGTGGATTTTGGGCGGTCAAATTGCCTTACTATTCCAATGTATATAGTAGTTTCGCATGTCACACAAAGCACGTGAGCTCAGCTTTTTACTAGAGGATAAAGAACCGACATGTGAACATGCATGGGCTTGAAAGTGCCGCACCCCAAAAGGAAAAAATATTATTTAAAAAAATTATAAAAATATAAAATTTTACTTTTAAAACTTCAAAATGTTAAAATGTTTTTCATTTTACATAAAAATTAATAATAAAAAAATTGAAAAGTTAAAATATTATACAAAGGGCATTAAATCAAGAAAGGCACATTAGAAGCCATAGTGCATGATTCCTCAGGCTGATTCTTCTTGCAAGATCAATTCATCAAATTCAAAATCAAGCAGTATCTTTCTCGCATCTTCGACTTCTCTTACCCCCCTCTCCTTCCTTCAAGTAGACTCTATGTCTATGTGGAACCCACCTCACATGTGTAGCAAATTTTAATACTTATTATAGAAATGAGCCATGAAAGCTCGTCAGATTTGGATAATTCATATTTAATTTGTTTGATTTAAATTTATAATTTTTTTATTTTTTTCAAAAAAATTATTTTAATGGATACATAATCTACAATAAAGATGATTTCTTAACTATCAATTTTTCAAAAAAATAAATTTTTATTTAAAAAATAGCTGTTAAAAAACTGTAAATCTAAACCATAAAAATTAGATCTGAACAGTACAATGAGAGATGAGCTCTGAAACTGATTCCCCTTGTATGTCGGATCTATATATATTTACTTACGTGTCTATCTCTCACAACACGGTGATGATTTATGGCCGATATTTAAAACCTGATCGTCACGCTGAAGCAAAGCTGTTCTTTCCCATATCCTCTGGCTTGGTTAAGCCATGTTGAACATCTTTAGAAAAAATATATATTCTGGCCTCTAAGCCACACTTGCCAAAGAAAAGAGACACCCAACGAAAAAAACTCCACCAAGAAAGGCATGAGGATAGAAACCTAAATGGCACTTAATTTGAAGAGAGAAAAGAAAACCGAAAAAAATGAATATATATACACACACACACATACATACATATATATGTTGTACGTGGGAAGGGGAAGCTGTACACAGAAACAAAAGACTGATCTTTGAATAGGAAAAGAGTGGATCTACAGGGTCCCGAATGAATTGACTTCTCCATAAAAAGCCTTATTCTTTAGAAGATCTATCTACCTGGCCTAATAGGGAGATCCTTTAAATTAACTACCTCTTGTAAAACCTCATTAGATATAGACATGATTGAACCTCATTAGATATAGACATGATTGAATAGTCGATAAAGAATCTCTTCATCTAACTTTTCAAATTGTTCATTAGACATAGTCACTGGTTTTTTATCTTTTCAAGTAAATCTTTCTTCAACTAATTTTGAATTAAAATGGCTTTCATTTAAACTCGCCAAACTGTACCATTAATCCTACCATCAAGCTTCTCAATATCAAACTTTGCAATAGAAATGAAAAGGAAAAAAAAAAGCCCACAGCAATGAGAGAGAAATTTCAATGTAGAAAATAAAAAATACAATAATTGTCTTTGTTATCATGAGGATGGAGAGACTAGATTATATATACAAATATAGAGCTTTTCATCAACTAAAGATATTAACTTTTCCTATAAGTAATATCTCCTAAAATCTCAATTATAAGTATAACAAAAGATATGATAAATTTTAAGCCAATATAACATATAAAAATAACTACAAATGACTACAAAAATTTGAATCATAGTCACAACACACATACACATATGTATCATAAAGCTAGTGTGTAGTTATTGCAAGCTGCACATGAGAATCATTAAAGAATACAAGTTGATCCGTGAATATTTGAAACAGTCTAGCAAAACCTATTACCAAAAACCAGCATCCAAGTCAGAGACAGCATCAACGTTGCAATACAATGGCAATATTCCTGGTTTTCTACAAGTTGATGCACACGTTAAAAGGTCTATATATATCCCCTCACTGTGTTCGTCACGTTTTCACAAGTCTCATAGTACAACAGAGCTTGCTTGCTGTAAAGTTTGTTGTACAATGAATAACAGGGTGATTCAGGTTGCAGCTTCTCAAGTTGCCAAGAGGATGTCGATCAGAAGCAGTACAAGGGCAATTCCCAGAAGGGGTCAGATCAAATCCAAGATTGTTTCCAATGCTTTTCACTTCATCGTGTCTCTTGTCGCTTCCAAATCATCTTCTTAGTTCGCCATTAAACCCTCACTGGCTAGCCACTTGCTGTTTGTATCTGCTTTGTTTGATTTCTTTTGTAAATGACCAACTACTGTATATACATGTATGTATCAAAGCTCGTATAAGACCAAAATCAAATATGCGCTATATTTCTAGGAGCTTGGCCTTCTTAAATTTTAATCGCTAATCATCATACAGTCTAACAGGTCGTGTAACTTAATCAACAATACATCGCTATGACGTGATTATTATAGTGTGATGAGTGTAATTTTATCTTACTAGAATATTAGCAAATCTCTCTTTCTCTCCATTTTTTTTGGTTTGATTTTTGGTGGATGGAATCTGCATTCCAAATGTATATTGTTGGCTGTATGGACGTAAACGGCGAGCCGCTTGAGTTGTGCCCAGAAGGACACTGTCCTTAAGAACTATTCTGGCACATCGAGACGACGAACTGACAGTTCTTCAGGATTAAACAAGAACTTCCTGCACAATGCAAGGGCATAGAACAGCAACACTAACAGAAAACTCAAACGAAGAAGAGAAGTTAGAAGGGGAGAAGAATGCCTCGAAAGCTCAAGAGATTGGTAAGTTGTTCAGTTCAAATGCATGCCTGTATATAGGCTAGATCTTGGACTCGAATGTTAGGCATTCAACCACCAAAGTAAAGGCTCGGTTACATACTCATAAAGCACATTTAAGCATCTGTCTGGAAACATTGGGGGGTTACACAGACGTAAAACACATTTAAGCTCTTGTCTAGAAATGTTGGGGAAACAAATACATTTAGGAAATTAATCTATTTAATGGCCAAAAAACGTGTCAAACTCTAAATAGCCAAAAAATGAGATTTTCCGGTAAGCTCATGTAAATAAATAATTATTTATTTTTGTAAAATTAATTCGATAAAAAGAACTTAGTGCCTCTTGAACTCGCACGCAAGGGGTGAATCAGCTGATTTCAACTGCAATTGTCCTGAGTTGGCCTGCTTTGTGTGCATAAGCTCTCTTCTCATTCAAGCCTATTTTACTAGCCCACTTCATTCCTTAGTATTTATACACTAGGAGAGTTCTTCATTTAGGTAATATGGGACTTTTGACACACACACACTTTTCACACACACATAACAATGCCCCACATGTGTCAAAAGGATCTACTTTCATCTAAGTTATTCACACAGAGGATTATTACTTTGAATTTAGTGTTTGTCAACTTGAACTAAACCTAGACTAATAAAACTTAGCACACAGAAAAGTCGATGTAACTTTGTTATTGAACTAACAGATCTTGAGTGTGTACTAGAGATCTTATTAATCAGAGTATACCCCCACAGTCTCTACTGTTAATGACAATTTTTGCACGACATCGACCATACGTGCACCTGGTTTTAACAAATACCCTAGAGATTTCATCACGATCTCATAAGAGTGGCCCTACTCCACATTTGCATAGGTGTTTTTATCAAAGTATATCTGCAATGAATACACCATCTATAAGGACTATGAAAACATTAAGAGCTTTCATTCAACCTCTGTTCAATGCATTCTAGTACTTTCTCAAGCTATAGGAAGGGGAAAAAATTTCAGTGCTAGCAGAACTAACAAGTGACTTGTTCTTACCCATTGAACCTTCTTCATGGGATCTCTGATCATAAAGGTTGGGTTGTCATCATCGTTAATTTCAAATAGGCTTAAGTCCTATTCCCCTCGACGTTTCAATAATAAATTTCTTCCCCAGGGACTTAGTTAATGGATTTGCTAGATTTAACTCTGACCTTATATAATTAATTGAGATGACCTTATCTTTGAGTAGCTACCTTATAATATTATGTCTCAATCGAATATGTCTATGTTTTCCATTGAAAGTCTTATTTTTAGCTGTTGCTATTGCAGAATGGCTATCACAATGTAAAGACACTGATAGTGTGGGCTTTTCACCAATTGAAATACTCGCTGAGAAGTTTTTCAGCCACTCAACCTCAATTCCAGCTAGCTCTATGGCAATAAATTTAGAATCCCTTAAGGATTTTATGTTGATTGTCTATTTTGTAGACTTCCAAGTTATTATACCACCACCAAGAGTGAGCATATAACCACTAGTAGATTTTGTCTCTTCTGAATCCAAGATCTAGTTAGCATTCCTGTATCCTTCCAATACAATGGGAAATCCACTATATAATATACCATAATTTATGATACCTCTTAAATATCTCAAGACTCTCGCTAGAGCCTTCCAGTGTTTACTACCTAGACAGTGGGTATATCTGCTCAATCTGCCTACAGCATAAGCTATACCAGGCTTAGTAAAATTCATCAGATGCAACAGACTCCCAATAATTTGTACATACTCAAATTGAGCAACTAGGTTATCCTTGTGCTTTTTTAATTGCATACTCGAATCATAAGGAGTACTCAAAGGAGCATCTTCAAGATGTCCAAACTTTTTGAGAATTTTCTCAATATAATGTTCTTGGAAAAGCAAAATCCCATTTTCATTCCTTATGATTTATACACCCAAGATTACCTTTGCTTCACCCATATCTTTCATATCAAAATTTGAAAAAAGAAATTTTTTTGTTTCATTAACAACACACATACTAGAGCCAAAGATTAGCATGTCATCCACATACAAGCATATAACCACACAATCATTATTCACAAGCTTTGTATAAACACATCTTTCTACTTCAACAGTGGAAAATCTATCAGTTGTCAAAACTTGATTAAATTTCTCATGCCATTGCTTAGGTGCTTGTTTTAAGCCATACAAAAACTTGACAAATTTACAAATTTTATTTTCTTGCCCAGGAATCACACATCCCTTAGGCTATACCATGTAAATTTCTTCTTCCAAATCACCATTTAAAAATGCTATTTTAACATCCATTTGGTGAACAAAAAGTTTGTAAATTAAAGCCAAAACAATAAGAACTCTTTTAGAAAAAATTCTAGTTACAAGAGAAAATGTGTCAAAATAATCAATATTTTTCTTTTGAGTAAAAGCCTTAGCCACAAGCCTTGCTTTATGTTTATTAATTAAACTATCTGAAAAATATTTTTTCTTAAAAATCCATTTACACCCAATAACCTTAGCTCCTTGGGACAAATATGCTAAAACCCAAATTTTTTTTCCTTAAAGAATCAATTTCAATTTCAATTACTTCTTTTCAAAATTTGGCATCAGGAGAAGAAACAGCTTCATAAAAATCTAACGGTTCATCTTGCACTAAATAAGTATAAAAATCATCTCCAAAACTTGTTTCTTTTCTTTGCCTTTTACTTCTCCTTAAAACCAAATTCTTGTTTGAATTTTGTTCAGACTCTGAATTCTCAACAGGTTTAGAAACATGCTCAATTTTCAAGGAAAAAATATGTTCAAAAAATTCAGCATCTTTAGTCTCTATAATTGTGTTTTGGTCTAAAATATCACTTTTTAAAACTAAAAAGCATAAGCTATACTTTATTCAGTATATCCAATAAACATTCAATCAGAAGTTTTAGAGCCAATTTTTCTCTTTTTAGGATCAGGCAATAAAACTTTTGCAAGACACCCCCACACTTTTAAATATTTTAAATTTGGGGTAAACCCTTTCCATAACTCATAAGGTGTTTTCTTTGTTTTCTTATCAGGTATCCTATTTTGTAAAAAACATGAAGCTAAAATAGCTTCACCCCATAAGTTATCATGCACAGAAGAACTCACCAGCAAAGTATTCATTATTTCTTTTAATGTTCTATTTTTTCTTTTTGCAACAACATTAGACTCGGGAAAATAAGGAAATGTTTTATCATGTATAATACCATCTTTTTCATAAAAATCATTTAACAAAACATATTCTCCACCCCTATCAGATCTAACTCTTTTAATCTTTTTGTTTAACTAATTCTCAACCTCTGGTTTATATAAAAGAAATTTTTCAAAAGCCTCATCTTTATTTCTTAATAAGCATACCTTAGTATATCTTGAAAAGTAATCAATAAAAGTGATATAATATTTTTTACCACCTTTAGTCATGGTTTGTATTAAATCACCTAAATCAGTGTGAATTAAAGACAGTAATTTATATTCTCTTTGACTAGAAAAATGAGGTTTTTTACTTTGTTTAGTTTCTGCACACACTTTACATTTTCGAAAATTATTGTTTTTAATTTCAAAAAGTAGTCCAAGTTGTCGCATCCTATTTATATAACCTTTACTAGTGTGATCTAGTCTAGCAAGCCACAAATCAAGGGAATCAATTATATAGACAGGCATATACTCAGAAAATTCAGTCTTATTCATTTCATCTACATTCAAAAAACAGTCCCTGATTACAATATCCTTTCCCCATAAATACATTATTCTTTATCATTATAATCTTGTCAAATTCAAATGACACCCTAGCTTTTCCTAATAGAGCTACTGAAACTAAGTTTGCTCTAACTTTAGGCACATGCAGAACATCGTTCAGCCAAAGTCTTTCTTGATGTGAGCTTTAAGGCCACTTTCCCTTTTTCTTGAACTTTGGCAATTTGGGAATCAGCAAGGTGAACATGGTCTTCCCCTTCCTTTATAGGATCATAGGAGGTAAACATCTCCCAATTAGCACATATGTGCCTGGTAGCCCCAGAGTCTACCACCCATTCATTTACATTAGAAATAAAGAGAGCTTGTGACACCACTGCAACAATGATATCATCATCACTGTCATCATCTTGTTGTACCAAATTTACATTTGGCTTTTGAGGCTTATCACAGTTCGCTCTCTTCCTACACTGGGCTGCATATTATCCTGGTTTACCACAGACAAAATAGTCTCCTTTTTTCTTGAAAGAAGGGTTAGAAGCACTGGGTTTGTAATCAGATTTCCTATTCTTTTTGTCTTTGGTTTTAGGGTCATACCTCTTATTGTAAGGCTTTGTTTCTACTAGATTGGCTTTGGATGTCATCTCTTTGGTTCGAGCTGCACATACTGCCTTACGATTAGTGTCTTCAATGATGATGTGAGTGATTAGGTCAATCAAAGATAGCTGCTTCTATTTGTTTCAGTTGCTGTTTGTAATCATTCTATGATTCTGGCAGCTTTTCAATTAGGATTCCAACAACAAACTCATTTGGGAGGTTGATGTTTTCAGCACAAAGCTCCTCCAATAGCTTATGATATTTATTGATTTTCTCCTTCACATCCTTATTCTCGGTCATCTCCTATTTGTAGTAGTCTCCCACAATGAACTTTTGCTTGCCAGCATCCTCAATAGTATACTTTATCACTAGGGACTCCCATATCTTACAAGCTTCCTTGTAGACACAATGGACATCAAACAAATCATTAGATAAAGTACTAATGATAGTGTGTCAACATACCTTGTTTGCATGAGTCCATGTAACTCTTTGGGCTTGGTCAGCATCAGCAGGAGGCTCAGATTAAGTAAGAGCAGTAGCTGCACCATGCATATCAAGAATAGTGAAGACTCATCCCTACCAGCGTTTGAAGTTCTTTCTATTAAATACCTCTATCTTTGATATGTCTAGGAATGGCCCTCGATAGTGGGATGGCAACAATAGCAAGGACATACTGATCTCCAGTAGAACCACTAAGTACATCTTCGAGGATTAGCATTATTGGATGCCATTTAGTTCAGTTAGTTCTTAAGATTGTTGGCTGTGTAGACACAAATGGTGAGCTGCTTGAGTTATGCCTAAAAAGACACTGTCCTTAAAAAATATTTTGACAGACCAGGACAACGAATCGATAGTTTTCTAGGATTAAATAAGAACTTCTTGCACAATGTAAGGGCATAAAATAGCAGCACTAATAAAAAACTCAAACAAAGAAGAGAAGTCAGAGAGGGAGAAGAATGCCTTGAAAGCTCAAGAGGCTGGCAAGTTGTTTAGTCCAAATGCATGCCTATATATAGGCTAGATCTTGGATTTGAATGTGAGGCATTTAACCACCAGAGTAAAGGCTTGGTTACACACTCATAAAGCACATTTAAGCATCTATCTAAAAACATTGGGGGTTACACGAATCTAAAACACATTTAAGCTCTTGTTTAGAAATGTTGGGGGAATAAATACATTTAGGAAATTATTCTGGTTAATGGCTAAAAAAAGTTTCAAACTCCAGACAGCCAAAATATGAATTTTCTGGTAAGCTCATGTAAATAAATAATTACTTATTTTTGTAAAATTAATCAATAAAAGGAACCCAGTGCCTCTTGAACTCACGAGCAGGGGCAAATTGGATGATTTCAATTGCGATTTTCCTGAGTTAGCCTATTTTGTGTGCATGAGATCACTTCTCCTCTAAGCTTATTTTACTAGCCCACTTCATTTCTTAGTATTTATACACTAGAAAAGTTTTTCATTTAGGCAATGTGAGACTTTTGACACACACACACACACAACATATATATCGAAATAGTTAGCGAGAGAGGTAAATAAATTCAGTAACATCTGGCTGCACTGGTGGCATTTCTCAAGTGGCGTGACTTAATTGATTAGTTCAATGGAAGATATCAGTACAACATTTTTGCCTTTAGCCAATACTTTATTTAGGGACAGTTTCAAAATTGTTTCTTATGATATAAATAGGGGATAATTTTTAAGAGTAGCCATTAAATTCTACTTTAGGAGACAAATAGTAAGCAACCTTTAAAAGCTGTTGCCTATTTCAATATTGGCAACAGTTTTAACTATTGCAACTGTTGCATTTTTTTTTTAAATAAGTAACAGATTATAGCTGTAGCTTATATAATATATTATTTTTATAATATTTGTTTGTTGTTTCACATAGCTTAAGTTATATTTCTGATGTTGTACTATAAGTTTCTCACCCCCAACTTGGCACCAGTTTTATTTTTTATTTTGCTTTGGTGTTATTTTATTTTAATGCTTTTTAAGTTAACTTTTTAATTTTAAAATTAAACTAGAAGAATACCAAAACTTGAAAGTCATATCTCGTCCGTCATCTCTCACTAAAGCTCTAGCTAGGGAAGGATAATTTCATTCTCATGCATTCTATTCAATCTACTCGATAAGAATTTCAATCTTTATCCAATCTACTTGCATTCTGTTCAATCTACTTGAAAATTTCATTCTTCTATTCTGTTGCAGCGTCGCTACCCCTGCACTTTTCTGAAACCAACTTGTTCCACCCTTTCTCATCTTCAATCAAAAGATTGAAGGATTTGGGATTCATGGGTTTGTTTACTATCGTCTCAAACTTCATCAGTTTGTTCTTGCTTGGGGTTTCTTCTTGTGATTGGGTTTCTCTGCTATAAATTTATGGCTCTACTTATACTCAGAGGTGAGTATTTTGAAAAACCAAATTTTAAATAAAGAATGCTGTATGATTTTTAACGAGGAACAAGGTTGAGAAATATGAGCTAAACAAGGAACAATGCACCCATTCAAAGCTTGACATGTATTCTTTTTGCTCGCCCCATTTAGTTCCTTTTTGTCTTCTCCTCTTGACTTTTTAGTGATTCTCTATTATATCCTTATGGAAGTGGTTTAGTCAAATAGTTCAGTGTAAGTTTTATTTGAATTTAAGTCAGCTTCCAGTTCCAATACGTTTCAAACTAAAAAAAAGGCCTTTGTTTAGGCTTAATCCCAATTTGAAATTGACCTAAAAGGTTATAGTGACAAGATATGGCCTTGACATGTATATGTTCTTTTAGGTACTGTTTGTTTGCATTAAGCTTTGGACCAAGCTAGAGTGGTTTCTTCAGTGCTATTACTTGTCTACAAAAAACCTAAAAAAGAGAAATAGATAAAGAGATGAGGAATATAGAGGATGCCTCATTTAAAGAGATTCTCATCAACGTGCAACAATAAATAATTGTATAGAGAAGCTTGTGGTATTTTTTATCATCTAGTAATATTTTCACACAGATAGGATTTATTAATAATTAAATACTTTACTTGAGACTTCTCTAGGATTTTTTACTTTATATTTTATTTGTCTTGACAATATGTGCTCGTACTCTTATTAAGAATTATTTTGCCACATCAAAGCTTCATTGGCAAACTCTTTTTAACTGATCTGGGATTATAATAGGAGAGAAAAAAACATTAAGTATCAAATCACTAGAGATGTGCTTAGTTGTTGCCAAATTAAAAAAAAGGCATTAGTAGTATTCATCTAGTTGCACAATTTTTGTTCTTTTAGTATTCATTTGTTCCGAAAATGCACAATACGTGAACATATGCAAAGTTCTATTCATCCCTATGATTTGATGCATATGTGAATAATCTTACACTTGCGTGTAGGTCGTTGATTGAGAACTTTTTCCCCCTAAGGTTCTTCTTGAATTTTCTCAAAAGCTTATCCCTCAGCCATTGAATTTGCAATTGAGAATGGGATAGCTCATCCTTTTGGTAAGGATTCTAACTCGTTATTTCATATGCATTTTGAACACGTCTTATTATTTTTTCAACAAATATCATGTTCTTTGTTGACTATCATTATTTTGCTAAGTTTGATGTTCTTTAAATTATTTAAAAAAAAATCTAGTTATATATTCTATTACCATTGAACAAGTATTGGTATATTGTTTTTAATGCCTAGGCTTTTTTTTCATTTCTTTAATTTATTCCCTTTTTGTAATTTCAGTTTATTTAGTTAACCAAACATGATAAAGAAAGATTGGATTGGCTTACCTTGATATTATGAACAATATATTGATGGTGTTAAATACTTTTTGAATGTTGCATTTACTGAAGGAAAGTTTGAAGGATGAGATTTTGTATCCTTGTGCTACATGTTGTAATGATAGTTGGGAAAAGAGAAATGTAGTGTTTGATCATTTGATAAGTAAGGGATTTGTGGAAGGCTACAACAATTGGATTTATCATGGTGAAAAAATAAGTCCTATGGATCTTGATGGTGATATTTATGATAATGTCTCAAATGATGATATTAACAGCTTATTATTTGAGACATTTAAAGATGTTGCTCAAGTAGATGGAGTACATGAAGGCCTAAATAAAGATGTAAAGAAATTTTATAAATTAATTGAGAATGCAAAAAAAGAATTGTACTCTGGCTATGAAAAATTCTCCACCTTATCATTCACCATTTGGCTATATTTGATTAAATGTCTTTATGGATGGAGCAATGCATCATTCACTACTCTTCTAGAGTTATTGAAAGAGGCTAACTCAAATTTAAACATCCCTGTCTCTTTCAATAAGACAAAATCTATGATAAAGGGACTTGGGCTGAAACTATAAAAAGATTGATGCATGTCCTAACAATTGTATGTTTGTTTGGAAAGAGCATGAGAAAGATGACATATGTCATATTTGTAAAGCATCAAGGTGGATTAAAAATCCTAAGGTTGATGGTGACCTTGAAGAATCTAATAAAGTTCACAAAGTTCCTGCTAAAGTATTTAGGCACTTTCCTTTAATTCCAAGATTGAAAAGGCTCTTTATGTGTTCAAAGACTACAAATTCATTGAGGTCACATGTAGAAGAGCATTCAAGAGATGGTAAACTAAGGCATCTTGGCCAAGCATGGAAAGACTTTGATGCAAAGCATCCGGACTTCACTCTTGAAACTTGTAATATCAGACTTGGCTTGGCTAGTGATGGGTTTAATCTATTTAGAACAATGAGCCTTTCACATAGCCAATGGCTTGTGGTATTGACAATTTATAATTACCCTCCAAATTTATGCTTGAAAGCAAAAAGTTATATCATGCCATTGCTTATTCTAGGACCAAGATCACTTGGAAATGCAATTGATGTGTATCTACAACTACTTGTTAAGGAGTTAAAGCTATTATGGGATGTTAGAGTAGAAACATATGACATTTCAAAAAACCAAATATTCCAAATGCATGCAGCTTGTTTATGGACTGTTAGTGATTATCCTACATATGCCATATTGTCTAGTTAGAGCACTAAAGAAAGATTGGCTTGCCCTACATGTAATTATGCAATTACTTCAAACTATTTAAAACATAGTCGAAAGATGTGCTATATGGGTCATCAAGTATTTTTGGATTTAAATTATGAGTGGAGATCAAACACATCTTCTTTTAATGGAAAACTAGAATATAGATGTACCCCCTCCTTATTAGATGTAACAAGAATCCTAGAAGATTTAAAAGACATCCCTAATGTATTAGGGAAGAAAGATAAGAAAAAGAGGGATAGTCCATGGAAGAAAAAATCTTTCTTTTGGCAATTGCCATAATGGAAGGAAAATACTTTACATCATAATTTTGAAGTAATGCATATTGAAAAGAACATATGTGATAATATAATTGGGATACTATTAGAGATTGAGGGAAAGAAAAAGGGTCATGCAAATGCTCATTTGGATTTATAAGATATAGGGATTAGAAAGAAACTTCATTTGAAGGAAACAAGTAATGGCAAGAGGACACAAATCCCAAGAGCAAGCTTTTTCATGACTAAGTAACAAAAATCTACTTTTTGTGGTGTTTTGAAGTTAGTAAAGCTTCCTGATGGTTTTGGTTCCAATATTTCACAATGTGTGCAAGTTGATGAAGGAAAAGTTTCTAGGTACAAGAGTCATAATGTTCATATTATACTACATCACTTACTCCAAGTGGCAATACAAGGCATAACCTCTAATCAAGTTGCTTTACCTTTAGTTCGGGCTTCTTCATTCTTTCGATGTTTATGCCAAAAGGTTATTGAGGTGAAATGTTTAGATCAATTAGAAGTAGAGATTGCGGAGACACTTTGCCAACTTGAGAGTATATTCCCTCCAAGCTTCTTTGACATAATGGTTCACTTACCTATTCACCTTGCACATGAAATTAGATTAGGTGAACTTGTTAAATTTTGATGGATGTATTACATGGAAAGATATCTTGGTGATTTAAAATCTTTTGTTCACAACAAGAGTTGCACTGAAGGTTTCATTGTTGAAGCATATTTGGTCAAAGAATCTCTTAACATTTTGTTCAAGATATTGTCAAGTGGTGTAGATATAAGAATGAATAGAATGGCATGAAATAGAATGATATACCTAATTTAGGTTATCCCATTGGAAATGAGAAACTATTTTCTCTTGACCACATGTCACAAAACCAAGCTCATGGGTATATATTATTTAATTGTGATGAAGTGCAAGACTATATTAGGTATATCATCAACTTACATATGATATTTTATCCTTATGATGGTTTTTTCCTTTTATATTGAAAAATGTGTTATTTATTTTTGCAGAGAGCATGAGGTCGATGTTCAGTCACCAAAAAAGAAGTAAGTGGAGCAAAGCTAAAAATCAAAGAGGAGATTTCATACAATGGTTTGAAACATGCGTCTTGAGTGAGGGAAGATTTGATTAGATAAAAGAGTTGTCAAGGGTGCCAAGTAATATTTGCAAAAAGTATTTTGGTTATATAATCAATCGATATAGGTTTTATACAAGACAGCGTAATGCAAAGCCAAAACTCAAAATAGTGGTGTGACATTAAAGGCAGTAACCCCAAGCTTTAAAAGTGCAAATGATGAAAATCTAAAGAAAATTTGTGTGACCTATTATAGGGTTATAGTTGACATCATAGAGTTGGATAATTATGGTCATTTTAAACAAATATTGTTTAAATGTGATTGGTTTGAAGCTAAAGAAGATAATTATGGCCTTAATTGTGTTTGCTTTAATAAAAAGTATTACAAGGATGATTCATTTGTGTTAGCATCCCAAGTGCAATAATGCTTCTTTATTGAAGATTCTTTTAATAAAAATAGGCGCTATGTTTTGAAATCACTTCCAAGGGACTCATTTGACATGGGAGAATGTTTTAATTCAGATGGACAAGATGTTGAAACATCTAAGATTTTAACAAATGTTATTGTTTCAAAAGATTATGAAGTGGACTTTGTTAAAGAAAATATATCAGATGATATCATTGAAAAGTCTTTATCTGAATTCCATGTTCACACAAATGAAAGTCATGATGATGCCATTTTTGAAAGTGAAAATGAAAGTATCGATGAATCTATTTTTCAAAGTGATATTGATTCAATTTGATATATAATAATGAGGTTTTTATGACAGTAACATATACAAATAACATGTAAGTGATAACAAATCTATTTGTGAAAGTGATTATGTATTTGAATAAATTAAATTATAGATCACTTGTATTTAATGTAATAACGTATCCTATCTTTATTAAAATAAAAACTTTTTCTTCCCGTTAGTCTTAGTCTAAAATACAAGCAATTTAGTTGTTGCAAAAATTTCTTCCCATTTTATCGATTGTATTTATTAACTTTGATTCTTAAAAAAATTTATGACATTCTTCCCACTCATCACTAGTAACTAGGACTCAAAGTAAAAGGAAAAAAACAATATATACTATCCCTGTCCTAATTTATAAGACATTTTTAGATAAAATCACACATACTAAAAAAATTATTAAATACACTTTATAACCTTACTTTTTCAAAAAAAAAAGTGTAAATTTTTAAAAATGTCATTCATTTAATACCAGTACTCCATTTATAAAACAATATTAAAAATAGAAAATAAATGAGAAGGTAATATTAGAATAATATTATTAATAAAATCTTATTTTCATCAAAATGTCCTATATGTTGGGACTGCCAAATCTTTTTCAAAAATATCTTATAATTTAAGATAAACAAATATTTTTTATGAAAAAAATATTTTATTGATGTACGAATTATTGTTAAAGTTGGTTATATTTTAGAGCAAAGGAATATATACTTGAAAAATAGGGAAGAAGAAACTAGATACTCTCTTTCTACTGTATTCTTTTGTTTTTTTGTTTCTTAATAGTAACAAGTTTCAATAACACTCTTGTTCAACGGAGAAGTCTAACAAATGGTAGGAGACCTAAATTGTTCGCTTACATTTACAACTCGTAACAGCTGTAATATTGAAGATTGTGAATGGCTCAACCACGTACTCATAACTTCATGGTCACTCTAACAGCAATGATAAAAACGTACTTGATTATTTATTAATATAAGATATTTTTTCAAGATTATTTTGCCTCCATTCTCCGCTGCACTTGGATGGGTCAACTTTAACAACATTAATGAAGCATTAATACTTGATTTTTTATTTGTAATAATGCTGAAAATTTTAAAGTTATTAGTTTGCCCATATAATCTAATTGTTCACTCCCCCCCTCCCAAATTTAAGCACTATGAAAAAATAATAATTTTTGTCACCACCAAAAGTTTAAAAACATTTTTAGTGGTGATGCTTTGCTGCCAAAAAATTATCACTATAAGTCTAATTGCTAATCATTTTTAATAGTGAAAAATTTGTTGTCGCTATAAGTTTATTATTGAGTTAAGATGCATTTTTATCCTTGCACTTTTCTTGAGGAGCGCCAGACACCCTGTAATGATAAGTGGGTAATTTTTTTCCTGAATTATTTTTTTGAGGAGCAAAAAACCTCTTTTGTTAGTCAACTGTTAACTTTGCCATTTTCTGCTGATGTAACATGTGCATTGGGCCCACACACAGTGACAGGTAAGACTCTAGTAATATCATTTGGTGTTGATTTGCACATAAACACTTTTTTCAAAAGCGCTCGTTACCCTAAAATCTTTTTTTTAAGAGTATTGGGCATCCTAAAGTTTTGCTAAAATAAAATTTAATAAATAATTCTAAAATATTAAATATTTAATAATTTAAATGTTATTATTTATAAATATTCATCTACAATTTATAAATTATTTTTTAAAATATTAATATTTGGGAAAATGATAATAAAATCTCTTTGAAATACGTAAATGATAATTTGGTCCCTCAAAATGTCATAATTCCCTTGAAGTCCCTATGACCTTTTCTGTCATTAATGATTTTATATAAATTACTAAATTTTTCTTGTTGAAATGTTTAAATATTTACAACTTTCGTTTTTATATTCGCAGTAATACAATAGTAAATAAAAAATTTAACATGTGACGTTGTGATTTGCTGTTCTATTGTTGCAAATATAAGAAGAAAAGTTGTGAATATTTAAATAAAATTTTGTGAATCATTCATTTTCAACAAGAAAAATTTAATAATTTATATAAATTCATTAATGATAGAAAAGTCCCTAAAAACTTCAAGGAAATTATGGCATTTCGAGAGACCAAACTATTATTTATATATTTTAAATGGATTTTATTATCATTTTCCCTTAATATTTCAAACTAGTTTTTTCATGAACTTATAGATAGCTTGTTATTTTTTATATATCGATCTCTAAGTCTCTCCTAGATTGTTACACCTTTCTTGTAGGTTGAAACTTACATTCTTGCCTAAATTTTTTGTCATTCTCTATATTTTGTTTTTGTTAACTAACGATCTTCCTTCAAACTATTATATTGCCCATATTTAATATTTTTTATACACTGCAGTGTTAGCGGTAAAATTAGAAACATGATAGGTTAAGACTAATAATATGCCAACAACAATATTTATTTTGAAGATATCACCTGTCCCATTAATGTGCTACAAAAAAATTTACTTAACGAAAGAATAATGGAGAGATGATGGAAAAATTTTTTTTTATTAATTTAGAGGCTTATTCCCTTCGTTTTTAATACAAAAATGAAAAATATAAAAAAATATTAAAATACTAAATTGAGTATTGTAATATTTTGGCAAAAAACTATTAGTTGATTAAAAAAATTACAAAGAATGACCTAAAAAATTTAAACAACTCAATCAATATTAAAAATATGATCGATATATAAAATATTACAAGTCATCTATAAATTTCTAAAAAAACTAGTTTGAGTTATTAATATTCAAAAAATAATTTATAAATTTAGGATAAATATTTATAAATAACAATATTTAAATTATTAAATATTAAAATATTTAATATTTTAGAAATATTTATTAAATTATAGAAGTCAAGGGCAAATTAGCATTAAAGAATATAGTCAAAGTCTTATTTGTCATTGTGCGTGGGCTCCATGCACATGCCATATCAAAAAAAACATCAAAGTTAATGGTTGTTTAATAGAAGGGGTCTTTTGCTCCTTAAAAAAATAGTTCAGGCATAGAATTACCCCACTTATCAATATATGATACCTAGTATTTCTCAAAAAAAGTTCTTAAGTAAAAATGCACCTTAATCCTTTATTATTTACCTTCGCCAAAATTTTTTTTGAAAAGAAAAAAGATAAAAAAAACCCCATATTATGCCACGTCACTTGCCACATGTACATTAGCTCATACCATGTCATCTACCAAGTCACCACCTCATGTTAAAAGTGAAGTTGTGGTAGTGACTTGTTTGTCATTACTAAAAGTTGCCGCCAAAAATCTTTTTTTATAATATAAAAAAATTTAAACAATTGACCATGAAAATATTTAAATAAATAATTTTAAAGTATTATATTAAAATTATAAAATTTAAAAAAATAAACATAAATTATATTAACTAATTTTATTCCTATTATATTAAACCTATATCATTAATTTCTTGTACATATATGTTTGAATTATTATTTTAGCCAACTTATGTATTTTATGTTAAAAAAATATTAAATAAATAATTTTTTAAAAATAAAAAATTAAAACATGAATAAAAAGGTAAAAAAAATATGTACATCAATTTTTTTGGAGAACTTAAATGATTTTTAAATACTCCCTCCACTAAAAAATGTAAAAAAGTTTTTGAGGGATTGTATATTAAAAAATATAAGGTATTTTAAATATTTCAAGGTATAATTAATGTGTTTTTTTCAAAAATTCCCTTAATAAATAAATTAATTTGTATTTATTTTTAAGTGAAGCACCTTATTATATGAGAGTAAATATGAAAAGATCATATTAGTTTAAAAACAATTAACTAATTTATTGGGGGTAGCGATTTCATTAAAAGTATCTTACATTTTTTAATAGAAAGAGTAACATTCATGCTTAAAGAGGGGTATTTCGGTTCAACATATATGACTTAATGGTCAATTAATGATTGGATGGATAAAAATAAAATTCTAAAAGTGTAAGGGAGGCTTGTCGTGTTTAGTATTAATTTTAAAGGAGGTTAGTATAAGTTTTAAAAATATAAAGAATATCTATAATTAGGTTAAAATAGAGGAGATGTCAATGTATGTTACTCTAAAACATATCATTTCAAGTTTTATTTACAAATTACTTTCAATATATTTTATTGAAATTAAAAAAATCTGAAAATTTATTAACTTTTTTTAACTTGTAATAAATTTTCACCTTTTTTTTAACTTGTAATAAAAAGTCAATAACATAGCTTATAAATATAACTAAATAATTTATTCCTTCTTTACCTTTAAAGAAGGCTAGAGGAAGTAATTACACTAATTAAGTTTGAATCATATATACGACAACTAATTATCTATGCTCATGTCACCTTATGTTCCCCTTTTGTAATGGTGTCCAAAAATAGACCAACTTTTTTGGAGAATGATAATTACAGACCCTGGAAAAGTATATTAATGACAATTTCAGGCTTTAAAAAAGTGAAATCCCTTTTAAAAAAGCATGGTCTTTACTCGCAATCAAAAATTTAACAAGTTCACCAAATTACACTTATGAGCAAATGCAGCAAATAGCTTATCAAACTTGCATCTTTTTCAACTTGAAATCCTTCTCGTTAAAGCTACTTAGTTTTCCTTCAATCTTGGTCTTAGTGAAAGTTGGGGCATCTTGTAAGCCATATCTTGGTCTTCGATAAAGTGGGTCATCTTGAAATTCTTATACATGCATTCTTCTTTTTTTTTTTTGGTTTAAAAATGTGGACTTGTAATTGGTTTGATAGTGTTATAACTACTAAAATCACTAATATGAGATGAGAGTATTTTTAACCTTAGTTGCAAAAACTAGGAACCATACTTAAAAATGGATTGTTTCCAAGTTTGGTTACTAGTTTTCCCAATTATATTAACGACATTCCCACCTCACATTAGCTAGTTCCAATAGTTAACATTTATCCAACAAATTACATGTGCACACATTTAAACAATAAATAAAGATATATTAGCATTATGCAGCATTCTATCTCATGAATGTTAGCTAATTTCATAATCATATCCAACAAATTTTATCCAAAATGTTAGTTAATTTTAGTAGTTAACATTTTATCCAATGAAATCCTTCTAGATGTCATTACATCATGAATCTTTTTCATTAACAATTACTAGAATAGGAGACCTTCCTACTAGCATTATGATATCTCTTAGCCATCATGCAAGTAGGAAGAATGTAACACTCTAAATTTTTGAACCAATTTTTTGCAAAATTAACAGTTCAATAAATCATTTTTAAATCATTGAACCTTTACCATGGTAGGGATCTACCATGGTAGTAAATAACAAAACTTCCTTTAAAACTATATTGTGGTAGAAAAGAACTTTTCTTATAAATAAATCATTTTACAAATGGTCTACCATGATAGAAAAAATTTAACATGATGAATAAACTCTATTAACTCCACCTATGTTTATAGCCGGTCCCAAGCCCGGGTAAAGGAGGAAAGTTGTGTTAGGCCATCAACAGCCAATGTAAAAATTTGTTGAATCTATCATGAACATGGACAATAGACGTTATAATGTTAATGCTAGGTCGTTGCCCGTAAGTAACGCGCTGCATGGCTCGAGTACAGTGATAAGTGAGTTAAAGCCGCTGCATCGACGCCCGAATGTAGTGTTAAATGAGCAAGGGCTACCGCATCATTCTGGACGCACGCGGCTAAAGAAGTTAGTCCATAAGAGCAAAATTAGATTTAGTACTTGGAATGTTGGGACATTAAATTGTAAATCTCTAGAAGTTGTAGGGGTTATGATTCAAAGGAAAATCAATATCCTTTGCTTGCAAGAAACAAAATGGCGTGGAGAAGAAGCTAAGGATATTCAAGGTTTCAAACTTTGGTATACAGGAAAAGTAAGTGCACGCAATGGAGGAGGCATCATTATAGATAAGGAGTGGAAGAAGAACGTTGTAGAAGTTAGCAGAATTGGAGACAGAATTATTTCTTTAAAAATGATAATTGAACGTGAGACTGTTAATATTGTTAGCGCTTATGCGCCGCAAGTCGGGACAGAAGCCAATCTTAAGGAATTATTTTGGGAGGATCTGGAGGGGTTGATTCGACACATACCATAGAGTGAAAAGATTTTTATTGGAGGAGACTTTAATGGGCATGTCGAGAGAGAAGTTGGTCAGTATGCGAGGGTGCATGGTGGTTTTGGTTTTGGAGAGCTAAACAATGAAGGACAAACTCTTCTTGATTTCTCATTGGCGTATGATTTTAAGATTGCCAACACTTGTTTCAAGAAGAGAGATGAGCATCTCATCACTTACAAAAATGGAGCCTCAAGGTCACAGATTGATTTTCTTTTAGTTAGGAACACAGATAGAAAACTTGGTAAAAATTATAAGGTGATCCCCGGAGATGCTGTAACGACACAACATAGGGTCCTAGTCCTTGATGTGTGTATTATGAGTAAAACCCAAAAAGGTCGACAAGTAGTAACACCAAGGATTAGGTGGTGGCAATTAAAAGGTGAGAAGCAAGATATTTTCAAGCGAAATCTTTTGGATAAAGGAATTTGGGATTCTCAGGGAAGTGCTAACATCATATGGGAGGATATGGCTAAAAAGATACGGGAGGTTGCAAAAGTAGTTTGGCAGAATCGAAAGGTTCTGGTCCGAGAGATAAGGTGTCTTGGTGGTGGAATAATAGTGTACAGGACAAAATCAAGTATAAGAAGAACTATTTTAAAGCCATACATTTGTGTAACAATGAGGAAAATTGGGAGAGATATCATATGGCTAAGAAGGAAACTAAGAGAGCTGTGGGTGAAGCTCGTTCTAAAGCTTTTGAAGAATTTTATAAGAACCTTGAGACGAAGGAAGGAGAGCAAAATATTTATAAGATTGCCAAGAGTAGGGAAAGAAAATCAAGAGATCTAGAACAGGTAAGGTGTATTAAGGATGAAGAGGGAAGAATTTTAGTTACAGATGATGAAATTAAAAATAGATGGAAGACTTATTTTTCTAAACTTTTCAATGATGGAGAGGATTCATCTAGTAACTTGGAGGATTTAGTAACTGGTGAAGGAGAACAAAATTTGTCATTTTATCGAATAATACGTGATAAGGAGGTAAAGGAAGCTCTTAAGAAAATGGCAAATGGTAGAGCCAACGGACCTGATTGTATATCTATCGAAGCGTGAAAATGTTTAGGTGAAGAAGGGGTGAGATGGTTAACTAAGTTATTTAATGTGATTTTACGGTCCAAGAAAATGCTTGATGAGTGGAGGAGAAGTATATTAATTCCTATCTATAAAAATAAAGGAGATATTCAGAATTGTACTAACTATAGAGGGATTAAACTCATGAGCCACACAATGAAATCGTGGGAGAAAGTAATTGAGCATAGGTTGAGATTGGAGACAAGTATTTCTGAGAATCAATTTGGTTTTATGCCAGGTAGATCAACTATAGAGGCGATTTATCTACTAAGGGGATTAATGGAAAAGTATCGTTGTAAAGATAAAGATCTACACATGGTTTTTATTGATTTAGAAAAAGCTTATGACCGTATACCAAGAGAAGTGCTTTGGAAAGCGTTGGAAAAAAAGGGAGTACAGATTGCTTATATTAAAGCCATGCAAGATATGTATGAGGGGGTAAAAACTAGTATAAGAACGCCTAATGGTCAAACAAAGGATTTTCCTATAAAGATTAGACTACATCAGGGATCATCTCTGAGTCCTTATTTGTTCAACTTGATTTTAAATGTTTTGATGGAACATATTCAAGAGGAAATCCCAAAATGTATGCTTTTCGCGGATGATATAGTTCTTATAGCAGAGACAAGAGAAGAGGTTAATTGCAAACTTGAGTTATGGAGGAGGACATTGGAGTCGAAAGGTTTTCGTCTGAGTAGAAGTAAGACGGAATATTTATATTGTAAATTTGGTAAAGGACTATTCGAAAATAATTTGGAAGTGAAATTGGGAGATCAAATTATACCTCAAGTGGAAAAGTTTAGATATTTGGGAGCCATTATTCAAAATGATGGCGAAATCAGTGGAGATATTTCACATAGAATTCAAGCTAGGTGGTTTAATTGGAGAAAAGCTAAAGGAGTTATTTGTGACCGTAAGGTGCCTAATAAACTTAAAGGAAAGTTTTATCGCACTGCTATCAGACCGGCAATGTTATATAGTAGTGAATGCTGGGCTCTAATGGGACAGCAAGAGCATAAAGTTGGAGTAGCAGAGATGAGAATGTTACGATGGATGTGTGGACATACACGTAAAGATAAAATTCGAAATGAGCACATACGCGAAAAAGTGAGGGTGGCACCTATTGAGGAAAAAATGGTAGAAAATCGATTGAGATGGTTTGGGCATGTACAAAGAAGACTAAGGGAGGCACCAGTGAGAAGAGTGAAACATATAACTTTGAGTCCGATTAAGAAAGGTAGAGGAAGGTCTAAGAGAACAATTTTAGAAGTTGTTGAACGTGATTTCTTAATTAATAATATTCCTAAAAGCTTGATAAATGATAGAGCACAATGGCGTCTTACAATCCATGTAGCCGACCCCACCTAGTGGGATAAAGGCTTGTTGTTGTTGTTTGTTGTTGATGAATAAGCTCTATTATGGTAATTAAGATATTGTTAAAATAAACATTTTCTTATACATGGAGTTCATCCAAATTAAAAGTAACGATATATTTATATTGCATTGAATCATTTACTTCATCTCTCCTATAAGAGGTGCTGTTGGCATTGGTAAGGGTGGTGGTGATGGCATATATGGCAAGAGAGGAGGGAGCAATGGTAATGGCTCTATAAATTATTCTATAGGCACGAAGGTGCAAGATATCCATGGAAAGGATCTTTTTTTTCAGCCCAAAAGTTTATGAAGGAGGCAGCTCCTAAACCGATAGTGCAACATTGGGGAATGTTGTCATACTGAGATTTATTGCTTAGTGTTAACTCGGCTAGATTCTTGTCTCAAGACAATGTTGATGATGACATCGTGCAAGGTTGGAAAAGCTATTTCACGAGGCTGAATGAAGAGGAGGAGAAAAGGGCAAATGCATCCCAAGATGAGAGGTTGGAAGAGATGAGAGATGAAGGTGAGATAAGAAGGATGGGAAGAGGAAGTGCCAGTCTTGCAAGCATCAGCAGCTAAATATAAGGCTTGGTGCAGGCCATAGATGAACTCTTTGATTGTGAAGTTGCTAGGCATAGCGATTACTAAAGCCAAACTTCAATTTTGGCTAGGGCATATGTGGAAGTCACAGGAGCCTATCAAGGTGATGGGTCCAAATAATGGCTACTTCATTGTGTCATTTTTGAGTAAGGAGGATCGAGATTATGCACTTCTTAAAGGGCCATGGATGATAGATGATCACTATCTTTTAGTGCAACATTGGCGGCCAAATTTCAATCCATGAAAGGCTAATATGCAATGTAAGATTATTGTCTATATAAGAATTCCAGACCTACCAGTAGAACCTTATAGTGTTAACTCATTTTGCAGGATTGGGAATATGGTGGGGAAAACTTTAAAAATTGATAGATCTACTTCTATATATGATAAAGGAGGGTTCGCCTATATTTTTTTGAACTGGATATCACTAAGGAATTGACACCTTTCTTTATAGATTTTAGGGAGGATTTGCATATTGTTTATGAAGGATTACATCTTGTCTATTTTCTTTTGTGGGAAATACGGCTACACCTTGGAAACGTGTGCTTTAAAAAATCAGGTGTCTTATCTTTCACATGAACAGGGTAAGCTATCGAAGGTTAGTAGTGACAAGCGATCTGCCCCTATAGATAACCCGGTGGGTAATTTGGTGATCAGAAATAAACTGATAGAGAGTTTCAGCATTAGTGATCAGTCGATGAAAGTCGCTATGGGCCTTAGATGTTAGTCCATCACGAGTTATGCAAACAAATCAATACTTTAGATATTAAGGAAAATCACAGTAAATCAAATAACAGTTTACGCATTAATCTAAGGATATCAAAGTATGGCGGATCAGAGAAATTGGGGGCTCATATCAAGGATAAGATGAAAGGGAGACTATATGATCTAAGTGTACATCATAATCATTACCATATAATTTTTGTGATTTTGCAATATCTTTTAAGCAATAGTATACTTAGTAATACCTAAAGTGGATATACATAAGATTCACTATAGTTCAACATTTGTTCACCATTAAAAATAGATAGAGGATGTATACTTGTTCGCAGCGTAAATACACATTTATTAACTAATCAACACCTATAAGTGAATTTAGTTATATTAATAATATCTCAAAAAGCAATTAGGACTATGAGGGATAGACAGGATCCTTGTAACATCTGGGAAAATTTGATCACTAAATATCTAGGTAAATTAGGTTAATTATGTAAATGTGGTATATGATTATAAAGAGCTAATGGGTGTTTTGGGTTGTCATTTCAACCCTAGGATTGAGTCCAGAGAAAGGTTGGGTCACCTGGGCATGAAAAAGTGAAAAAAAGGAGAATTGACTTTATGCCACATGCTACAGCATGTGCATAAAGAAGCCATGGCACACGAGACACCAAGAAGCGAGAGAACACCCTCTGTGCCACATGCCATGGTGCGTAGGGACAAGTGTCATGGCATGTGGTGATGATTCTATAGAAGTAAGACGTGAAACTAACAAAAAATGGAAGGAGAAATGAAAGAGCACTATTAAGGCTTAAAGAATTGAAGCATTAGGAGTGTTTTAAGGCTTCCAAGCACTAGAGGTAAGTTTCCTAAGCTTGATTTTCCCTTTTCCATTTTCTTGAATTTAGAAGTTAGGATTTAGTTAAGAAAGATTAGTTTTGATCCATAAAGACTATGAGTCTAAACCCATTGACTTAAGTAGAGTTAATAAGAGTTGTTTAAAGTATTTAAATCTAGCATTTATAGTGTTATGGGTTTTGGTGGGTGTGGGGTAATAAATACTCAAAATCCACTATAAATGAGGTGGTTAGAGAAATGTGGCTCCATTAATGGTAATTTAAGAGTTCAATGAAACTAATGAAAGTTAGAGGAAGCTCATAAACCCTATGGATACCTTTATAATTGAGGAGATTGAATTTTGAGTGTTGAAGTGTTGAATTAGGTGTTGAAAATTATCTTAAAAGAGGATGTTGACTATTATGTCATGATTCATTGAAGACCTATTACTTATCGATACTATTCAAGCTCTATGAAGATTTGGAAGTGTAAATTTGAGGAGTAAACCTTTAACCTCTCAAAGATTCGAAGTAATCAAGGAAAATCTTTCTTGTGCTTTTATGTGTTAATTGATTTATTGAATTTTATGTTAAAATTGAAGTGTGTGAAGTTATTGAAATGCAAGTGTGGCATAAATTATTTGACAATCAAACATTATGAATTTGTAGTGTTCAATGACATAATTTGTGTAAAGTGAAATCATATGATTTGTAAAGCTCAATGATGTGTGTATAATATGGAGTTGATGAATGTGAAAAATATGAAGTTCCATGAATGTTTATATAGTGATATTCGATGATGTGATATTTGAGGAGTTCAATAAAATGTATAGTGGAAGAGTTTGACGAGATAAAGGAAAGTGGAGTTTAATGATTTGATTATGCGTGTGTTTGTAATGTTCATGTATGAATTGAGTACAATGATGACGTTATGCACCCCTAAGCTGTAAGTAGTTGCATCCCCTGAAATGTTACTTTATTATGCATCGCATGATCATGAGAGGCAAGAGTTCATCTAGGAAAAGGAATAGTTATTTGAAATCCATATGGTCAAACTTCCATCAGAGCTCGATGGTTTTTTTTGATTTATTATTCATATTGTCCCACTTATTTGACGAGGGACTGTCCTACTGGTTTAACGAGAGACTTGAACCTAACTAGTCTTCTTCTTGTTCGACAATGAACCTAGTTTAAGGAGAACGACACCCTACAGTGTGAGATTTAAGGGAAACCATGATGACAAATGAGTTAAGCAACCTTAGTTGGCAGCCTCTTTGTAACCTTTCTCAATATCCACTCGATATTAGGAAGGGTTAACTAAATCACCACTCTACAAACACTAAACAGTAATCAAATACTCTATTTGAAAAACTTGGGCCCAAGACTCATTTTGCAAAATCATCAAAATCATAAGACTTCAGAGCAATATGTAACAGAAATAAATGATATACATTTATATCAATCATTTCATGCATTTGAAACATGGAAAACAAGTTAGATTAGGGGCCATAGGCCGTGGTAGATAACACCTGTGCTGTGGCATGTGACACAGAACCACACACCCAGACCTTCTTTGTGTGATGTATTGTGGCATGAGATGCCCTGCACTAAAGTGCACAAGCCTAATTTTGCAGTTTTTTATTTGATAACTCAAATGATGAACTTTCAACGTGCACCATTTTCACATACGATGTCCGATCTGAGTGATTCAAGTCCCTACATAAAGTTTATCTCACAAGCTAACTAATGACATAGGTTTGGATATAATCTAATGATTCAAACAAAATTTAGATACCTGAGTGTAAAAAGTTACTTTTTTAAAGAAATTAATGCACCCAAGCACTCAAATCGATCCCTTAATCTCATCAGACCATTTCAAGTCTTGAACCCAATCCAAAAAGACCTATTATACCTGATTAACCTTAATATATCACATATATATGCATATAGCGCACTTTGGCCATTCAATGGCCAATTTTCACAAGTAAAAAATTTTCACCACATAGTGCAATAATGCACTTTAGGCCATAATCTCTACTATTTCTCAATAAATTCACTTTATTTTCACCACTAGCATATTTATTATATGTACAAAACTAAATCTTAATATATATATTACTCATTTCACCACATATTCACATATATGAGCTAGAATTTACACAAAATCACTACAATTTCAATAGTTCACAACTCAAAACATGCATGCAAGTCCTATGGCAACTTATATATATACAATGTTCATATCAAGCTAGTTCATCAAGAGTTTCCATAACAGTGGCACCACTATGTCTATCCAGACTCTTTTCCTTTGCCTTGAGCAATACTTTATCTTGTAAAAACATAACCATAGGATGAGATAAAAACCTTAATAACAAAATAACTCTCTACTATTGATAGAACACATTTGTTACCCACTTTTATTTTTCAATTAGGACCATTTTATTAATGATTTATCACCTTCAAATGCACACATTGCATTAGATTTGGAACTTTGCTTAAGTTTCTAAGATCAGTGCACTAGAGGCATTTTGGTCCAAAAAATAAACTTTTGAGAAAATGTACAAGAAAAATTGACAAAGTGCATTTTATGTCCAGTTGATGAATGGTGAAATTATATTTTAAAATTATTTTAGTTTGGGAGTAATTAAATAAAAAAGTCAACACTTCTTAAGTGTCTTAGTTTGTCCTAGTTTTTGGTTTGCCTTTGTGTGAAAATTTTTATATAATTTGTGCAGCCTAAAACTTGGTTAATTTAATAAATTCTCCCTTCTAAATATGAATTTAATTCTGGACATGAATTAGATTTTATTATATCATATGCTATTTAATTGAATTATGTGATTTATGTGACATAAGTGGCATGTGACTTGTGCATCAATTAGGCAATTGAGGTCAACACTCCTTGAGGTCAATGGCTGATGGTTTGCACGTGAATTATGATTATTTTGAGGGATTAAATCAGCTAAAATGATGTGGATGACACATGAGAAATTAAGCACACATTGGAATCATTTACAAACCAATAGGAAGTTGCCACCTTGCAAGTGTGACAAGGCTCCCGTTTACATTTTAATTTCTTTTCCTTATTTTAATTAAGCTTCAGCTGATGGGAGACACCAAGGAGCACGCCATTTTAAGTCCCAAATGGGATCCAACACATATCTCATTCATCTTCCACATTCTCTCTCTCTTATTCATAGTGTTCTTCATTTTCTCTCTTTTGTTCTTCATTTTCCAGCACCCTAACCTCCATTTTCAGCCACCAAACCTCCACAAAACTCATACCATTCTTCTCCTCTCTTCATTTTCGTTCCATCCCTTCCATTTTCACAAGGATTGAAACTCATTTCCATCATTCAAGAGCTATGGAGTTTGGCCTTCACAAGCAATCACTAGGGTTCTTGAAGATGAAGATTGGCTAAGTTTCTTTGTGGAATCCTAGAGAGATGAAGATGGAGGATGAGTCTTGAGCTTCAAATTGGCTAAGTTCTTTTGTTTCCTATCCTCTTCTCTTTTTACTAGATGGTTAGATTCCTTAATCTAGGGTTTAATCATCTTAGCTTATAAATTCTAATTTGAATTTGATATTGATGTAACGAGAGAGGATTGTTTCATTTAATTTCTTCCTTAGACAGCCATGACTGAATTTTGCCACTCTTTGTTTGGCACATAATCTTGTGTTTTTCAATTAGTGAATTTCTTGTGTTAATATTGCATAATCTTGTGGTGTTAATGCTTGTGTTGTTGAGTAGCTTGACATAATCTTGTGGTTGCTCAATTTATGTGTTTGACCATGGCTGTTGAGAGAGGATTTGAGTGAATCACTTAGCTAATGTCTTCACAAATTGGTTAATTGAACTAGGGACTTTAATCTAAGACCTAGGGAGGTTAGCTAATTAGGTTAATTGGCTTAGGATAATTTTCTTAAGTCATGACAGCTTTAGTCAAGAGGAAAGGGAAGCTAAACTTAGCCTAATCATGAGAAGATAATGAGTCAAAAATCAACTAATCTCTAGGGTTCCATTATTGTGAAAAGGGAAGTTCATTTCACTCACTTTCACTAGCATTTTAATTACTTGCATATTAGGTAATTAGCTAGGTAACTAAATTCCTACAAAATTTGGTTGATTTATTTCACTAGATAACTTTCAATTAGACTTAAAACCATTCCTTGGGAGATGACCTAGGGTTGGCCCTATATTACATTAGGGTTAGCTTTAGTGTAATTTTGAGGATAAGCGACTAATTTCCTATCAACTATCAACTATCACATGCAACTATATGAAAGTATAGCAAATATATAGTTAAACATAACATATATTATATAGTCACTTCAAATTTCATCTATATAAATCATTTCACCATTTTTACCACTATATTCAACACTTTTCATTGCTTTCAGCATTTAGCATAATTATTATGACCGAACCTCCAAATCACCCCAGCATGAAACCATAGGCTTACCTTAGACTAATATACACTCTCATTGGCCTTGAGCTCACTTTCAGCGATAGAATTACCTAGCCAAAGGTGTTCTATCTCACTTTCGAACTATAGTTTCCCCTAATACACATAATAAGGTGTCGTTGACTCCAACTCCGCATTACATTGATACTAAGGAGTCCAAATCTCCAACATCGCACCTCAATAGGTATTAAGGAGATAATCTCCAACACCGTACCTTAAAAGGCACTAAGGAGATATAATTCTCCAACATCACATACTGCCAGGCACTAAGGAGAATAAAACCATACGGCCTTTCTCTACATCTCTATACTATGGGTGAACTCACACCCCTATGATCATGCTTTCAAACCAATCATAGGTTCTAATCACTACTAATCTCATACATATATATATATATATATATATATATTTAAATTACACAATTTCATTTACTTGTTTAAAACCAAAAATTCTTTTTCATGCAATAAACATACAATGCTACAAAACATGCTCTGTTTAAAATGATTTCATGCACTACATAGCATACTCACACACAGTTACAATAAATAGTCAAACAGAAGAAGTTATTTGGTTACCTCAACCCTTTTGACATAAGAAAGGCTACTTGTGGTACTTTCTCAATCACAACTCATCTCTACGTGAAGATTATGCCAATCTATATATAATTGCATAATTAGTCAATTGGTTCAACTGACCAAAAATATTAATTACTACTTATGGCTATACTTAGCTGTTTAATTCTTTCCACTTAACCAACCTAAGTCCATTGCCACTCAATTCCATTTTAATCACTTCTAACAATCCTATTTTGCTACACATGTTTCCCCCCAATTTCTATAGAATTAGGGCTAAATTTGAGCTTATAGGTTTAAAGCTCTATCATTCAACTTTAAATTAGTCACAAAGCTCTAGTATAACTTTGAGAACCTTTTTATTACTATTAGGTAAGAAACAAACCCTTAAATTTTCTCAATTTAATTTTTCTATGAATCATATTAGAGAAATTATAGTAGAATTGGAGGTAAGAGTTATATAAAGCTTACTCGATAAGTTACTAATCAGAAGTGCCTTCCAATACTGTGAAAACCTTTTCCCTAGCCAACTTTAGCTTCTTCTCTTCTCCTTTTGTGTTCCTCTTCTTTCCTCTCTACCTTCACCAACCGATTCATGACTTTTAAGGTTATTTTTTGGTCATGCGCCTCAATGCATGGCATAATAAGGAGAATCCTTATTGTGCGCACATGCTTTGACCCAAAATGCGATCTTTCCACTCGTATATGTCCATTTAACATTCTAAAGATACAAATCATCAACTAATACAAATCTCTAATCCTTTACTAATTACAAATCCATCCCAAATCAATAGCTAAATATAAGATTAAAAAATCAAGATGTTACACTCTCACACATGAATGGCTAGGGTAGTCTCATCTCTTAGATGAGCCTAGTATGTTTTAGCCTATGGTTTTGTGTTAGAGGTATAAGGAGGATATAAGGGAGATGTGATCATGAATATAGTAAATAAAGGATACATCTTTGTCTGTATTGTAACCATGGTGATGAAAATTATGTGATTGGTCTTATATCCATGTGAAATTATGTTACCAACTCATTATCTTGTGAATATATGCTACTATAAATGAAAATGTTAATGGTATTCTTGAACATGTTAAATGATTTGAGAATGATATCATTGCCACTTGCATTTAAATTGATTAATATGCATTAGTATAAGTTAGAAAGACCTTGTCACACCTAAAAATGAGATGTAAACGGCACGTGAGAGTAGAGGTTTCGGCCTTTAGGGCGAGAATAAGCGAAATGGGAGTCACCACTAACATTTTGAGGAAAATCTTGGGAAACTAGTTAAAGGAGGTAAGGATGGTCAATGAAATTAGAAAATAGGTTCAGGAGTCAATTGAATGTAGGGAAGGTGTTAGGCATCCTATAACACCCGTTTGTAAGAACGGTACCTGAAGTTTTGTGATAAATTAATATGGTTTTAAAGTTATTTTAATTGTCCCTCTCTTATTCATGTGTTTGGTATGAAAATGATAATAATTAAGTGAAAAATATTTATTTATTTACAATAAAGGACTTGACTAATAATCAGATTCTGAGGCCTACATACCCTGTAATGGGGATCAAAGTCCATATAGTTCGAGAGTAAAAGCTTTTTGGTGAAAATATTTTTTTGAAGGAAATTAATTAGAAATAATTCACCATTTTGCAAATAAATAATTTTTTAAAATTTTGATATGTGTGTTTTAAATTACAAAAAGTAATTTAATTTTAATTATTTTCTCAGTTTTGAAATTCTGAAATAAGAAAAAGGTAAAGATTTTAAATTATTTTTTATATTTTATGATTGAAATTTAACCACTATATCTGTAGAGACTTATTGGCTCATATGATAATGCAATTATTCCAATAATTGTGAAGATTCCAAATCTCTCATACGATAAAAAAGTTTAACAACTTAATTTATTTTAATTAAATTTTTAAGTGTTGATAATATTTTTAAGCGTGTATATACATATCTAAAGACTCTAAATCATTATACTTGTAAAGCCTTATTGACTTATACGGCAATACAATTATCCTAAATATTTGTGGAGATTCAAAATTCTCACACAATAAAGGATTAAATAATATACATTTAAGTACATTTTTTAATTTAATTGATTTAGTATATAATTTATATATATTTAGTTGTTATATCTGCAGAGTCTTATTGACTCATACAATAATATGATTATCTTAGAAGTCTATAGAGATTCAAAAATCTTACATGACTAAAAGATATAATTGGTAAATGTGATTACAATTTAAATACATTAATTTGATTAATTAATTTTTTTAAATTGTGTATTATATCATTATTTACAAAAATTATTTATTTATTATAGAATTGAGAATCGCAACACCTGTTAGGACTTATTATCCCACATGATGATATGATTAACTTAAGTCTCTATGAAAATTATTGAAATCTCACATGGGACTTAAATAAATTATAATTTAGATTATAAAAAGAGAGTTAATTTTAATGATGGGCTTTTGGAACCCATATTAACATATAAGTTTCACTCTTATATCTACGAAACCTTATTGATTTATACGATATGAGATATCCTAAATATCTGGAAGATTCAAAGTCTCACACAATAAAATAATTAAATAATATTCACTTAAATATATTTTAATGTGTAATTATATAATGTATTTTTTAAAATATAAAAATCTTAATCATTATATCTGTGAAGCCTTATTAACATACACGGTAAAGATAATTATTCTAAAAGTTATAGATATTCAAAAATCTCAAATGACCAAAAGATTTAATGTTATTATTAAATACATTAATTTAATTAATTAATTTTTTAAAATTTTTTATTATTTATTTATAAAATTTATTTATTTATTAATAATGGCAACATCTATGAGAATTTATTATTCCATATAATAAGGCGATTAATTTGAATATCTACAGAGATTCTTCAAACCTCACATGATACCATTTAAATGTTTTTTTAAGTGATTTAAATCATATTTGGTTAAAGATAATAACAAATTTATTAATGTGAATAATGGGCTATTAGAACCCTTGTTTAATATACATGAATTGGATCTTCATACCTGCTAAATCTTATGATTTACACGGTAGAGGATCATTATATGGGGATTTTAATTTTCTCTTGTGATATGGTTATTCAAGAACACATTTGTTATGTAATCAAGATTTTTAGCTTAACAAAACCTAATTGTAAAAGTGTCTAAGTTCTAATTATAGGCAGCCAAACTCAAATATGTAGTATACATATTGTAATAACTCAAGAATTTTAAGTCAAAATTCTATTAAAAAGTTAATATATAGTATTGTATTATAATTGTAGTTATATTAATTTTGGGATAATTTTGACAAGAAGGAAAGTTGGTGTAGTGGAAGTGTGCATTTAATGCACTTATTTGGTCCTAAGTTCGAACTGATAGAGGCCAAAAAGGAGAATTACTTTTGCAATTTTTAACTATGTGAAATTACCAAACTACCCTTATTCAAATCTGATATATTCCTCTTCTTTCTTTCTCTTCATCAAATCTATGCATGCTAGTTGGTGGGGAAAGAGCTTGAGGATTTTCCAAAATATTTGAACCCTTATCCGGACTTCTGTCCTCTGCCATTAACTCTGTCATTCTACTAGTCACTAGTGACTCCATAAACGCCGGAGTCTTCATCGTGGGAAAGCATAAATGGGCCGGTAGTGCTCTCCTCTAGTTTACATCATTCTCCCTTATCCTATCGTCTATAAAAACTGTGAAAGTAACTTAAGCTTCCTCATCATTTTTTCAGCCTGTAGCTTGTGGTTATGAGTTCACCGATGTGCTTGCTGTTGTTATTGTCTCATCTGCCCTTGATCAACAAAAATGTGACATCTTCCTCCTCCTCTATTCCAGATCAATTGTTTTTCCCTTTCTTTATCATTGGCGTGGCTGTGCAGGTGAATAGGAGAACTTACTTCTTTTGTTGCTGCTTGCTCTGTCAATCACTGGTCTGCTCATCTCTTCTTTATGCCAACAGCAATCTTCCTTTCCTCACTTACAGACGAACATTCTCTTCCTCCTTTTGGTTGCGTGTTGTTAGTTTATCTAAGGTGAGAATCTTTGATCTCTTCTCCTTAGAAAATTCTGTGCATGTGAGATGGTGAAGGGATGGAGTTGATGTTGCAATTTTATTTTTCTTAAGCTCTGAAGGAAGGAGCTAATAGTATGGAATTGGAGTTTGTAATTAAAAATGATTAATTAGTGATATTGTAAGGTTTAAGGAAGCTGAAATTTTTGAAAGAAAATGTCAATCTTAGCTTGATAACTTATGCTCATATGGTGTTTGATAAAATGTCGAGAAAGAGAGTTGGCTTGGATTTGCATTTTTGAAATTTAATTAGTCTTTGTGAGAAGTATCTAGTATGGAAAATTTTTGGATCTACAAATTGACTTATAGATTGCAAAAGAATTTAAATATGAATTTGTATGAAGCCATTTAAATTCTTGGAAATTATAAGGTTATTAGTAAGTGTTGGATGTTTAAATTGAATTGGTAGAAGTAAGGCACTTAAGCCATTTGGTGCAAAGCTTGAGAGAAAATTGTGTCTCAAGAAAATAGATTGGCATGGTTAAAATAAGTTAGAGGAGACTAGTGATATGGATAATATACTTTGATCAACTCTAAGGCATGAATTTTCATTTTGGAAATTTAAATGATGGTGGTTGGTTGAGATTATGTAATAGATTAAAAAAAAGTTATTGAAAGGATCTAGTATTTATAACCTTATAGGGTGTGTGGAAGAACAGGACCTTAAAAAGAATTAAAAGAAGAATATCTTTAAGAATTTGGAACTCTAGCGAGTAAGTGAATAGCATTCCATTAATGTTGTTTTTCTTTTTAATAGCCTTTTCTTGAAATATTTTTATTCTTATAAATTATATTAATTTTGAAAATTATGAAATCTCAATAAGGACAAATGAGTTATGATCTGTGCATTTATTGATTCTTGAAAACCTATTTCCCCAATTGATGAAAGCATTCTTGTATGGTTGTTAAACTTTGAAATTTATTGAATACTTAATTAATTGCACGTTTATGATTTTGACAAATGTTGAGATTTGAAACAATTCATGTGAGTTTGGTAGTAAGAATTGATAATTTATTTCATTGATAATTGTTTTTCTCGCACGTTTGAAGCGTGATTTTAAGAGAACTCGAAACAAAACACTACTATTAATGGCAGTTTATCATTAGCCCGTAGCACGTTGTGGTTAAACACTAGCCAGTTTGTTCCGTGAAGTTTTATTCTCACGTTTGGTATTCGTGAGGCTTTGTACTCGCATTTGATTCTGTGGGGCCTGAGTTTGTTTAATTATTTACCCTCGTGGACTGTGTGTCCACGTTTGTAACCTATTCTGTTGATTCTCAAAATTTTAAATGTTGATTAAAGTATTTTCAAAATTTCATGATTTGGGCTAACAATTTTACCACTTTGAATTATATGTGAGTAATTGTTTTCTTTCAAGCATGATAGCATAAATTGTTTTCAACTTACTCATATTTTATACAATTATGATTATGACTTATAGGTCTATAAATTTTTGAGAAATTATTTTAATTAGTTGGCACCATTATTAGAGTTTGTTGATTTTAAATGTTATGAATTTTATCATGGGAATGCTATTCATTGGAAAAATTATTTTGGTCTCAAATTTGTTAGCTAACGCTGATTCCCCTTTACCTCTAAAGGGCAACTAGCTACAGTGGGTGAAAATTTTTATTGGTACTGTTGCTTTTAATGTAAATATATAATTTGTATGTTTTTTTTTCAAAGAAAGAGTAGATTTCCACATAGATTATTGATAGACTTTGTTTTGTTTGTATATTGGTCGCTGATTGGAAGGAGCTATGCTTCTAATTTATACTATTGTCTATAAAAAATTTTGTTGTAGTAACAATTTTCGGGAGATCCTAGTTACAGGGGAGGTTTTGCCAAATTTCTACAAAAATATTGACAGCTTCTTATGATAATTAGTTTAAAGGAATTATTTTAATTCTCATATAATTTGATTAATTTTTTTCTTTTCTTATGTAAAATAGAATAAATGTTCATTATAGGGCTTACGGGAATCTGTAGGTGGTTCACACCCGTGCTGGTTACCCTCTATTATGGGGCGTGACACATATCAACCTATAGTGATATATCCATCACCTTCAACTATAGTATCTTACAACAAGTTATGCATATATTAAGGCTAGGAAGTGATATATGTACAGCTGCATGTAGTTACATAAACCTACAAATTGGAACCTATGTTGTATGAAGTTGGTGGATCTTTCTACAAGTCCTTAAGCTCCTTCAAGGTGCGCTTCAAAGTCATATCACTTCCATCCTTCCTCCAATTGATGGATTGAATTAGAACCTGCTGCATTGCTGGTAAAACCTTGGTGCATGCCTGAAGGTGCCATTGATGATGACGACCCTCTCTTGCTATACAATCTCTCATCTTTTTCCTCCCATCATCTCCAAACTCTCTCGCTCAAATGCTCCACTACCTCCCTCTTCTTTCACGGTCCCTATTCAAACTCCTTTGGTTTCAAAAATCTCCTCTTGTTTTCCTCTCTTGTCCTCCTCCTTCACTCGGTCTCCTCTCCCCCTCTCAATCTCTCTCTTACTTTAACCTCTTCTCCCCTTTTTCTTCCTCCTCTTTCAAGCAAATACCCCTGTCTCCTTCTCGCTTTAACCTCCAAAAGCAAATACCAGTTCTTTTCTCTTTATTCCATCTGGTTTGAGTGCTATATCCATGCTCTACTTTTCTTTCTTTTTCTGCAATGTCCATCTCTCCCTTGCTACCAACTTCTCAACTCGGTTCTCAAATACGACTCCTTTCAGTCTTCTCGGTTTCAGGCTTTCAGTCCTCAAAGTAGAAGCAAAATACCTAATTTTTCTCCTCCTTCAATCTTTACATGAGTGCTCTATTTTATCGTCGAAGCTCCCTCATCATCTTGCCGTGCAACATCTCCTTCTTCTTTTCTCTAAGTTTTCGTCTGTGTGTGGCCAGTGTTTGCTTTTGCTCTTTCTCGCTCTGCGTTTTTGGCCGGCATTCTCTACTTTTGTATCTTCTTTGTATGTCGAAAGGAGATAAAGGGTTGAGTGAAATTTTCTGCTCTCCTTTCTTTCTTCACGGCCAGATGCTTAATGCCCTTCTCTCTTTTTTTAATGCTTAAGTTAGCCTCTTTTTTTTTTAATGCTTTCTTTTGTTTTTCATGTTATGTTAATCACAATTTTGGAAATCAGATTAAGAAAGAAAAATTTAATTTTGAATTAAGCAAGAATATATATATATATATATATATATTGTTAAATTATTATTATTTTGAAAATATAATCCTAAAAAGGATTAAATTTCATTTTTGTATTTTTATATTTTTTTGGTTATTTTAATGAATTAAAAGAGATAAAATATTAACCAACAACAGATTATCTAAGTAAAAATATAATTAAACCCTATTAATTAAATATTTTTTATTTTGAAAATATAATCCTAAAAAGGATTTAATTTTTTTTTATTTTTATATTTTTTGGTTGAATTTATTATTATTTTTTAAAATTTAAAAAATGCCTGAACAAAATACAGTGTTCACAGACCTTACTTACTAAGGGGCTGTACTCATTCCTTTCTCTTCAATATTATAAGAGCTAGCTCATCAGGACAAGACTGAAGGAAACAATCTGAGGCTTATGACATTATCCTAATTTGTAAGGCTCAATTATTTTTAAATTTATATTTATAATATACTATGATATTACCAACTAGGATAAACCATGTTTACTTACTTGCACTATGTGTTTTGTTAGAGTTAAAATTGTGTATTTTGGGCCCTTGGATGAGGTTATGTGTGAATTGTAAAATCTATAGCAAGGCCAAAATACTAGTGCAAGTAAGAGATTAGTATAACATGTGATTGATGTTGATCAATTGATGAATAAGTGATTAAGGCTCCCCCTCTTTTTTTGAAATCAAGAGGTTGAGTAGTGAAAATGTGTTGTATTTGTTATTTGAGAGGTGTGGTGTATTGCACAGGTTCGTTTTGGTCCTTTAAGTGTGATCTAGGGTGGTATGTAGCTTTTAGCACTTGAAATGTAAATGGGCACCCAAGTTGTGTAGTAAGATTGAAAATGAGTGAGTTTTTTGAAATGGATGTCCAAATTTTGATTGAGAAATGTTATGATTGTGAAATTAGTGCCATTAGTTAGAACTAGGGAAAAGCTCTATATAAGCACCTAGATCACATTAATTAGACGTCTAATGGAGAAATGAGGCACATAAAAAATTTGCCCTTGTTGCTATCAAATGATAATAACAGTGCTATCAAATACATGCAATGTGCTACGGTGCATGATGCCTAAGTCGAAATGTATGGCATAGAGGCATACAAGCCACGATGCATATATGAGAAGCGATGCATATATGAGAAGCCATGGCGCACGCCTCTCTTTTGTGTTGATTTACTATTTTCAACTTTTATGCAAATATTTTGTTTCTTTTTGAGATCCTATACTTCCGCATACTAATTAAACTCTAACTTTCTAACTTGCAAATTACAATATTTTGGAAAGTTTTAAATTTTGAAAACTTGGGATTCTAAATTATAATTTTTACAAACTTGGTAATCATACTTTAGGATAATTCCTAGATTACCTAGAGTTTTAGAGTTAATTTGACATTAGTAAGGGAGATCTTACAATCCCCACAGTCAAGCATAATATTTTACAGCTAAGGCCCTAAGGGACATACAAAATCCTCATAACATAACCTTGAAATCAAATCAAGGATCAAGAGGGTTACACAGAATCCTCTTAACTATATAAATGTGTCAAATTGAAGATTAGAGACTATATATTCTACAAAATAATATATCTCCCTAAGTTGGCACAATATATATTGCATAAACCAAAATAAAAAGTAATAAGAAAGTGGTTTCCATATACCAAAATTTACGCCTGTGGTGCTTTCCTGGCCGGACTTGCTCTTGTAAAAATATTAACTATGGAGAATGAGACTTAAAAGTCTTAGTAACCAGAATTAATATGTAATGAAGCGTGCAAATGCAACTAATCATGTGATTGCTAAGTGAGCATACAAAACATTTTTCCAAACAAATATTTCCAAACCAATTGAAGAGATATTAAAATGCATAACTATACCTTATATCCCTTCTTACGCCATGCTAGAACTAACAAACTCAGCCAAAGGTAAGTTGGTTCAAGGTAAGTGCCACTCATTAGGTCTAATGAGGGCATATCACATGGTATAATATCTCTAAATAGAAATTCACAACATACATGTATCTCCGAACAATTTTCATGCTTCCAAACAATAATATCTCAATATAATGGACATATACAATTTTAACCCACTTGGCAATAATTTCGAACAAATATATACAAGTATTTATTTCCAAACACATGATAATTTTCAAATAACAAACAATACATAACCAATGATACATAGTGCCATTTGTAATGTCCACCTTAACATTACTAAAATTTATCACACAATCACAACAAACAATCATAATTAGGAGTAAGGATTGCTCTTAAGCTGACATTATATATATAAGAGTTAAAACTAATAATCTTTTAGGAATAATTTTAGAATATTTGGGATCCCATAAAAACCCTTCACATAAGTAGTTTAAGCTCAAACTTTATGATATATAAAGATACGGGAAGTATGGAAAAGTTTTAGGAAGCAAAACACTTGAAAACAGGGCTAAAAATATCATTTTTAAGTATTTTGGTACATATGCCGCAACTCGTGGTCCATGCACCACGGCATGTGGCACAGAAAGGCAAATTTGGTTGCTGTACCTTGCGACGTGGTGCACATGTCCTATCAATGCTATCATGATAGCTTTTTCGGGATGAACTTCAAACACACGCCATTTTCACATCCGATGTCCGATTGGAATGATTCAAGCGCCCATGCGAAGCTTATTTAATAAGCTAACTAATAGTACAATTTTGTTACAATCTGACACCATATAAGAATTTTAAACACTCAAATGCAAAAGTTAGTTATTAAATCGATTTTCAAACATTCAAGTACCGAAAACTTAAAACTTATACTATTAACCCATTCTGAGGCTTGAACCAAGTCCAATGGATCAAAGTACACCTGAATAAGCATTTAAACACACAAAAACATATCAAACACAAAATTTGGCCACTTAATACCCATTTCACCTAATATGGCCAAAATACAAAATCAATACCACATACACCATTTGGCTTTTATTGCCACATAATACACCACATATACATTATTGCCATATGTATACAACATTCCTTGCACTTGTATTAGTATTTTAGCCCACCACTATAAAATCACCATATATTCACCTCATATACAATATTGGGCTAAAATATAAAATAACATAATATGATACAAGTGCAACCAATTAAAATAATATGCATTCCTAGTTGGCAACTCATGTTATCATCCATAAAAGTTTATGTACACAACTGATCAAAATAAAATCGGGCTTTACAATGGTAATATAGCAAGTATACTAGCCCTTGCCCAATTCCTTCCCTTGCTCAAACTCAGCGGTAGAACCTGTAAAATAATAACTACGGGGCGAGATAAAAATCTAAGTAACTAAGATAATCTACATTATCAATTAACATGACAAGTTATAAACAAGCTTTAAAATAAGTATAATAAACACACCAGATAAAATCACGACAAGTTACATGCATGATTACTAATCATCCGGTCCTCTAATAATTCTGACCAAACCGGTAGGATATTTCACGAAACCAAATCACATGTATAGTCCCCAAGCTCACCATCCATAGTAGGATTACCCAGCTAAAGTATCCTAAACCACTTATGGACTACAGGTTCCCCCTATTACAAGTAGTTGGGATGTCGTTACTCCAACACCGCATCCTATGGATACTAAGGAGCATGGTCTATAACTCCATACTTTTCTGGGTACTAAGGAGAGTAAGTCTCCAACACCGCACCCTTTTTCGGGCACTAAGGAGAAATATGAGCTGCACCTGGCTTCCCAAGGTGCTAGCAGTACCATATGAACTTAATCTTCACTAACTCCATTAAGGTGACCTCCCACCCCCTAATATGCCATATTTTATTACATATCTTCACTTGACCATGCATAAACCATTTTCTAAACAAATATAATAAATCTTATCACTTACTTCAGAAACATAGAATTTTACAAATTAATACTCCACTCATTTTCTAAAATAGTTAACTTCTACAAAATCTATACATATATACATAACAAATCATAGAAAAAAACTTGAGAATAACTTATACAAGGTAATAAATAATACAAATTATCTAATTACCTCAACCTTTTTGTTACTAAAAGGGTTACTCGTGGTACAAAATCTCTTCTTGTGTCAAGGCAAGTTTTTTCCACACCACAATCTACATCAACAAGTACTATATGTTAATTTTCAATTAATACAAGTACTATTAGCTATCAATAATATCTCAATTCTCCCACTTCTCACTCATATTCTCAACAAAGAGGTTTGTCAGGATTACAATTTGCTCACACAATCCCCTCAAGCCTCCCTCTAACTCTTAACACTTGACATCTTAACTTGTCACGCCTTAAAACCCCATAATCAAACTAGGGCTTGATCCAACTTTCACCAAACAAAAAATAGCTTTATATTACCACTTATCCAAGGTTAAGAAATTTAAATCAAACCTTTAAAATCAATTTAAATCTTTAAAACATAGACCCATAGCTTAATTCATTTAGAGCAAATTCTTTCACTTTTAAATTTCATGGAAAATGAGATGAAAAGGTAGAAGAGAAGGGCAGAAAACTTACTCAAAAGCTTGAAGGCCCAATTTAGCTTCAAAATTCTCCCAAAATGAAGCCCTAGTAGTGCCCAAATCTTCCTCCTTCGAGTTCCAAGCTTTCTCCCACCAAAAATGACTTTTTCATATCATTTTTGCATTTTATGCCTATGCTATACAGTGTGCCGCAACGCATGACGCACAAGCCATGGCTCACGATGCAAAGAGCAAAATCTCATTTTTGCTCCCCTCGATACCATTCAATTTGATCCAACTTCCATCCTAACACAATTTAGAGCCAAATATGACCTAAAAAGTCAATTAGCAACCCATAAATATAATTAAATTAATTACTCATCTTTTTTACTAATTTATCCCTTAATTAGTTAATTTATTCTAGATTTGAAGTTTTCGGATATTACACCATCACAATACATTAATAATAGTTATATTGTGTCTTGGATAACAAGTTCTCCCTTCACAACTCTTCTTTTACCACTCTCATTATCAATCCAATTTATACAAGTATTCCATAATACTACATATTAATTTCGCATTGAAATTAATAAATAACTCTAATTTCAAGAATTAGAAAGTTTTAGGTCAAAGATTTATATTAGCACTAACTCAAGGTTAGTGCCTCATTTAACTTTCCAAAATTTCTTTCTAGAATTCTCATACTCTAATAAACTATATTTAAGCCTCAAATCACTCCTAATATCACAATTTCATCAACATATATTCCAAAAATTCGTCCAAAAATAAATTGAAAATAAAAAAATTATCCTCAAATCTCAAATCACCATTCCACAACCTTAAAAATATCTATTATATTTAAATAAACATTTAATAATAAGAAATTCATCCCAACATTTCAAATTTAATATAAACTCAATCATATAAGTCTAGAGTTTAACTAAAAAATTCTCAAATTTAATTCTAACTTTAAAGAAATATTCTGTAGCATTTATTACACTCCTAATAACCTTAATATTCATTTTAAATCATCATAACTTCATATTAACTATCCTATAGAAAAGCTCTAATTACTAAATTTGATCTACCACTTCAATATTTATGCCATTAGAAAGTTCTTATCGCGTAAGGTAATTTTTGTGAAGAGATTTTTGAGATTGAGAATGATTTTGAGTACTTAAATAATCTAAAAGTTTGAATACTTACCTAAAAATTGCCGGACCCAGACAGGAGGAAGAGATTTGAAGATGAACGCGCACAGTGACTGAGGAGTATTTGGCCATTTGGGCACGTGTAGGTTTAAATCAATAGGTGGGCCCATATTTCTTTTTTTGACATCTCACTTTTTAATTATATATCTCTTAAGTTCTTCTTCTTCTTCTTTTTAATTATATATTTTATTTATTATTTCTTTTGTATTTATTTATTCTATTTCATATGATCTTTTATTGTTCTTATTTTTAAATTATAACCAAAGCTAAGTTATTAAACATCTCTTACATAATTTTAAGCCCTATTTAATCAATAATTAAATACCCAAACATATGATTAACCTCAAATAAAAATTCATTTCTTAATTTAAACATTAAAATAATATAAATTTGTAATTTTAAATTATCAATAAAACTCAAATTTTACAATTCATCTATTATCTAAAAATTAAGATGTTACAAAAAACACCGAAAAAAAATAAAGAACTACTGAATCATTATACCAAAGTACTGAATATATCTAGTACCACTTTTAAGTATACTTGACATAACTATTGAATTCACCTTATATCAATGTCGAAAATACCTTAAATAACTACTGAAATTACATGACCATACTACAAAAGGACAATTTAAATATTCTAAATGTTATTCAGCAACTTTCTCAAGGTTAATTATTTAAAACTTGTCTCCTCTCGTGCCTCAATTTCGTAAAGTGGTCTCGAACGAATGTATGCACATGTAATTTGTTGGATGAATGTTAACTACTGAAACTAGCTAACATGATTTGGAAATATTGTTAATGTAATTGGGAAAACTAGGAACCAAATTTGGAAAGGAGTTGTTTTCAATTGTGTAATTCATAGACAGCTTCATGATGTAACATCCTGAAAATTTTAAAACTCAAATTTAATTTAAAATAAAATATTTATAATTAAATTAAAATTAAGAATAACTTAATAGAAGTTTAGAGTTTGAATTTTATTAAGCAAAAGTTTGATTTTATTTTTTTTATTTATGAAAAAAATTACCAAAGTTGCTTAAGGCTTTTGTGCTATTATAGAAAAATGTTAGGCTTTTCTTTGTAATTTTTTTCAAATTGTTTTGTTCAATTTTTAAAGGGGAAAAGAACATAGAAACATGGAGAAAAAGAAGCAAGACAACACACAAGACCAAGAGAGAAGAGGAGGAGAAGAGAAAAGAAAGAGAGGGAGCTAGGATTTGGATCTAAGAGGCTTTGCAGCCATTGCTAGCTCGATTATGCAGTAGGTAAACTCCCTACTTCAATCATCATCCTTCCCTCTTGGTTTTCTTAAGTTTTTGGAAGAGATAAATTTTGGATTTTGATCATAAAGGCTTTATTCTTGTAAGCTTTGGTTTCTTTGGATCCTATGAAGAATATTTTGAGTTTCTATATAGTGCTCTAATATTTTGAGTGGGCAATTGAATGAAAAAGGAAGTTTTAGGACAAAAATCAAACCTTAAGAGATTGAATTTCACTCTTTAATGGTTTGAGTCTATTTATTTGCTTATAATTATACTATTTAAATCCAATAAGATTTAAATTAAGCTTTGATTTTCATTATAATAGCTAATGGTAAAAGTTGGTGATGCTAAGTGAAGGGTTTTGGTTGATTTAAAATTGTACGATTTGAAAATTTGCCTAATGATGGCTCACACATGATTTTGGTAGTTAAGTGGTATTATGTGAATGGTTAGTTCAATATATGGATTATTGAGTTGGATTATAGCTCATTGACCCAAGTTGTGTGGTATGAGTTATAATCTTCTTTTATGCTATTTGACATGATAAGTGATGTGGATCACTTATATGTTATAGGGATTGCTGGTGGAATTTGTTCGAAAATTAAGGGACAAGCCAAGTTTCATGTTGTACAAGGGGAAATCCTTTTGGTATAAAAGGGTTGAGATTACAAGAGAATTTATATTTCTTATTGCTTTATTTGGCTATTTTTGAATAAATATTATTAGCTATCATGCATTACATGTTTTAAATAATTACATGCAATTAATTATATTTTATAGAGACTTATGGGGTGCTACTTGAATAATAGTGCATATATGTTTTCTATTTGTTTAACAATAATGTTTTTATGAAAATGAGGTTGTTTACATGTATTGTAATTATAGAGAATGGAAGTTACACTTAAAAAAGTGTAACTAGGTTAGGTACCTTCGATAGGCTAAGAAACCGCTTAAGGGAGGAGCAATATTCGTTATACTACCTTAGAGTGTTGAAGTGGTCAATACTTAGGAAAGGTAGACACGAGTGAAAGACATAATGTCGGTGAGAGTTCACCAATGGGGAGGTGTGAAATTGTGATATTCTATGGCACACTGCCAGTACTCAGTGTTACCTTTTATATTGTGGGCTTAGTGCACTAAAGTGGTTTGTAGATTGAGTATTCGACACCTCTTAATGGGAGAGGGAATCCAACATATGAAGTATGAAGTTGAGTATCTAGACTAAGATAGCCCTTACATGAAGAGTGAGTTGAGCTGGCTTTAGGAAGAAGTTAGATTCGGTTGTTTAGGATTCACGTCGAAGGAGCACAAGCGAGTAGGTAGATTTGATCATCCCTTAGATTATGTTTTGTGCCTGTAGAGATACAAGTGGGTATAAGGTTTATTTGCAAGCTAAAGAGTGCCAAGGGTATTTTGTTTGTTAGCAAAGGTCATACTAGCCTATGTCATACATTCATGCATTTTAAATGATTAAATTATATGTTATGTTTAATCTATTACTCATTTATTCGACTATGGCTTACTTTGTAATAATAAGTATAGATTTCTCTGTTGCTAAAACTGTGGTTGTCTCACCCTTTTTTTTCAATATTTTCAAGTCCAGGCAAAGGATCCAGTGGTGGACGAGAAAAAAAGTAGAGTTAGGAGTTGTTTGTGGATTGTAAAGAACTACAACCCCTTTCTTTTGAGAAAATCTATTGTAATATATTTAAGTTAGAATACCAATAGGATGTGTTTATATATATACGTGTGAATATGTGTGGATTGTATGCCTTTGAATGGATTTTTTTTTGTTTGTAGACTTGTGACTAGAAAACTTGGTTATGGTGTGTGGTTGTGATGGATTCATTTGATAAACCAAGTTTTCACTACAAGCAAAATATTTATTTTAGTACATATGTAAATATATGTGACTCTAAATGCAAAGTGATTGCATTGCGAATGGTGTGCTATGGGCAAACATATACCTTGAATAGAGAGAGTGGGTGTGAGGGCCCTATGGGGATCTCTGAGTCAAGTGAAAATATTTTTATGCTTTCTATATGTCTCTAAACATTTTAGAAATCATTTTCTTTGTAAATTAAGCTCTCACAGACTCTTTATAGAGATTCTAAGACTATCAAAATATGTAAAACTTAAACTACACCAACTCTTCACTTGAATCTTTTTAACTTCATTGTTTTCGCATATAATTTTTCAATAAGTCTTATAAAATAACATTTTTACTAAATTTCTTATCATCAAAACAAGGTGATCCAACTTGGTGATATCGTTTCCTTGAATGAGACTTTATTGGCAGCTCCTTTTGGCTTTTAGACATCTCAGGCTTATTAGCATCTGGGGCGTTGACCCTCTCTTGAATAGATGGATGAAGCTCTAGGGCCTCATTTTGATTATCTTCCTCAACAAGCAAGTCAAACATTGTTCCCCTTGAAACATGACCTAGGAAATTGCCAACAAAAACTCTTTTTATCCCTTATCAAATCTTCTGCCACTTCGCAAAACATTGGGATCCCCTAATATTAAACCGAGTTTTGTCATCCACACTAATTTTAGAAATGAGAGCTTTGGATAAATCCATTACCACAACCAATCTAGCAAATTGACCTCTATCTTCTGACTTTGTGTTGTAGTCAACTTGAATAACTTTACCTAAGATAACACCAATGGCTTTGATGATATTCTTCTTATGTTATTTCACTTGTAGACCAAGTAGCCTGATCACAATGTATTAGTTACTCTTCAAGGTTAGTGATTTTTGTTGAGCCCATTCTGAATAAGTCCGAACATTAAAAATATATTATTTTATTAAGTCCAACTTTAAATCTTTTTCACATTTGTTAAGCTTAACCCAAATTACTGACTTTATATTATCCTTATCTCTATGTGAACTGCTTGTTCTATGTGTCATAAGCATATCCTTAAAGTGCCTGTCCTCAACTGACTAGACTGTCGAGATGAAAAGATTCAAATCACATGGCTTAGTCTTCTGTCAGATTGGTCTTTTCTTTGGCAATCAATTTTTAAACGGCTATACAATCAAGAGGCATGCTCAAGAATCTGGTTTATTTCACTTTCTCTGTCTTCGATTTGCATTATGGTGGGTTTGTAATATATGCTCCAACTATACTTCAACTGGTTCAAGCATGACGATCACTTGCTGCAGGAAAAATTACATTCAGAACATCCTATCCAACAGGTGTATCTCCATGCACTCCTCGCTTGGTTTCATCCTCCAGATTTGCAAGTTGCTCATGAACATGATTTTTTCTTTTCTGCTTTTAGTTTCTCACCTTGGTTTAATAATTTACATTCTATCATGTAATAATTTTCTTGTACATATTTTGCCCTTCAATATAATTTGCCTTCTTATAAATTTTTTTTAATAAAAAAAGCAAATCCTTTTTGTAAGGAATCGTTTGAGGTTTAGGGCTATCACCAGCTCGCATGTCATCACTAGTTTCAGCAGCATCCGAGACTTCATCCTCCACAAGGGAAGATGGTTCAGCTACATAATCATTAATCCAATTCCATGTTTGTTGAATCTTTATTTTTCTCTACATTCAAAGGAAGGATTAATCTTGACTCTGTTAATAGAGTGATTATCATCCAGGAGCAGAGCGGGAGAGAGCATTCCTCCATCGGTTCTGCTAACATCCTCTAAAAATAATGGGTCATAAGTATTAAAAAGGACTTGGTTCTCGTTCAAGCTAAATTTGTGAAATGATTCTCTAAGTAACAATCGGGCGAAAAAAAAAAAAACATTGGAATTAGATCCGGAGAATCAGAAAATTGGAAATATTCATTGGACGAAATAACTCGTAATGAAACAATAATGTCACGTCGCTCAAACAATATTTGGGAGTCTCCTCTCTAGACTCCTTACCACGCCTGCATTTGTCTATATAGCTAATAACTAGTAATTCCAAAATCTGTGGCACAGATCAATATTCTTTAGGAAAGATCTGAACTATTTGGAGCTCCGTAACCTCCAGCACCACGTCCAAAACTAGTTCTCCCACCAGAACCCTGCTCCATGGAATCATCATTATTTATATTATTGTAAATATAAATGTAAAATTTTACGAGAAAAGGGAATATTTATTCAATTTAATCATCAAAGTCGAGAATATACAACAGCATCAAACAAGGCAAATGCCAAAGATAGGAAAACAGCAAGGAAAAGAGAGTACAGAGACACTACGAAACGTCTGGACTAAATATAAATGCAAAATTTAAATAAATAATACAGGACAAATCCTATTTGCTTTAAAAAAACGTACTCTTTCTAAAGGAGAAAAAGTGCTTTCCCCTTGCACCAACGCAGGGGTGTAATCAGAGTTTCAGCAAGTAGAAATCATTAAACTAAGATCAAGTAATTTGAAATGGAACAATAACAAAGGAACCAGATTCCAGGAACGTGACAATTTCATGAACTTGTGAACATAGCTATGGAGATTAGAAACCCCCTCATAAACATGGATGTTCTATTGCTTCAAGATTATGATCAATGGAGAAAAACTATAAAACTGCACTGCGAAGTAAGAATGTCACAAAGCATGAATATAAAACATGGAGGTTCTATTGCTTCCTGAAACAGAGAGTTTTAATTTTGACCATTTAGATTGCGGTGCTCTTCATTCAGAACCAATTCCAATGATGTGGTTAATAGAGTAAAATTTTAAATTTGAGCAATGAAAATCAGAATGTCACCCGGAACCTGAATATGAATCAGGAATTCCACAAACTGGCAGCCTACACCAGCTATCATAATTCAAGCAAGTTATCAGTAACATATCTTCTTTAACCGTACGCACTATGCAGCAAGAAGAAACTACAAGCAAACGATGGAATTAGTTTCATCCACACACAAACACAATTTGAAAATGACCACATCCAATGCCACGCTAACCAGAGATACTAAAGAATGCTGAATCTAGTGACTGTGCAGTAAGCAGGAAAAAATCTTACCCCAAAAGAGGGTCTGTAATCAGCAGGTGCACCACCCTTGTCACCAAAGTCACCACCAGGACCTCGGGGACCTCCACGGTAGCCATCACGGTCACCAAATCTCCGTTCTCCTTCGAATCTAGGTGGACCCCTGTTCACAATCATACGCAGTTACCAAGAGGCACTCAAATACAGAAGCATACAGAGACATATTACAATCAGATGAACACATAACATACGAGATTGAGTAGCCAATTAGAATGAAATTAGACAATTAGATATTTAAGATAAAGTAATCGGTATGAAAGAGGAATTCACCTAGGGCGATCGCCAGGTGGGCCGCCGAAAGGCCTACCAACAGGCTTAGCTTGTTTCTTCAAAGTAGCCGGGACGATCTCAGAAGGGAGATTGAGGTAGGTTCTAAGGAACTCGATGCCATCATTGGTGAGATACCAGTAATAGTGCATCCAAGCGAAGGTCTCGCGGACATACTCCTTCGACTTGAAGCTCTGCATCAACTTAATCACCTGTAGATTCGGTACATCAATCTCAGGATGTTTTGGCATATTGAAGTCCTTCTTCGCATAGCAAACTCCCTCTGCACAGAAATAACAAAGTTAAAACACAAGGGGGAAGTCTAGGAGAGATTCAAACCAGAAGGATAATATAGGGTAATGAAGGGACCTTTGAAGAGGTATTTGCATATCTCTCGACGGTTCTTCTCGGGAATTATCTAGGAACAACAATTCAGAAAACGCATAAATCAAATCGGTCGAGTTACAGAGATTTCAAGTAAGCAAAACTGCTTTTCATTGAAGTGTTGAGATAGAACACAATACCATGGTTGCGGCGGCGGCGGCACAGAGCCCGGATCACGGTGGGTGTGGAGACAGGAGATTAACCACGCTCTTGTTCCAGAGTTACAAAACCCTAATCCGATAACTTTTGGTTTTATACGGAAATGGAAATTCATATCACATTCCAATTTTGTTCTGGTTGGGTCTCATCAATGGGCTTTAATTTCATAATTTTGTCTATGGTCCACGTGCGATTTCCATATCATAATTTAGTTAGTCCCTACAATAGGACACTCTTACAAGTTACGACCAACATTATAAAAATTGAATTGATCATTAAATTAAATCAATTAAAGTATTAATTCGTGATTCAATAGTTGAATTTCAGTTCAAACTACAATTCCATCGGTTATAAATAAATTAATATATTTTTAATATTATATATTTAAAATAAAAAAATAATTATATATAGTAATAAAAATAAATATTTAAATTTCAAACAAAATAATATACAATAAAAAATATAACATCCATCAATATTATAACATTTTCATCCAAAACATATACAAGTGTTTCATAATTCATAATTTATAACTTTAAAATGTATACACATATACATAATTTATACATATTCCATACATTTTTTTATTTCATAATGCTTATTAGGTATAAATATGCATAAATTATAATTTAAAAATATAAATTTAAAATAAAAAATTTAAAAATAATATAACCGATTCAACTGGTTCTTGCCCGGTTTTGGCCGGTTCTATCGGTTCGTGGCGGGTTATATTGGTTCGTTGCCAATTCTCAAAATTTTTGATTTTTTGTGATGACCGGACCGGACTTAGGACCAGCTTCTAGTTGAATTGGTTGGACCAGCCGGTCTAGTCTGGTTCTAATAACACTGGTTATGACTTCGCTTTCGCCCTTGTTATAAAAAAAATATAAAAAAAATCAGGAGAAAGAAGGTTATTAGCCTAAAAAAAATAAAATGTAGGGATAATATAACTTTTAACTCTTAAATTTTTTTAATTGTCAATTTAATAATTAAACTTTGATTTAGTACAATTCAATTCTTAGAATTTATTGAGTTAAAGAATTATAGATGCCAACTTGTATTAAGTCAAAAAATTATAAAAATTGAATTATTTCAAATTAATAATATAAGAAAAATGGTCACTAATATCAATATGTGTGTCATTGGCCATCAATTTTAGTTTTATTGCCGCTTACACAACTATTAATAACTATTGAATAAAATATTGTTAAAAAAAGTAGGGATTAAAAATTGGGAAAATAACAATAAAATTATACAAAAATATGTAAATGATAATTAAATCCCTTAAAATGCTATAAATCCTTTGAAGTCATTGGATATCTTTTTGACATTAATGATTTTAGATTAAATGATTAAAGTGCTTCTTATTTAAAATAAAAATAGCAAGTCTCCATTTTCCCAAACATTACTCAAATAATTACAACTTTTGCTCTATGAATAACAAAAATTGAATAAGAAATCATAACTTCTTACGTGAAATTTTTTTTATGATTGATAAACAAGTTATGAAAATAATCAATCTTAATCAAAATTTTTGTTTAAACAATCATAACTTTGATTATGTGAATCGCAAAAAATTGAGTAAAAATCACAACTTTTCATATAAAATTTCTTTTATTATTGAAGTTCAAATTCTGAAAATAATCAATTATAACTTTTATTTAAACAATCACAACTTTTATTATGTGAATCATAAGAATTAAACAAGAAATCACAACTTCCATGTAAATTTCTTTTATCATTAAAGTTTAAGTTTTGAAAATAACCAAATGCAACATTTGTTTAAGCAATCACAACTTTTATTTTGTGAATCACAAAAATTAAACAAAAAATCACAACTTTTCTCATGAACACGTTTTTTTTTTAAATTTTAAACAAAGGGCAATTAGTCTTTTAACATAAAATCATTGATGTCATAAAAGAACTTAAGAATTTCAGAGAAATTATGATATTTTGAGAGATTTGATTGTCATTTATATATTTTGATGGAATTCATTGCCATTTTCCCTATAAAATTTACATTATTTTTGACATTTTGATGACTCTATATTTTTACTTATAACTACGGTGTTTTTAGTTGCATTTTAGGGAGTTATCGATAAAAAAGCAAAGTGTTTTTATACTTAATTGAAGAGATGTTAACTATGGCTATCACATGGGTTTAGTGTAATATTTTAAAGAAAATGATTTAAGTTGGGTGAGTTTTAAGCAAACCAATTATTCACTTGTGAAAGTTGATTTTAATAGGTGAACATCAATGAACTAGAATAATATTGTGAAAGAAAAGGGGTTACATCTATTGCAACATTTTCCTTAATGCACAATAAAACTCATTTGTAACCTCTTATTTATTTTCTCATTGTCAGTTTAAGATTCTTAATAGTATAAATCAGACTCCCTTGTGTCCTTGTAAAGTATCGTATACTGAAGTAAAAATCAAAATATTTCTTTCCATTTGGTTTGTGTACCATTTTTAGTATCAAAGAGAGGTTTTAGAGACAGGGAATCACTTGAAAATACCCTAAAAGCATATTTGAGAAATCGTCATTGAAGGAGTTCACTGTCACTCTTAAAAGTTGTATTTCCAGCTATTTTTTAGACTTTTGACCTCGCCATCATGTTTAGGAGATCCAAAAACTTGGAATAGGAGTCGACCCATCACTAGAAATGCCTCCGCTAGTTGTTGCCAAAAGCCCACTCACTGTCACTGTCGTTTCATAGGCCACACATGCCTGCTGGAGGTTGAAGACATTAACGTCATCAGCCACATCACCTGATCTGCCTAGTCAATGATAGGTCAACCACCCATATATTGCCACGATCCCATGTGCCATGTCATCCTGCCTAGTCAGCTATATTTCTTAAAATTTTGATTTGACTCGTAAAACTTTCAAAATTTCCATTTTGACTCATTAAACTTTTTGAAATTCCATTCTTACCCTACATTTTCCAAAAATTACACTTTCACCCTTAATTTTACAAAAATTCCATTTTAACCCCATATTTTCTCAAAATTACATTTCTACCTTATTTCCCTAAAATTTTCCTTTTCACCCCTATGCCCTCAAAAAATTATAGCCACACCCCTATATTTGTTTTTCCAAAGTCCTAACCTCGTAGAAAAGCCTCAAGATGCCTCCAAGATGCAGGAATGTGCATGAGATTAAGAGAGATGAGATGTAGGATAAGGGAGCTCGAAGCTACTATAGAAATGTAATGATCTTTCTTAGATACTTAAAGAGAAAACCTAAAAGGGGATTCGAGAAGCTGTCGTTTGTCATCCATTGACAACTGTCGCCATCCTCGACAACAACCATTGCATTTTGATGATATTAAAGTAAACATTCTTGAATTTAAGGGAAAACTCCAGCCAGACAAGTTTGTAGATTGGCTTCAAACTATCAAATGTGTATTTGAATACAAGGAGATTCTAGATGCGCATAAAGTTAAGATTATTGCTTTCAAACTCAAGAAACATGCCTCCATTTGGTAGAAAAACCTCAGGCAGAAGCAAGAATGCAAAGGAAAGCACAAGATTAAGACTTGGGAAAAAATGAGACGCCAACTCACTAGGAAGTTCCTACTACACCATTACCACTAAAATAACTTTATCTAACTACAAAATCTTTGACAAAGGTTCTTTTCTATGGAAGAGTATACTAGAGAGTTTGAGAAATTCATGATGAAGTATGACATATAGTAGAAAGAAGAGTAGACAATAGCTTAATGCCTTATAGGCTTAAACATTGAAATCAGCTATCCAGTCTTGTTTCAATAGTATTAGACCTTAGATGATTTAATTCGTCTAGCCATTTGTGTTGAGAAGTAAATGCCTAAGAGATCATCTTTCCGGCCTTATTCTTTTAGGGGTTATTTATATACCCGTAAGGTAGAGTTTTAATAGCCTAACCCTTCGGCCAAGTTGCAATCTAGCATTACATGCAACCTTTACCAAATGTCTCCACGGTGTTTGGCTCTAAAGCAATACAATACTCTAAATGCCAAGGATTCGGCTACATTATTGCAAATTGTCCTACTTGAAAGGCTGTTGCCATTACAGAAGGGCAAGTTTATGAAGAACTTGAAGATGCAGAGAAGATTAAATCTTATGAAATTGAGCCAGTATATGATGAACAAGTTATTCTTGTAGATTAGGGTAAAGCATTGGTGATTAGACAAAGTTTGCATATGACTGTAGTTAAGGAAGAACCTTGGTTATAACGTAATATTTTTCACACCCATTGCATGGCCCAAGAAAAAGTTTGTAATGTCATCATCGATAATGGAAGTTATGAAAATGTAGTGTTTGACTGCATGATAGGGAAATTGAAGTTACCAATTCACGACTATCTACATCCTTATAAGCTTTACTATCTTAATAAGGGAAGTGAGGTAAAAGTTTCTAAACAATGCCTTGTTACTTTTTTTTATTGGGAACATGTATTGTAATGAAGTTGTGTGTGATGTTGTTCCTATGGATGCATGCCACCTTATTTAGGGAGACCATGGCAATATAATCAACATGCTATGCATGATAGGCATGCAAACACCTATTCTTTCAGGAAAGATGGTGTCATGTTTACATTAATACCTCTATCGCCTAGTGAGATTAACTAATCCTCAATGGAATCCAAGCTATTAGTAGCTTTGATGACTAAGGAGGAGTTCAAGGTGCCAAAGTATAAAGCCTAAATAATGAGTTTCATTTTGCTGCTTGTGGCAAATGATGAATTCACCAATCTACCTAGAATTATGCCATTATTTTTTGAATTTCCAAATGTGATACCTAATGAGATACCACAAGGGTTGCCAATCATACGAGACATACAACATGCCATTGACTTTGTTCTAGGAGCAATCATTCTTAATAAGCTTACTTATAGGATGAGTCCTCAGGAACATGCCAAGTTCAGTGACAAGTTGAAGAGCTGTTGAAAAGGGTTGATTTGAGAAAGTGTTAGCCCTTATGCTTTACCTGTTCTTCTAGTACCTAATAAGGAGGGGATGTAATATCTTGGATTTTAATCCAAGAGAAACTAGTTTCTAATTAAGGATAGACTAATAATTAGTCGGTTGATTATGGTTTTGGATGATGGATTGATATTTTATGTTGTTTGGCTGGTATGTTAATAGGATTGAATGGTGAAACAAAAAGCTAGAATAAAATGTGTGAGCAACAGTGAGAGTTGTCTCACTATCCCACGTACTATGGCAAGTGCTACATGCACCACAGCTCATGGCACATAATTTACTTAAAGATGATGTGCTTTAACTTATAGATCAAAAGGAAGAGGAAGGAAATAGATGCGTGAAAGGGAGAAAGAAGAGCTCATTTACTAGGGCATCGATTTTCAAGAGTTAAGGAGTTTTCTCTGACCAATGACTTATCAAGTAAGTTTTGTACTGCCCTATACTACATTTCTACCTAATTTTTGTAAGTTTGGTTAGTAGGTAAATTGGATTAGGGAGTTTTAAGCGATTAAAATTTGAGGGGAAGGTTTAAAAGGGTTCTTAGTGATAGAACACATTTGTTACCCACTTTTATTTGTCAATTAGGACCTTTTTATTTATAATTTATCACCCCAAAGTGCAGTCATTGCATTAGATTTGAAATTTTACCTAAGTTTCTAGGTTTAGTGTACCAGGGGCATTTTGGTCTAAAAAATGATCTTGTGAGAAAATGTAGAAGAAAAATTGACAAATTTTATTTTATGTCTAGTTGATAAGTGGTGAAATTATATTTTTAAAATTCATTTTAGTTTGAGAGTAATTAAATAAAAAGTCAACATTTTCTTAAATGTCTTAGTTTGACTTAGTTTTCAGGTTGTCTTTGTGTGAAAATTTTTATATAATTTTGTGCAGCTTAGAACTTGGTTAATTTAATAAATTCTCCCTTCTAATTATGAATTCAATTCTAGAATTTAATTAGATTTTATAATGTCATATGTTATTTAATTGAATTATGTGATTTATGTGATATAGGTGGCATATGACTTGTGCATCAATTGGGCAAATGGAGTCAAAAGTCTATAGGATTAAAGGCTGATGGTTTGGACGTGTAAGGGCTCCTATTTGATGTATTTAGATCAGCTAAAATTATGGATGACATATGGGATTAATTGTACACATTAGAATCATCTACAAACTAATAGGAGGGTGCACCTTTTAAGTGTGACAAGGCTCCCATTTTCCATTTATTTTCTTTTCTTATTTTTTAATTAAGCTTTAGATGATGGGGAAACACTTAGAGCACGTCCCACACCCACCAAAATTAGATCCAACACTCATATCATTCATCTTCCACATTTTCTTTCTCTTGTTCTTGGTGCTCTTCATTTTCTCCTCCTGCTCTCTACAATACAGCCACACCCAACCACCATTTTTCCCTCTTTTCACCATCAAATCCACTCAATTCTTTCACCATGCTTCTCCTCTTTCAAGGCCAAACCAACCCCAAGCAACTTGAAGGAGATTTGAAGCTCAATCCATTAAGAAGCATGGAGCATTGCCACGGCCTAGTTGTGTTCATGGAGGAAGCAAAGTGCTCTTGATTTTTTTCAACTAGGGTCTCCATGGAATCCTAGGGGAGAGTTGATGGAAGAGGATTTTTGAAATCTTCACTTGGTTAAGCTCAACTATTTCTTCATCTTGTTTCAATTCCATTAGAATACTATGACTATTGTTGATTGTGGTTCAATTTTACTTTAGTTACATAGTTGTTTGTAATTTGTAATGGTAAAACAAGATTGTTGAGTTGAATTTCATGACCTATGTGCTGCTGGAATTTTGTCTACTCTATGAATTTGCATGATAATATGTGATTTCAATGGGTGAGTGCCTTGTATTAGCCTAGTATGTAATTGTGTGGTAAATACTTAATGAATTACTTGAGTTTTCATAGTTTTTAACTTAGGTATAGCTTTGGGCAGTGGCATTTGGAAATGAATTTTAGCTAAACACTTAGTTAATTTTAGAGATAAGCTAGTAAGGTTACCTAAGGGGCTTGTAATAGCACTTAGGAAATTGAATTAGTGAAGTTAGGATACTTGAGATAATTGTCTTAAGTAAATGTATTTTTTAGCCAAGGAAGAGGAGTTGAGTGAGCTTTCATGTTTGATTAAAAATTAGGATTCTTCTATTAGCAACACCCTAGGGTTCCTACTTAAATTTGGAAGCTATTTCATTCATAGTCAGGTTTAGTTTGCTAGTTTAATTCACTAGATAATTAGGTTAGCAATTAGTTAATCAAATTCAAACTTTGGGTGATTTATTCACTATATAATTTTAAATTAGACTTAAAATCAATCCTTAGAAGGTGATCTAGGGTTGGCCCTATATTGTATTAGGGTTAGCTTTAGTTTAATTTTAAAGGTAAGTGACAATCCTTATCACTTGGGTGCGAAACTAAGAATTTGGGGCTAATCTAGGGTTTAGTGGTTGAACCTTAAGAATATAGGCTTAAATTAGCCTAAATGGTTAGGTTAAAAGGGGTGTAACTATTGATTAAATAAAGAAGAGCGATGTTTTGGTCATTTGAATAGCTTAAGGAAAAATGACTATGGTGAATGAATTATATGGATTCAAAAGGTATTAATAGAACTATTTTGTATATTAAGGAATTTGGCTCAGCGAAATTAGCACCCTATATAAAATGTTGAGAACTAATTAAGGAAATCTCATTATGTAGATTGAGTAATCGAGGATTACTTGTGGAAATTGACATGAGTTGAGAAGTTCAATAAGAACGGTAACCCTTGGTAATAAGGGTAAAAGGTAATTAGAGTAACTCTTTTATTTGTTAGTGTATGAAATAATTTACAAGATTTTTACATAGTTGTATGCATTGTGTTTTATAAATTGATAGAGTAGTAGTAAATGTGAAAGAAATATGCATGTAGGTGTGTGAGTAATGTTTGAAATATATGTGAAGTGGCATGTGCACTTGCATCCATGAGTGTATCCTAGATTAGGGTAGGGGGTCACAGCCCTATTTTGTGTAAGGCTATGAAGTCCTGATAGTCCAAGTATTGAGCATACTCTGCTAGTAGGGACTTAAGAGACCACCTATCTTGATGATACTTGATCTGAGATAGAGTTTTGGTAGGCCTTATTTCATGTAAGGTTGGAAGTCTTAGTTTGAGCGTTGAGCTTGCTTCGCTAGTGGGAACTAGGAGTGCATAAGTATAGTGGATGGTTGAGTATGATTTCGTGTATATGCTATCTATATTGTTTTATTGGAAATAATGCTACTTTATCTCTTGTTTATAATTTTACTTACTAATCGATATTTGGGGTTTATCCAACTTATTAAGATATAGATATTTGGGGTTTATCCAAGTTATTAAGATATATGTCTTACTCCATTACCTTTATTTATAAGTGAAGAGAGTGCAAGAAGACTAAGAAAGGAAGTGAGAAAGGATTAGCTTCAGTAGTGATATGACTACTCTTAGTATAATGAATGTAAAATTATGTTGTGAAATGTTTGGGTTGTCAACTAAGATGCATAAGCATATGTGAATATGTGTATATGAGTATGTTGTTTAAGAGTTTGCTTGTATGCCTTGTATTACATCTCATCGAGTATATCACAGTGGTGAATATGTGGGTAGGCCTAGATGCTATTCAAGCAAGTTTGTATATGTGATATGGTTGTATTATGAATAGCTTACTTGTATAAATGATGTTGCATCTCACTGAGTGGATCACATCGGTGAATATGTGAGTAGGCTTAGATGCTATTCAAGCAAGTTTATATTATGTTGTATAACTTGTTCCACTAAAGTATATGTGAATTGTGTTGAGGAAATGTGTATGTATGTGATTCCTGACTATATGATGAGGCTTAGCCCCATATGTAAAGTCAGAGGTATAAATGTAGAACAAGTATGGACATATATATGTGTATGCATGTGATACCTCATACAATACCACAAGTGTGTAATGTGGCATTGAGAGGTCAAAATGTATATTTGTTGTGATTTATGTAGTGTAATGTGTCAATCAGGTGAAAGGAAATATAAGCAAAGTAGCTCCACTTTTGTGCTAGCTAGAACTATATCGAAGCTAGCTATAAGCCTGAAGTCAAAGATAGATGGTAGCGTATTCTTAGTAGTTGATCTCACATGCCATCTGAAAGTCTTCTTAGTCTTCGTCTGCTCTCAATGAGTTAATGCCTAGGACAAGCTTACAAATCTTGCTCCCATTAGTCGTTTAGCTTTTGTTGCTTTCCATTCTTCCTTCCTTCTTGCTAATATTTAAGAATAGAAGATATTTTTATTTGTACTTACAAACAAGAATAAACAAAAAAAACATAGGCTGAAGAGTCCTCTCAGTCCATGAGGGCGATCAACTTAGAAAAAGCAAGATCTAGGAATTTATAGTCTAAACAACTAGCAAAATCGGGTCATTCAACTTGATATCGATCGAAGCTTTAGATCGTAAAGGTCCTTGTGATCAATCCATTTGAATTCGATTCATTCAACCACTCAAAATGGTTACTAGATAAGGCAAGGCCGACTTTACCCCAGATAAGGCAAGTCTAGCTTTTTATACCCAATTATCCATTTTAAGATTGGACTATTGGATTATGTCCAAACTATCTCACTAGATAGATTATATTATAAGCTTTATGTGGGCATTTAAATCACTCCAATCGAATGCTTGGTATGAAAATAGTGATCGATAGAATTTTGTATAAGAAATCTGCCATGATAGTAAAATTTGATACATGCGCCACAATGCATGGTGTTCAAGCCATGGCACATGTCACAAAACTAAAGCATGTTGTTTTGTGCGACATGCCATGGCACATATGGTGTAAGTCATTGCACATGGCATGTTTTTTAGAAAAATAGTTGTTGATTCTTTGAGTCATAAGAATGGCATTTACACTTCCATCAGCCTTTTTTATTTAACAAATATTCTATGAAGTCAAGATCTTGCATTTGAAAAAAAAAACTAATGGTTGTAGTTCTGATATTGTATTATAATGTGTATGAATAGATTGGTAAAGTCCGAATGAAATGGAGGACTTTACATGCGAGTTAGAGAATATGCATTGATTGCTGAGCTATAATGCCAGGAGATGAGTGAAATATGATGCCTTTTGGATTGACAAATGCCATTAGCTTGTTCATGTACTTGATGAATTAGGTATTGAGACCCTTCATTAGAAAATTTGTTATTGTTTACTTTGATGACATTCTTGTTTACAGCAAGTCAGGAAGAACACTTAAATCACTTATGGCAAGTCTTGCAAGCCTTACAAGAACATAACAAGAATAGAAGCTTTATGCCAATCTAAAGAAGTGTACCTTCCTCATAAGTAAGTTGTGTTCTTGAGTTACATCATTACTGTAGTGGGTGTTTGATTTGATCTAAGCAAAGTTGCAACTATTAACAGTTGGCCAATTCCAAGATCTATTCATGAAGTTTAAAGCTTCCATATATTAGCTTCTTTCTACAGGAGGTTCATCTGCAATTTTAGTTCTATTGCTTCTCCACTTACAGATTGCACCAAAGGAGATATATTCCAGTGAATAGAACAAACTCAAAAAATTTTGAGGAGCTAAAGAAGAGGTTGACAAAAGCTTCTGTCCTAGCTCTTCCTAATTTTGACTAAGTGTTTGAAGTTAGCTGCGATGCTTCTAATACTGGCATTAGTATTATCTTAAGCCAGAAAGGCCATCCTATTGTTTTCTTCAATGGGAAGTTTAATGATGTTGAGCTTAGGTATTCTATTTATGATAAAGAATTCTATGCCATTGTCTGAGCTCTCCAACATTAGAGTCACTATCTCTTGAACAAAGAGCTCATATTCTGTTTTGACTATGAAGCCCTCAAATACTTGAATTCTCAACAGAAGATTAGCTGTAAACATGATTGTTGGAGTAAAATTTTATAGTCTTATCCATTCCTTATTAAGTGTAAGGCTAAAACTTTGAACTTTGTAGCTAATGTTCTTAGCCGTTGGGTTTGAACTTATCAAAGAGCTGTACTTGGATGATCTTGATTTCTGAGGAGCATGGGAAGCTACTGCAAATCAATCTTTCCACCAGTTTTACATACATGATAGATTTTTGTAATCTCCTCCTATATCTGCTCGATACAGGAGAAAGTTAACCCAATCACCACATTAATCATAACAATTATCAATCAAATATTTTGTTTGAAAAGCTTTGGCCAGAGACTTGTTTTGCAAAATCACTAAAGTCAATCTTGAAAAGACTAAGGCACCAACCAATTGATCTAAAAGATCATCTATCCTTGGTAAAGGATACTTGTTCTTTATAATTACCTTGTTCAACTATCAATAGTTTATACAAAGACGTAGACCACCATCCTTCTTCCTCACAAACAATATTGGTGATCCTCAAGCTGATACGCTTGGTCTGATAAACCCTTTGTCTAGCAAATCTTCAATTTAGACAACTCTGATTTACATTTAGTTTCAGAACTAAATTAATTAAGAACTCAACTTTCCTTCTAGAAGGTAATCCAGTCACTTCATCGAAAAATACCTCTGGGAACTCACTTACTACCCCAATGTTCTAGATTTCACTATCATATATTGTACTAGAGGTAAAATATACCATATATGCATCACAACCTTATCGAATTAACTTCTCTACACTCACTACTGATAAGAACTTGAGCTATTATGAAGAATCCACTACTGTACACAACACTGGTAATGAAACCACCTTTATAGCACAATTAATTATTCACTGCTAACCAATCCATGTCAATAATCACATCTATTCCTTTCATAGGAATACAAATTAGATCGATCTTGGAAACTTTGTCCTCAAATCAAATCTATACACTTTCATAAGCTCTACTTATAATACTAGACGATCCAGAAGGCGTTGTCACTCTAATAAGTACAGGTAATTCTTGCAATGACAGATTCAATCTATCCACACACTCTTCAGACACAAAGGAATGAGTGGCACTCAAATCAAACAGTGCCTTAACTTTACGACAACAAATAGAAATTATATCTCTAATCAGTTTTGGAAATGCTTTAGCCTCTTCTTGTGTGACTGCAAATGCTCGGTTAGGGATAATGGAATGCTGCTCAGTCCCCTCAACTCTGCCTTTCTTGCACTACCTCACTATATGTCACGACGTGCCACACTTGAAAGAAGCCCAACATCTTCCTAGATAAGGTCAGCTATAAATGTTGCATTAAGGTGTCCTTCCAATACTCAAAGTTGGTGTTAGAATATTCGATGCTTGCCTCGAAGATTGTGAAGGTCTAATTCTCACACCCTCACTTCTTTGCATTGACCCTCTTTGCATAGATCACGATTGAGATCCTCTATTAAAACCTCTCCTTCCCAAAAAGCTAGAATTGCCTGTACTGAACTCAGCACTAACTAGCTGCACCGTGGTTAGGATAACCTTTTTCTCAGGGGTACAGATCACAACCTAAAAGATGGTTTCCAGTTGATCGATCCACAACTCTACTTCTCCTTCTCTCATACTACCGTCGAAAGTAGGCAAGTTGAACCGAACAAATATCTTTCAAGCACGATCAATTGATGGATCAATGTTCGGAATCTCTTACTTGCTACCCAAACCCTGAGATGGTCTAGGTCTACTATGTGCTTCCTCAAACACCAGAATATCATAAGCCTTAACTCTCTCTTCTTGTTCTCTATCTCTCAAGATCGTGTCATGATCCTAAATAGTTTGATCCACCACCATATCTCTGAGCTCCTTAAGTAGCTCATCGTGCCTATCTCTTTATGGTTGAACAGGTTGAATTTCCAGTGCCAACTCCTCCTCAACAACTCATCTAGACATAACACTTCTAGCATGAGTACCTCTCCTCATATTGTACTATTTTCTCCCCTTATTAGGATGAAAACAAGAACACAAAGGGCATTAAGGAAAGAGTTATGTAATAAACAATAAAAGGTTGTCATATCTCTAAATGAATACATTAAAGAATCTCAATCATTAAGTCTAAAAACTCAAGAAACTGATATCAAAATTGTAACCTCCTTTTATATCCACTCAATATAAGAGAAAGTTAACCTAATTATCACATTAATCATAACAATCAGTAATCAAATATTTTGTTTGAAAAGCTTTAGCCAAAGACTTGTTTTGTAAAATCACTAAAGTCCTAAAACTTTTGAGTAACACATAACGAAAGCAAATCATACATATTCACAATACTAAAGGCATGCATCTCAATTTACAAAATTAGGTTGGAATATAAGCCATGTGTTGCGGCATGCAATATATACACTATGGCATGTGCACAAAGCCACATGCCTAAACTTTTTATGTCATGCACTGTGGTGTGAGATGCCATGTGCCATAGTGTGGCAGTCTAAATTTTTTATTGTCGTTTGATAGCAAAAATGATGAACTTTTGGTGTGTGCCGTTTTCACATACAACGTTTGATCGGAGTGATCCAAGTGCCCACACGAAGCTTATCTCAAAAGCTAGTTAATGAGATAGGTTTGGACATGATCTAACGATTTGATCAAAATTTTAACAATCAAGTACAAAAAGTCACTTTTTCTGAAAATTTTGTGCACCAAGCGCTCAAATTGATCCCTTTCTCTCATTAGACCACAAAAGGCCTTGAACCAAGTCCAAAATGACCTAATACACCTGATTGAACACAGCATATCACATACATATACATATCCCAAAATTTGGCCCTTAAATGACCAATTTCCACATTTTTCAACTTTTACAATTTAACACATTTTGGCCTACTTAGCCTTTTTCACACCAAAATCACACCTATTCATATCTATAACATAATCACAACTCAATCTTAGCCCTAAATTACTCATTTTATCATAATTTTCACACATAGGTCGATTTTCACCAAAAAATAACAATATTACCACAAATCTCTATATTTCCTACAAAACATAACTTAAACATTCAAATCACGCATATAACCTTATGGCAACTTATTTACATACATATACACGAGCTTTCAATTTATTACACAATCTTAAAGACTTCCATGACAACGGCACCCCCATGCAGGTCTTGTCTATTGCTTGGTCTTGTAAAAATGTAACCATGGGAGTGAGATGAAAATCCAAGTAACTGAATAACTCATTACTATTGATTATCACATGCAACTATATGAAAGTAAGGCATAATATACCCTTATTCATAACATAATCAAATGTTTCATTTCAAAAATCATTTATATCAATCATTTCACCACTTTTATGCTTGTTTCACCACTTTTCTTCACTTTTCTACTAATATAGCAAATAGAAACATATAGCATGATCACTACTGATCAAACCTCTAAATCATCCTAACACAAAACTATAGGCTTGCTTTAGACCAATATACACTCTCATTAGCCCTGTGCTCACCTTTAATGGTAGAATCACTTGGCCTAAGGTATTCTATCTCGCTTTTGGACTATGGTTTCCCCCAATACACACAATGGGGTATCGTTGACTCCAACACCATATCACACAGACACTAAGGAGTCTAAATCTTCAACATTGCACCTCAATAGGCACTAAGGAGATCATCTCCAATACTGTACCTTGAAAGGCACTTATAATTCTCTAACGCTGCACCTTATCAAGCACTAAGGAGAATATGCCATATAGTCTTATCACCAATGATCATGCTTTCTGAACCATTCAAAGGTTCCTCATCACCACTTTACTCATATATATACATGTACACATTTTCACATCAAATCACACAAACTTCATTATTTGTTTAATCAAAATCTCTTTTTATGAAACAAACATTTAATGCTACAAAATATGCTCAATTCAAAATAATTTCACACATTACATAGCAAACTCACACACAATTATAATAAATAGTCAAATAGAGAAAGTTATTCAGTTACCTCAACCCTTCTGTTACTAGAAAGGTTACTCATGGATTTCAACCACCACTACAACTTATCACAAGCTTCCTTTCTCAACTCACACACTCGATATGCCAATCTTAACACATTTGGCACAATTTAATCATTTGGTCCAATTTGACCAAAAACACATATTTACTACTTATGGCTATATTCAGCCATTTATTCTTTTTCATATGTCCATTATAGGTCCATTATTACTTGGTTACTACTTGACACCACCTCAACCAGTCTCATTTTAGTTAAATAAGTTTTTCACATTAAAATCTCTCTAATTTAGGGCCAAGTTGAGATTACTAGTTCAAAGCTCTATCCTTCAGCTCTAAACTAGTCACAAAGCTCTAATTTAACTCCTGAGAACCTTTTTATTACTATTGGGTAAGAATCAAACCCCTAAAATTTCACCAATTCAATTTCTCTATAACTAGTATTCATAGAAATTTAGGTAGAATAGAAGGTAAGGGTTATATGTAGGTTACCTGCTAAGTTACTGATCAAAAGCATCTTCCACAACTCTAAAATCTCTTACCCTAACATACCTTTCACTTTTCTTCTCTCACTCTCGTGTGTTTCAATTTTCTCACTTTTGAAATTTCAAAAATTTAATGACTTAAGAGATCACTTTCTGGTCCAAGCACCATGGCGCATACAGCACAAGCCAGGACGCGTGGCACAATGAAAATAATTCTCACCATGCATACTTGGTTTAGCTCAAAATGCTATTCTTCCACTCGTACTTGTTAACACAACATCCCAAAGACACAAATCATCAATTAACTATCTAAATTTCTAATCCCATACTGATTACCACTTATCTTGATTAATAACTAATTAAGGGATTAATAAATTCAGGATGTTATAATTTTTTCTTTGAGACAAAACTTTATGCATTCCACATAGTTCCTTGAGGGAGCCTATAATTTAGGAAGCTCATGATGGAGGACTAGCTGGTCATTTTGATAAAGAAAAAATAGTTGATCTAGTTAAAGATAATTTCTATTAGTCAAGGCTTGAAAGAGATGTTAAATGGCGTATACAGAGATGGCAATTAGAGTATACAGAGATGGAAAATATGTCATTTGGCTAAGGCTAAGAGTCAAAAGACAAGATTTTACATGCCGATATTGGTTCTAGAAGCACCATGGAAAGATGAGGGGATAGATTTTGTCCTTAGTTTAGTATGGACTTAGGGACATAAAAATTCCATTATGGTAGTTGTGGATCGATTCTCGAAGATGGCCCACTTTATTCCATGCGAGAAGATAAATGATGCCGTTTAAGTAGCAGATTTGTACTTTAAAGAGATTGTTCATCTTCATGGCATTCCCAAGACTATCAGTTATGATCGTGATGTTAAGTTTCTCAACCACTTTTGGCACACCTTATAGAAAAAGATAAGAACTAAGCTCTAATTTAACAATGCTAGTCATCCCTAGACTGATGGTCAAACTAAAGCTATAAATAAAGTTCTTGGTAATCTTCTACAAAGTTTCGTGGGGAAGAATTTGAAGCAGTGGGACCTCATTTTTTCTCAAGTTGAATTTGCCTACCACAATTTTATCAACTAAGAACTAGAAAGTGTCCATTTAAAGTTGTTTATGGCACTCGTCCCTTAGTCCACTAAACTTAGCCCCTTCACTTAATAAGCAGTAGTATAGTTTTAATGTAAATTAAAGGGCTTAGGAAATTAATAAGTTGCATGAACAAGTTCGTGACAAAATTCCAAACTCAAGACATAGCGGGACAAGTATCAAAAGCAGCAAATCTTTAATGTGGGAAATTTAGTGTGGATACATTTGAGGAAAGAGCATTTTCCTAAAAACTAAATGCCAAGTTGTCTCCTAGAGTCGATTATCCCTTTAAAATTGTGCAAAAGATCAAAAATAATACTTATAAGGTTGAATTACTTGATGCTTAAGGAGTTTCTGCTACCTTCAATGTTGCTAACTTGTCACCCTATCTTGACAATGATGCCAACTTTAACTTGAGGGTGAGTTTTGTCTAACTCTAAGAGGATGAAATGAATAATATTGTGAAATTGAAGGGGTTATATTTATTGTAACATTTTCCTTAATGCACATTAAAACTCATTTGCAACCTGCCATTTATTTTCTCATTGTCAGTTTAAGATTCACAATAGTATAAATAGGACTCCCTTATATCCTTATAAGGCATCTCAAATTGAAGTAAAAAGCAAAATATTTCTTTCCATTTAGTTTTTATACTAATCAAAAGCTTAAGAAAGGAAGAGGAGAAATCATAAAGAAAGATATCAAGGATATAAAAGATCACCAAAGCCATAACACAAGAGTTTAGGTATTAAGGTATCAATATTGAAAGAACAAAGTTAGAAAGTTTGTGTTTATGATGCCATGGCATAGTAGCTATGGTGTCATGGCACTGATGCAGTTAAATTGGATACCTCTGTTGAACTAAGTATTTTGATGATAACAAAATCAAGAGAAAGGTGTGTGTTACTTGTGTAGATTAAATTTCAAGAATCAAGCAACAAAACAAGAAGAAGGAAGAGTGAGCATGAAGGAGACTTAAGTAAAATCATCATAGATATGCTACACTCAAAGACAAGAAAGCATGAGGAAAAAAGGAGAATTAAGAATCAAGAGTAAACAATAATATTTATAGGTTGTAATTGATTTATTCTTCTAGATAAATTTTGTGAAAAACAAATTAAGAGCATACATTTAATCTAAAGTAAGAATGTATTATGTAGAAAGTTGTAGGCTCATTGGTCCTTAAGGTCAAAAGGTTCCATTCATGCTTGGACATAGAACGTCCATGCTTGATTAACACACATATACATAAACCTATTGATAGAGTATGGGTCCCACATGTCCAACAAGCCCAATAAGGCCATGAGGCTTATAATGCAAAAGTAGTGAAACAAGGCCAAGAGGCCAATAATCAACTAGTAGCTCAAAAGATAAGAGGATCACATGGATGATGACATATCGTTGTTCTAAATTTATTAGCTTAATAATTTATATATTAGTTTAATATTTAGATATTAGTTTAATATTTTATTTAAGTTTGGTTTTCTATTTCTAGATTAGGATTTTATTTAATAATGTACTCCCATAATTTTAGGAGTTACAATCCTTATGTTATGTGGCTAAATTTTATTATTTTATTAGCACTTTCATCTAAACTAAGATTTCTGAATTAGGGTTTTTGAGTCTTGAGTAAGCCAATACATAGGCATGTACTTCTTTATTGTATGCAAAGTTTGATTTGAATAATAAGAGTATTTCTTATTTTTAAGGTTTATAACTATTATGAGCTCAGTGCTTGTGGTCGCATCCCACGGTGAATACAAATATGATTAAGAGTTTGATCAACTCTTATGATGTATTTGAAGGTTAAGATTGTTAGGGGGCAAGTGCTTTAGAGGAATTTTTCCTTCATCTCTGTCTTTCCTTTGCTACTTTGTTTCCTTCTTTTATTCTTCTTCCTCTATATTTTTTTTCCTTTCCTTTAGGTTTCTTGTATTTGATTTGTACATCAAGATTCTATTCCTAACTAGCATGACTTCACTTTCACGTCCCCTATCACTTGGTATCAAAGCCTGATTGCTAGTTTATTGGTTTCCCTTCATCTTTCTTTTTCCTTATCCATTGCTCTTCACTTTAGTTTTATCTTTTATGACCATATCTACATCTTCAATCTACTTCTTCTTATTTTATGTTTGTGACTTTTTTCCCCTTCTTGCAAAAACAAAAAAAATTAGAAATTAGCGCAAAAAAGGAAAGAAAAAAAGAGTATAGTTATGCTAAAAAATGTGTTAGTGTTCCAAGAAAGGCAAAAAAATCAAAAAATTCAAAAAAAAAATCAAGTTGCAAGATTAGTGAAAAGGTTTTTGATATGTCAAATTTGTTACACACTTTTCTTACTCATTTAGGACCACATTTTATGATAAGAAACCCTAAAATGTGCATTCTTGGTGTTAAATTAGGGTTTTGGGCCCTAGCGAGAAAGTGTGCATATTAGAGGTATTTTGATCATTTTGCACTTTGTTGGGAATTCAAGGAAAAATTTAGAATTTAGTGTGTGCATTATTTTTGGGTCCATTAGACGCTTTTCTTAGCTAATTAGGACTATTTCTATATGTTAAGAGTCTCAATATGTATTGATATCACATTCTTAGTACAATTTTGCCTAAGTGTTCAAATACATGCATTAAGGATAATTTTGTCATAAAATGCACTTTTTCACCAAATTAAGGTTAAGCTAGAGATTTTTGTCTTTTAATGAGCTAAGATGATTGGTCTAATTAGTTTTTATTGATTCATCCTAGGTTAAGAGTTATTAGAAAAATACAACATTTTAAGGTTGTCTCCCTTTAATTTTGGTTAAAGTATGTACTTGTGTATACTTGTGTCTTGTGAGGCTCATTTCCTTTAGTCATTTTAATACCTTGGATGAATTAAATATTTTATATCTTAGTCAAATTAAATAAATGTCATACTATGGTTATTTGATTATTTGATTTAATTGTGATTTAGGTGAATTAATGTGATAAATAAAGACATAACTCAAAGTGACACTTTGCATGGAAGAGGCTTTAGCTCAAGACTTGGTTTGGCACATAGGGGAGCTAAGAAGCACAAAATTTTAGACCTGAATGGGCTTTAAAATAGTGTGACTTATCAAGGCTAATGAGACACACAAGAGGTTTACCATGCACATGCACATAAGGGATCAAGTTAATTTGTCAAAGTTCAAGATAATTGCAATGTGTTTGAGAAGCTTGAAAGCAAATTTCAGATCTGAATTTGAATAGAATTAGGAGTGAATTCTAAGGCAATTAAGGGAATATAATAGCTTATCATGTCCATGCACATATGGAATTAGAAGAGCAACATACTAAGTTGACTAGCAACCTAGACTACTATTAACTTCACTTGACCTAATGACTTGTTTTGAGGTTTTTTGGAAACTTGTTTAGCAAGTAGACCATCATAATTTTGTCCCAAAAACTTCTTAGCTAGCTTAGGATTGAAGTTTTAGATCATTAAGCTTATTTTTAGATTTCAAACTTCAAGTTCATCAAATCCTCTCACTTCTCTCTCTATACTTCCTCTGTCTCTCCTCCATATCTCTCAATCTAACCATCTAAATTTTACCAAACCACCACCATTCTCTTTTCTTCCTCTACATAACCTAATAGCTTTCTCATGGATTAAAACTTTTTATTTAAGGCAAAATTAAGGTGAAGAATGGCTAAGATTTTAGAGCTTCATCTTGTTCATCACTTAAAGATACAAGGCTAGGTTCTTGAAGGAACTACTATGAGAAGGAGAAAACCTTAAATTTGTATTATTTTTTAGTTGGATTTGAATTTCTTCTCTCTACTTTTCTCCCTCTAGAATTACAAATTTGTATGACTTTTTGATCTTGTAATTTCAAGTGATGATTCATATGATTGAGAGATCCTTGTTGCAACTTAAGTTTTGTTGGTTTGGGCTCTAGATTTTTGGCCTCTTCAAGTTGATTCATAATTTTAGTTAGCTTGATGAGTTTTACATATTTTCTTGCTTGTCATTACCTTGCCAACTTGAATGCATGTGAATATCTTCATGAATCATAATGTTGAGCATGTTAATTCCTTCATATGTGCTTGACCTAATTAACTCATGTTTGTAATACTTTAGTTAGGCTTAATGCTAGCTTTGCTTTAGCTCATTCTAAGACCATAATCATGGATTGGGGTTAGTCAAGGTATTAGCTAAGTCTTGGTTAATATAACTCAGTAACTAAAACCAAAGAAAAGAGAGAAGAATCCAAATTAGCTAGGTTGTAATCAAACAAGGGAGGTGACCAAATCCACATAGGAGTTCCTACTTTCAATAGGTTTTCACACACCCACTCCATTCCCCTTAGAATTAGGTTAATTAGCTTAATTATTTTTGAGCCTAAATCTGTCCCAAATCACCTTTAACTTGTAGCACACTTCAAACCTAAATTTTTCAACTAAGCCTCTTCGTAGAGATTGACCTAGGTTCACACTAATACTACACTAGTGTAGCTTAGCATTATTTTGCTAGTGTAGCGACAACCTTATTTAGTTTTCTAATTTGAGAGCTTCCATCATAAGTCATAAAGTTTCCTATTTTATTAAATTTGGGTGGTAAGACTTTCCTACTCCTCTTACTTTTCCTTTTCTATTTTTTATCTCCATTGATTACATTCCCATCTTTGTGATTTCCTATCTTCCTTCTAGTTTTTTTTTTGGTTTCTTTTTTGAGTATCTTTCTTAATTTGGTCGTTGACTTGCATTGCATGGTACTCTTCCCTTAACTTTTGAATAATCCCTTCACTTTCCTATTTTCATCTAGTTTCTTATTTTTGTCTTTTGATTATTTGACTCATTTGATTTTTCTTTCCTTTTTTGTTTTTCACACCCTTCTTTACTTTCTTTTAAGCTTAATTTTATTTGAAAATGTTGCTTTCTTTTAAGGAAATTCTAAAAAAAAAAATCCTCTTTACAAATTTGTGCTTGTTCTCTAGTATATTTTAATTTAGAAGATTTTCACATCATAGTTTGAGTTCTTTAATTGTTGTTTGTTTTATCATTAGATTTTAATCACAACTTAGAGAGTAGTAAAAGGCAAGAGATTTTACATTATTGAAAAAAAAGCCAAATTGTGTGAAACTCGAGTGATTAATTATCTCATTTGAGTGTAAACACGTGAGGTTTGCAGTGAGATTCCCTTTCTTATTCTCTTATTCTATGAATTCTTGTTGGCTTTTGATATAGACAAATTGATTATTAAATCATTCAATAATAATGTTGATAAGTTCCACACTCATTGCTTCATTAAAGAGAAAGTTTGTCATATGATTACTAATGGTTATGAAAGTTAAAATATTGCCAGTACCCTGATGGTTGAGAAATTAGACTTGCCCACCTTTGCCATCCTAAACCTTATAAATTATTTTGTGAAGATGGTGGTGAGTTTACAATATCTAAACAAGTTATAGTTTTTTGAAAATTGAGTATTTATGAAGATAAAGTTCTATGTGATGTTGCCCCTATATAAACCTTTCATATCTTATTAGGTTATCCATGGAAACATTCAAGAAGATTCAAGCATGATAGGCATAAAAATTGTTATTTTGTTGTATTCAATAGGAAAACTATTGTATTTAAACCTCTTAAGCCTATACAGGTTTATGAGGATCAAGTTAGAATTTTAGAAGCATATAAAGTGACAGAAAAAGATTGAGAAAACGACAATATTAAAAAAGAATAACAAAATGAGATTGAAAATATTGAGAATAAAAATGAGATGTTAAGTTGAGTGTGTAAAAAGAAAAGAGAGAAAAGAATGATCAAAAGATATTTGTGAGAAAAGTGATGTTGAGAGTGATGGTAAGGATCTTTGTTTGCTTACTAATCATCCTAATCATTCCTTGCCTTGTGTTTCTAGTAAGTTTTAGGTCTTTCGAGAATCCTACCCTAAGGGGCTATCAATTGAATTCTTGTCTTCAAGAATCATTGGGCATTTACCTTCTTCAAGTGGTGTTGAGAAATATTTTGATGGCATAGACTTTATCATTCCTCGTGATTTGTCAACTTTAAAAAGCTTAAAATTCCACACATTAACTTTTCAAATTTACGTGAATTGTCTTGTTCATAGGAATTATTTTCATATGAATGTCATGGTTAAAAAGTCTTCTTATTATTTTGACTTTATTGTTACTATTGGATTTGTTACATGTACTCAAAGGATTAAATTTGTTATTTATATTTGGGTACATGCAAGAAGGATAAGATTTTTGATTCAAAACACATTGAAAAATATTCCTAAAGTGAAGATTCAAGGACGAATCTTTTCAAAGAGGGAGGGAATGATAGAATATGGGTCTCGCATATCTAATATAATGCCCTTAATGACATTACCATACAACCCTCCAAGCAAACTACTAATGAAAATAATTAACTTGAAAAATTTGGGATCCCAATATAAAAACACTTCTAAAATTATTTAATAATATAAGTACAAGTTGTAAAATATTGCACAATGGAAGCATTACACAATATGTAATATCTAGGAAATTTTAACCTTGATTTATTAACCTCATGAGGGTAGTTATTGAGTTAATGAGGTGTGTGGCCAAAAGGGTTTAACTTGGCATAATTGATGTGATTTCAGCCCTAAAAGTGGGTCAGGATCGATGGCAGGCCACTCAGGCAAGGAAATAGGAGGAAAAAGTAAAGAATTATTTTCTGTGCCACACGCCGCGGTGCGTGGTTGGTTTGCTGCGACACACGGAGACAATTTAAACATAATAGGCTCCTCTATGCCATGCACAATAGCGAAAGGCATCATGCACCACAGCGCATGGCCAAAAAATTAGATAAATCAGTTCGTGAGCTGCATGAAAACAAAAGAGAAAAAGAGAAAGAAAATGAAGAGCTCAGTTTTGGCTCTACTGGGGACGACATTTGATCCCATTATTGATAGATTGAAGCTTCCAAACACCCAAGGTAAGATTATAGTGCCTTCTTCTTCCTTTCTCTCCCTCATTTATAATGATTTATGGTAGTGTTTGAGTTGGAAGATGGATTTTCGGTCTATAGGAGTATGGGTCTGATACCGTTGGTTAAAATAACTATAATGGGAGTTGTTTAATGTATTGAAACACTACATTGATAATTTTAAAAGTGGTTGGTCTATGGGAGCATTTATTATCCAAAAATTATCATAAATATGGTAGCTGGGAGAGGTTAATGTGCATTAATGATGGTTTGAAGTGTTGTTAATGATAATGTGCATTTATGGAATTTAATGAGCCCATTTGGTATGAATGGATAGTGATTATGAGTTGATAAAATAGAGTGTATGGAGTTTTATATTAATAAAGCTTCAAGAGTTAGATAATGATGAAATTCTTATGGAAAGGTTGTAGAGAGGTCTGTTTTGACACCATTCAAGCTTGTTGAAGTTTTGAAAAGTGGTGTAGTGAGGAGTAAACCTTTAACCTCTCAAAGGTTTGAGGTAATTGAGGGAAACTTAATTTTTATAGTTGTATGTTAATTGTGTTTGTGAAATGTGATTTGTGAGTTAAATTGATGATGCATATTGGCAAGTGCTTGATTGTGAAATGGTTTTGGGAGAGAAAACCTTAATCCTATCACCCTTGATATTTTATGAAATTACTTGTGATTTATTACTATGGGTGGAGAATTGCAATGAATTATGTGTTAAATTAAGGAGCATACGTGTTATGTGAGTTCATGTATTAAGAAATAATTGTTAAAATGCATATTATGTGTGAAATGTGCATAGCATGATCATTGGCGGGAGTTCACCTAGGGAAAGGAGTAGATTGGTTGAAAATTCATGTGGTATTGATAGTGATTGTTGGAATCAAGAACTAGCCTTAGCACCAACTATTGGAATCTGGAGGTAGCCCTTGTCCTATGGTTGATTCGAGATTGTCCCACTTGTTCTATGAGGGACTCAAACCTAACTAGTTTCTACCAGTTTATAAATGCTAGATTAAGGATAAGACACCCTATAGTTGCTAGTATTAGGGGAAATCGGATTACATAAATGAGTGAGTTCACCCTAGCTTGGTAGCTCCTCACAAGTAGAAGGCTGGGTTAGTTTGTGAAGAACATAGCCACATGATAGCCACTGGTTTTGTGTTGGAGGTAACAAGAGGATATAAGGTTGGCATCTAATTATACATATAAGTCCGGCCACATGGTTGTTAATTTTGTGGTCCGGCATGTGTTAAGGGTGCATGGTTATTATTGTTGCGGCCCTATGTTATGTTTTCACTAAATAACATGATGAAATGTTTTATGGCAAACCCTGTCACATAATTGTTAGTTTTATGAACCGTGGCTGAGTGTTATTGGATGTGTTAAATTGCTTAATTGCATCTATTTTCAATTGATATGCAACTGTATGGGTTAAGTTAAACTTGGTTACTGAGTAGTTGTACTCACCCCTCAATTCTCAATATTTTCAAGACCTAGCTCATCGGATCCGAGTCTAGGAAAACATATAGAGGCTTAGGATTGGTGGAGTAATCCTCTATATGCCTCTCTTTTGCTATTTACATGTGTATTTGTTAATGTATTTGCCAACTAAGACTGATTGACATGATTTATGCACTACTTGCATAATTTTATGTATAACTAGTGTATTTTGTGCCCTGGGTCAGTGAGTTTTTATTGTGAACTCATGAATAGGGCTAAAATACCTGCGTAAGTAGAAACATATGTAATTTGAGAAATTTAGAATGAAATGGGTGAGTTTGTGTAAGTAGCTGGACTGATTAGAGCACCATAATATAGCAAGTATGGGAGACATCATATTAGGGAGTACTGGACATGTTTAAGTACCACAAGGTTGGGCACATCGCTCGGTATTGCCCAGAGAATGCTCCTCACATAGATAAGAGGTCTGCTATTCCTAGTCGTGTGTTTGCTATGATGAGGGAAGATGTTGAAACTTCCCTGAAGCTTATCCGAGGTATGATTTTTTAAGCAATCAACAAATTTTTGCTTTGTTTGATTTTGGTGCTACTCACTCATTTGTTTTCGATGAGTGTGCAAAAAGATTGAGTTTGCATGTTGTTGAAATGCCTTTCATGATAAATGTGTCTATACTGACTGGTGCTTTAGTGAGAACCAGTCGAGCTTGTTTGAAGTGAAATAGTCACAAGTATTGATTTGATTTGTTTGCCTATGTCAGAAATTGATGTGATAATTGGCATGGATTGGTTGTTTGCTAATGGAGCGATGTTATACTGTAATAAAAAGACAGTTTCATTACTGGTGTACACGGCGGCTATAACGAATGATGAGACTACTCCATCTGTACTATTACTACTCTAGAGACTCCTAAGTTCCTATTAGCAATACAAGTAGAGAAATTATTGAAAGAGGGATGTCAAGCCTTTATGGTGTTCTGTTTAGTACACGGAGTATATGATAGAGCAATGGACAAGGTCGGAGTTATTAATAAGTTTCCTGATGTGTTTGCGGATGAAGTGTCAGGATTGCCATTGGAAAGAGAGATTGAGTTCTCAATCAACTTGGTACCTGGTACCGAGCCAATCTCTAAGGCTCCATATTGGATGGCTCTAACAGAATTGAATGAGCTTAAGAAGAAGCTAGAGGAGTTATTAGAGAAGGGGTTGATTAGACCTAGTGTTTCACCTTGGGGTTTGCCTGTTCTGTTTGTCAGGAAGAAAGATGGTAGTATGAGATTGTGTATAGATTACTGATAGCTGAATAAAGTGACAATTAAGAATAAGTATCTGTTACCCCAAATCGATGACTTGTTGGATCAGTTGGCTAGAGTAGTGGTATTCTCTAATATTGACTTGAGATCCGGCTATCACCAGTTGAGAGTGAGAATGAATGATGTGCTGAAGACTACATTCAAAATGAGATATAGGCATTATGAGTTTCTTGTTATGCCCTTTAGACTGACTAATGCACTACAATCTTTATAGATTACATGAATTGAATCTTTAAGCCCTACTCAGACAAGTTTGTAGTAGTCTTCATTGATAATATTCTAATCTACTCAGTTGATGAGGAAGAACATGCTAAGCACTTGCGGATTATGTTACAAATTTTGAAAGAGAAGAAGCTTTATGTGAAGCTGAGCAAATGTGAATTTTGATTACGTGAGGTGAAGTTTTTAGGCCATGTGGTGTTGGAAAAAGGTATTGCAGTTGATCCTCATAAGGTGGACGTGGTACTACAATGGAAAAGACCGACTTTTGTGATCGAGATCTAAAGTTTCTTAGGTCTAGTAGGATATTATAGAAGATTCATTTAGGGATTTTCCTAGATTGCATCTACTTTGACCAAGTTGACTAAGAAAGATCATCCTTTCATATAGACTAATAAGTGTGAAGAGGCATTGCAAGAGCTGAAGCAGAGATTGATGAGTGTACCTGTGTTAACTATTCTAGATCTGAAATGGCCATTTGTGGTATATGCGGACGCTTTACTTAATGGTCTCAGATGTGTCTTGATGCAAGATGACAGAGTTATGGCATATGCTTCGAGACAGTTAAGACCACATGAGGAGAACTATCCTACTTATGATCTTGAGCTTGCGGTAGTGGTGTTTGCGCTTAAAATATGGAGACATTACCTTTATAGTGCACAGTTTGAAGTATACAGTGACCACAAAAGCCTCAAATATCTAGTTGACCAGAAAGAGTTGAATATGAGGTAGCGGAAATGGATGGAGTTCTTGAAGGACTACAATTTCAAGTTAAAGTACCATCTTAGTAAGCCTAATGTAGTAGTTGATGCATTGAGTTGGAAGACACTACATGTAGCATTCTTGATGATGCATAAGAATAAGATGCTAAAGGATTTCTCTTATGAGCACAAGAATATTCCCGATTTTGTGTCATACAACTTGAATGTCATGGTGATTACAAGTAAATTTTAGAAAGAGCTAAGAAAAGCACAGTTAGAAGATAAGTACTTGTTAGAAAATAGGGAGGACATTGAGGAAAACTAAATGACAACCTTTGACTTCAGTGATTATGGTTTTGTGTTGTATCACTACTGTATGTATGTTCCTGATGATAAGGAGATTACAGAGATTATACTATCAGAAGCCTACAGGAGTAAGCTAACAATCCATCCTAGTGCCACTAAGAAGTACCAAGATATGAAGAAGCGGTGGTAGTGGCATGGAATGAAGCGAGATGTGACTAAGTTCGTTTCTAGGTGTTTGACATGTCAGAAAGTCAAGATGGAACATTAGAAACCACTTGGATTGTTACAACCTTTAGAAGTCTCAATGCGGAAATGGGACAGCGTGTTTATGGACTTCATAATGGGATTGCCCATACTCAGGCAAGTCATGATGCTATATGGGTGATTGTGGACAGACTGACTAAGTTGGCTCACTTCCTAGCTATTAGAGCAGACTATACCTTAGAGAGATTTGTTAAGGTTTATGTCCAAGAGATAGTACGATTGCATAGGGTACCAAAAGAGATTGTGTCAGATCATAATCTGAGGTTTACATCGAACTTTTAAAGAGCTTTACACCAAGCTATGGGTACTAAGTTGAAGTTTAGTACAGCTGATGAGACCTTAAGTCGCTTTAGGCCATCAATAAAAACTAGAATGTATTTGGAAGCATTCTAGGTCATCTCCCAATAGAGTAATTCACACAAATTATGGTTCAATTGCCTACAAATTAAAAGAATGGTGATATGTTTCAGCTATGTCAATGCAAGAATTAAATGTTGTAATTTTCTAATTTAAATGTGTTGATGTAAATGAATGAGATGATGAGCCCAAGTTACAATCCCTTGTAATAATCCTTGAATTCCAGAATTGCAACCACACATGTAATGACAATTAGCTTAATGAAGAACACTCTAAAACCTCTAAAGTGTTGTGAAACATTACATCCAATGATCGCTATAAATCTAAGCCAAGTAGAGTGAAATTAATAATGTAATTCAACCTTTTTCATAGCTACTAAATTCAGACCAAATCAAGTGGTAAAAAAACCTCTCAAACCAAATTCATATAAACATACATAGATCTAGCTTGAAATATAAAGAAATCTGAACAAGAACATCAAGAACATATGAACACATTCAAGAACATTCAAATGAATTCATAAATCCTAGAACTGAAACACAATATTAAATCTCAATTCAACATCCACAACTTCAATGTAAAAAGGAAATGGAATCAAAAATCACTAACATAACAGCCACTGAAATTTGAATCCATAAGAAGAGTAGAAGAAATTGTAGAATTGAAAATACAAGTGAGAAAAACAAATCTAGAAATCTCAAATTACAAGTTCATCTTTCTTGGAGCTCTAAATGATTAGCCACTTATGCTCCTCTCTATTACTTGGTTGAGTTCTTGAGCTTGAGAAGCTTTCATGGATGAATGAAGATGAAGAAGTTGTAATCTGGAAATTTGAACAAGAGATGGATGAAAATGCAAGCTGGACTGGAGAAGAAAGTGGACAAAAATTTGAATAGAGAAGGAATGATGGTCTAGATGAAGTGTTGATGATAGAAGATGAAGAAATGAAATCTCAAAAATGGATGAACAGTGCTAGATGAAAATAAATGAAGAAGAGAGAAAAAATCTGGAAAAAATCTCAAGAGAGTGAAGAATGAATATGAAATGAAAAATGAAGGATTAAGTATGTGTGAAAAATGTGAGTAGTGATAAAACCAACGTGGATGGTGATAAAAACAAGGAAGGTCTAAATCTAAAATGAGGAAAACTAGATGAAAATGAGCTAAAATGGGAATACAAATGAGGTGAAAAAATGTGGCAAGGGACATGTGAACATGTGCGGGAAATGTGACTCCTCTTTAGGCTCCCAATCAGCTACCACATGTCCTTTCATTAGATCTGATCATGTCATACCTCCTATGCCTATTCTTCACTTGATGATGTGTCCCTCAATGCTTCCCATGCTCCTTTGATTTTTTATTTAATTAATTTTCCCCAATTAAATATGAATAATGGTGCCACATCATTCCTCAAATAATTCTAGAATTTGCTCCCAACAGCCCCTAAATTCTTCATCTTTATTTATTTGCTATCTCTTGAATTTCTCCAAGCATGTTGACTAACCCTTGATCCTTAATTCCAAAATATGCCTCACAAAATCTGAAAATAAAAACACAAGACTAAATAAATTCTAAAAAAATAAAAAAAGAAGAGAAAAGAATTAATGCCCAAGATCTCAAATTAGGGTATGAAAGTGTCAAAACAATTATCAAATAGCACTGTTAGGGTTCATAAAGTCAATATAGAAATGACAACTTAAAACTGAGAATTAAACCCTATTATGCACAATTTAATGCCAAAAACTAAGTGCTTTAATATGTAAAATATGAGATAGATCAACGACCTATCACCCACAGATTGATGGTCAGATTGAGAGGATGATTCAAACTCTCGAGGATATGTTGCAAGTGTGTGCTATTGAGTTTAGTAGAAGTTGGGATAAACACTTACCACTTATGGAGTTTGCTTATAATAATAGCTTTCATGCAAGTATTCAAATGGTTCCATATGAAGTTTTGTATGGTCAGAAGTGTCAATCACCTCTTTGTTGGACTGAGTTAAGTGAGAGGAGTATTTTAGGTCTGAATTTGGTGGATCAAACCACAGAGAAGATAGAGGTAATTCAACAGAAGTTGTTGATTACCCAGAGTCAGCAGAAGAGTTATGTGGATAAGAAAAGAAGACCACTAAAGTTTATGGTTGAAGACCATGTATTTTTAAAAGTATCACCTATGATTGGTATTGGGAGGTCTATTCAAGCCAAGAAATTAACTCCCAAATACATTGGTCTATTTGAGATTCTTGAGAGAATTAGGCCTTTGGCATATTGGATTGCATTACCCCCATATTTATCTAATGTACATGATGCATTTCATGTCTCACAACTCAAGAAGTACTAACCCGATCCATCTCACATTATTGAATCGGAAGAAGTAGAGTTATAGGAGAATTTGACTTACTAGACTGAGCTAGAAAGGATAGCTGATATGAAAGATAAATAGCTCAGAAACAAGACTATTTGTTTAGTGAAAGTAATATAGAAGGGATGACTCTCGGTGATGCCACTTAGGAAATGAAGGAGCAAATGAGGCAACAGTATCCCCATCTTTTCTAGTAAGGTAAGATTTACTTGATTTACCAAATATTGGGGATAAAATTATTAAAGGGAAGGGAGAGTTGCAACATTCGAAAAATTTTAACCCTAATTCATTAACCTAATGAGGGTAGTTAGTAAGTTAATGAGGTGTGTGGCCAGAGGGGCTTAACTTGGCATAATTAATGTGATTTCAGCCCTAAAAGTGGGTCCAGATCGATAGCCCTAAAAATTTTAACCCTAATTTATTAACCCGGGCAAGGAAAGAGGAGGAAATAGTGAAGAATTATTTTCTATGCCACACATTGCGGCGTGTGGTTTGTCTACCGCAGTGCATGGGGACAATCTAAACGTAATGGGCTCTTCTATGCCATGCGTCGTGGTGGAGAGCATCATACGTCGCGGTGCACGGCAAAAAAATCAAATAAATTACTTCATGAGCTGCATGAAAATAGAAGAGAAAAAGTGGAAGAAAACTAAGAGCTCAATTTTGGCTCTGCTAAGGCATAACATTTGGTCCCATTGTTGATAGATTGAAGCTCCCAAACACCCAAGGTAAGATTATGGTGCCTTCTTCTTTCTTTCTCTCCCTCATTTGTAATGATTTAGGGTATGTCAGAAGTCCACTCCTTGTGCTATCAAATGATAGCACTAATTTGTCAAATTTTGTGCAATGTGCCACGATGCATGGCACAGAGAAGACACGCCACGGCACATGAGCCGTTAGCTACGGTGTACATGTCACTTTGTATAAAAATTTGTTTTTGAGTTTTAAAACTCACTATTTAGGTCCCAATTGATTTCCAAGCTTCCGCTTTGCTTTCAAAACTCTAATTTGAAGTTGTTAAATTATATTTAAGATTTGAATTATCGAGATTGGGATTCCTTTGGAACACATTATGTGAAATTCCTTTTATAAACCCCACAGTTTGGTAATTCTTTGAGGGTTAAGCCCTGAATTATGATAATTTAGAGTTAATTGTGGTTTAACCTCAAGGAGGTTACATAATATCACTTCAAAATCAACTAGAAAATATATGCAATTCAATCAAATAAAGTCAAAACAAGGGCCATATGCTGTGGCATGTGGCACAAAGACCCCCAGCGTCACTCTGTGTGTAGTGTGCCATGGCATGTGGTCCTTTATTGACACATGCGCTATGGCACACATATCAGAATTTGTTGTCAAATTTTAGATTCTGATATGAACTTTAGAACTGTGCCATTTTTCACATCTGATATCCGATTGGGATGGTTCAAATGTCCACATGAAGCTTATTTCAAAATCTAACCAATAACAATAGTTTCATTTAAATCTAGTATCCTATTTGAAAATTGGACACTCAAATGCATTTTGACCATTTTAAGACAAAATTTGCCACTTGAGCATCACCAATCCAAACTATAAGTCATTGACTACTTTTAGGGCCTTGACCATGTCCAGATGGACAATATACACCTGATTGACCATTTATATATAAAATATAATACATATACACATATTTGGCCTGTAAACCGCCTATTACACATAACTTAAGCAAATTTTCCATTTTCCAATCTCATTCATACACATGGCCAATTTCATATATATATCCGATATTCACCATATCCACACATATTATCATCTATCCACTAACCCATACTATCATTTCATCATATATGCTTATATATACAGGTCTAGTAAATCAAAACACTAAACACCACAAAATTTTACTGTAAAATGCACATATTTCTTATGGAAACTTTTATACACATTTACCATTACTTATATACAAGTTCATTACACTATTTCTTACAAGGCTTTATTGAGAAATCTCTATTCTCAGCCTAATTCCTTCCCTTTCTCACCACTACCACCAGAATTTGAAAAAAATATAAATAACCATGGGTGAGAACAAAATCTCAGTAACCAATATAGCTCATTTAATGCCCTTTAACACAAATAACTATGCCAAAGTAGTGAAACCAAAGTATAGCATATTTATTTATCACAACATAGCTTTACTCACATAATGTCTTATTTAAATACTTTTCACACACTAGCACGATCATCTATCCATCGATCCTTTAAAGCTCCTCAACACAAAACCATAGGCTCTACTGGATCAATCACTCATTAACCCGAGCACACTTTTAGTGGTAAAAACACCCGGCCAAGGATAATCTATCCCACCTATGGACTATAGTTTTCCTTATTTCAAACACTTGTGATAGAAGCATCATTGACTCTTAACCATACCCTAACAAGAACTAGAGAATTGCTAGACTACCTGAATATCCCATGGTAATAGTCACAATATAGTATTGTACTAGATTATCCATGGTACCAACCTATAAAATGCTGCACTAGATGTCCCATGGTGCTAGCCCGACCATATGAATTTATTCACTCCCATCTCCACACATACCTTGGGTGAACTCCTACCCCTTATAATCATTCTTTTCGCACATAAGTTTCACAACTCTTTTCATTTTTCCACACTTGCATTCACACACACACACACACACACAAATCAATCAAAACTAATAACCATTCAAACTTCTTTTCACAAATTGGTTTTCATGCTAAAATTGTTTATGATGTCAAATCATGTATAAAACTCATAAAACTAATAAATTCACAATTTTATATTTACTTCTACACAGTTATATGAGTTAACAAACATAACAAACTATATGGTTACCTCAAAACTTCTGTTTAATAGAAAGGGTTATCCATGTTCTACAACCCTATTCGAGCTTCTTTAGCTATTCAACTCATTATACACAAGAATCTACACAATTTAGGCACCTAGAGTCAATTACTCTATTAACTAAAAGTGCCAATTACAACAATTTAGTACCTAATCGCTATCACTTTCACTATTCATACTCGTTCACGTGTAATATGATCGATTACCACTCAATACAAGCACTATCCTTAACCTAATTAGATTTCTCTCACTACACTCTCTCTAAATTAGGTTAGTTTGAGCCTATAGTTTCAAAGCTTTATCGTTCCAACTCAAACTAGTCACAAAATACTATTTTAGTCCCATAAGACTTTTCTATTACTATAGAGTAAGAAATCATCTCATTAAAACTTTTGAATTCAATTTCTCAATTGTTAAACCTAAGATAAAATAGGGTAGAGTTAGAGGTTAAGGCAGTACAAGACTTATCCGTTAAGTAACAAGTTAAACATGTCATCCTTTCTCTTGAAATTGCTTGCCCTAGCTAAGAACTCTTTCTTCTCCATGCCAGAACCCCTTCCTCCTTGTTTTCTTTCTATTTCTCATGAGCTGCCATGACCTCATTTATTAGAATTATGTACCATGCACTGTAGTGCATCCATCCTCCATCGCGACATGTGGCACAGTAAAAGAAATCCTCACTGCACTTACTTGCTCTTATTTGTAATGTCATTCCTCCACCCATATATGTTCATATAACATTCCAATAAGTCAATACAACACTTCACCATCCAAAATCCTAATCTCACATTAAATCACTAATCTAATCCCTAATTAGTGTTAATATAGAAATAAAAAATTCAGGATGTTACATCTAATAAGCCCAACAAAGCCTTGAGGCCCACAATGTAAAAGTAGTGAAACAAGGCCAAGAGGATAACAATCAACTAATGGCCCAAAAACATAAAAGGGTAATATGGATGATTGTATGGATGATGACATATCCCTTGATTGTTCCAAATTTATTAGCTTAATAATTTAGATATTAGTTTAATATTTTGTTTAAGTTTTGTTTATGATTTTATTTAATAATGTAATCCCATGATTTTAAGAGATACAATCCCTAGATTATGTGGTTGAATTTTATTATTTTATTACTATTTTCATCCAAACTAGGATTTATGAATTAGGGTTTTTGAGTCTTGAGTAAGCTTATATATAAGCATGCACTTCTTCATTGTATGCAAATTTTAATTTGAATAATAAGAGTATTTTTTATTTCTAGAGTTTATAACTCTTGTGAGCTTAGTGCTTGTGGTTACATCCCTTGGTGAATTTGATCAAGAGCTTGAGCAATTGTTATGGTGTTTTCGAAGGTTAAGATTCCTAGAGGCAGGTGCTCTAGAAGATCTTTTCCTTGGTCTCTATCTTTCCTTTGCTATTTCATTTCCTTCTTTTATTCTTCTTCCTTCATATCTTTATTCCTTTCCTTTAGGTTTCTTGTGTTTGCTTTGTGTTTTAGGCTTTTATTCTTAATTAGCACAATTTAGCTTCCATGTCCCCTATCAACTATACTTTTTATTACATCATTCACACTTGGACTGTGAGTATCATACGCGTGATTGATTATATTTTTGTGCATATAGGACTAGAGGAATTCATTCGAGCTTAGATCATAAATGGACCTTTCTTAAATTATAGAGTCAGAAGTGAAGATTAAGCATTATGTGTTGATTTATGCTTGGGCATCTTTGTGTTCATGCTTGAATGGCAAAGTAATAAGGGAAAATGTCTTGATTGAGCTTCTGTGACCTAATTCAAGCTTGAATATTTTTTTATCATGTTTGATTGATCCTAAGTGCCAGCTTGAAGTATGCTTAAGAAGCAATACATGCTTGGATTTTGAAAAGTCCACTTTTGAGTAAATGAACCACTTATAAACTCTTTAAGCTTGACTTATAACGAGCCTTAGCATTGAACAAGCTATTCAAGCTTGGTTCAAAAGTTACCCAAGCATAATTCACATTATAGAGAGGCAAAATGCCTCTGTATAATCATCCACGCTTGGTATTAAAATTACCCACACGTGGTTGGACTCATAGAGAAGCTTGATGCTTCAAAACACATCATTCACACTTGGTTCCCTATGTAGCCTACACTTAAATAAATGAAGTGATTGGTAAGCCAAAGTGAATAACAGCCACATGGATCATGCTTATTTACGCTTAAATGAGTGTTCTAATAGCATTTAATGCACTTTGTGAAAAAAGTGCTTTCTCTATTATAAATCACTTCAACATGTCTCCAATGTCTATAATTTGCCTTTAAAGGGTTGCAACGGTCTGAAAAACCTTCTTCTACATATAGGACTTCATTTAAGCGAGTAAGTAACAACATTGAAAGAGTTTGAGTTATGAAAATTGCTTTATTATCATTAAGAATCTTAGAAATTATTTTCTAAAGGTGAATTGTAACAGCTTGTGTAAGTAAATGTGTTGTTGAAATTCAAGACAATTGTGTTTTGTGGTTGTATTGTAGTGGCAAGCACTCATTAAAACTTGTGTTTTTTATGAAAAATCTTAAGTGTGATCTTAAAGACTAGAGATAGGTCGAGCGATAAGGTGAACCAAGATAAACCATCTATGTCCGCTTGCCTTCTTATTTAGTGACTCATTTCTTACTTTGAAGTTTGTGCTTCAATTATTCTATTATTTACTTCATCTTTTAGTTGGGAAAAAGTTTTTAGAAATTTTTAAGAACACCTAATGCACTCCCTCTTGGGTTCCATTCTAATTTCACAACCTCTGTATGGCCATAAAACCTTAAAAAGAGTTCCATGGCACAGATCAAAAATCTAAAAACATAGTTTCTTTTTATGTGTGAAAAAACCCTACAAGACCCAATTTCCTCAGCTGAAACACACTTTTGAACCCTTAGAGTTGGAGGCAACCTTAGGAGAGCAAGCTTATAGTTTTGAAGCTTTGGGTTAAAGAGGAAGTCAAGGAAATGCATATACAATGGTGATTAATCAATTTTTTCCTTCTTCTTCCTTGTACTTATGAATTTTGAAGCTTTTATTATTGTCATTATTTTCATATTAGCAATTGATGTACACAAAAACTAAAAGGAAACCATAAGTGTATAGGCCACAACTGTAGCTAATGGATTTCAAATCAAGGTTGATTCCACAAAGAATTAAGTAGATTGGCAAATAGGCATTAAATTCTCAATTTCATTCAAGTTAAGCAAGCAACTTATAGTGGTGAATGATTCAAATTAAAAATAAAAAATATATAAAGTAATTAACTAAGATTTTTAAGCACTCTAATGTCAAGAAATGATTAGGAAAGTACCCTAGAGTTCTAATCCCTCATTAGCTCCATTACACTCAACTTACCAATTAAATTGATTTTAATTTCAGTTTTAAAGGTTAGGACACTAGAATTAATTTTGAATATCTTTCAATTACATTTCTGTCCTAGAGGCAAATTAACTATAGTTAATCCTAAGCATTCAATTCCAATAATCTAAACGGAAATTTCTTTCTAAGTTCATTCCATTGCTCTAAATTATCACTTAATGGTGGCCAATCATTAAGCAACACAAATAAAAAAATGGAATTAAAACATAAAATATCCATTAATCATAAAGTAACTAGTAAATCAAGATACAACCAGAGCAAATGAATTCATAAGACTCTAGAGAATCAAGGTTCAACCACACATAGCTAAATATAATCTCAAAATATTAGAACAATGGGACCAAATCAGATACATAGGAGAAAGAAGGGGAAAAGTAAAGAAAAACTTAATGGAAATGTGAATGGTGATGAGTTGTCTTGCTCCCAAGCTCTAAAATCACCCTAAGATCTCCAATATTGCTTTGGGGCCTTTAGAGAATGTAAAAAATGAAGCCTCCCTTGAAAAGCCCTAGTTTTCCTCTTTTATCAAACAAAAAAACTAATGCTGTGTGTTTCTGGTATGAAACCTACTATAGCGGCTGTTATAGTGGGCTGTTTCTAGTTTAGATTTTGCCTTATAATACTGACCCACTGTGGCAGTTGCTGTAGCAAGTGATCATAAAAATTCAATTTCCTCATTAAATTCATTATATTTTTCTTCTTCACCTCTTCTAAGCTCTTGTAGAGTTTCCTAAAATCCAAAATGACTCAAATTAACAAAAGAAAATACTCTAAAACAAAATCAAAACACAATATTTACAAGACAATCTGACTAACACCAAAATAAACACTAAACACAAGACAAATAAAAAAAATAACTAGATGACTCTCTAAAAGATTGATAAAAATCTTCAAAATATATAAAAATATGGAGAGTCATCAACAATGTATAGCTATATACTTTTTATTCTAGAGGATTATGAACCTATTTGTTTGAATAACATTTGATTTACTGTTTAGTTGTTGAGAAATGAAGTTTTGATTACTTGTTATTGAGTTCTCTTGTTCTTGTTTAGTGTTTGACCACCATTAGGTGAGATTTGGGCATTTAGGTTAAACCTTAGAAGAGGAAACTCAAATTAAACCTTGAGAACTACTAGCTTAGGATTAGTTTAGCTAATTTTTCCATTAGAATAGGAATGTATTTAATGGATCTAAGTAATCCTCATGAGTTTAGGTCTCTAATGCAATTAATTAATTAAGGTGATATTTTACTTTAATTGGATTAATTAGGGTCCTTAGTAATTGGAAGATAATTTGGATTAATTAGATTCTTGGATTATCAAAACTAAGTTTCAAGACAATTAAATGGTCATAAGAGGGTTAGGAAATAAATAGAGGATTAAGACTCTAGAGCGCTCTTCTCTTGGTTGGCTATAGCTTGTTTGTGGATTGAAAGTTATTTTAATTGTGAACGCTAATATTTTCATTCAAATTGTTCTAAAACCGATCTCAAATTCTATTAGCTTAACATAATTTGGAAATTTAATAGTTAGTTGCCATTTTAATTAATTGTTTGTGGGATCAACTTTGATTTACCACTAGCTATAATTACAACCCATATACTTTCAGTGTCTGTTAGTTTTTGTGGGTATCAAAGTTACTGATGGTAAAAGAATTTCATACTAAATTGGTAGTCCCTCTAATCATATTTACCAGTCACTGTCAACATATTTCACGGAATTAAGAAAAATCTTAAACTTTATTAACTTTATCTTAAAATTTAATAAATTTCCACCTCTACCCCCTAATAAGGTCAAAAAGAATTATTTTTAATAATTTTTTTAACATTTAATAAGGGTAAAAAGGTAAAATGAATACATTAAAAAGTAAATTTCTCTATAAATATGACCAAAATTAATTTTCTCTCTACCCTATAAATAAAACTATGACAACCATTAAAAATAACGATTATGAATTATCTTCAACATTTATGAATTAATACTTTCAAAAAATTTGGCCATCAAAATATATCCATAATAATTAATTCCAAATATATTAAATATTAGTTTTTAGAATGTTAATAGCTTTTAAATTAATAAAATTATTTTATCAATGTGCAAGTATAAGGAATAAGTATTCATTTCAAGAATGTATCTAGTTGAGATCATTGTTAATATTTAAATAAACATAAATCATTAGATAATAAATATATAAACAATAAGTCAAAGTACCACAATATTTTTGTTGGACATAATGACTTGTGACATTATGTGTTGGCTTAAGTTTTGATAATGATAAAAATCGATGAGTTAACTATACTTATGCTTAATTACTTTCATATATATATATATAGTAGTTAACTATGACTATGGAACAAGTACTTTAAAGTGTTCATACTTATGTTGTTCCATATAACATGAGATTGGGAAAATTATTTGTGTGCATCAAAGCTATTTTATACTATCATATTTTTCCTTATCTCAAATTAATTCTATATCCAAGAGTGTTCATAGTATTATCTTTCACAACTTGGATATATGCATATTAATATTTGGACTAACCATATTGATGGTATATCATTTAAGGTTATCCAAAGTGAAGATAAGAGTAAGCATGAAGAGGAACAAAGTTGAAGTTATCATTTGCATGCTACACTCATGATTGAAGAACATAAAAATAAAGAGAAGGATGATCCAAGAAGAGCTTACGAAGAATGAAGACATTCATACAAGATTCGATACACCTTGAAAGCCTTGAACTTGATAGGTATAATATTATTAGGCTAAAATTCTTTATGTTAAACTCATTGATTTAGATATAAAGTATTGACTCAAGATATCTTAAATCAAAACAAGCATTTTAGTTCTTAAGAGAAAAAGTAAGATAGAGTTTTATGTAATCATGGTTTTCTTCTTTGATCACATATGTCTCACAAGGTTCTAAATGTTTTTATTACTAACTCCATAAAGTTTTTAAAGTTGTCCTATTTCTCAAAATGGAGTTAAGTTGAAAAATTCATGAACATTTGATCATAAAGTTTTTATTACTAAGCTTTGAAATGTGAATTGTGCAGAAAAATAATTTTGACCTTTGGTCATGTTTCATGTCACATCTCTCACTAAATAGATCATTTTAATGTAAAAAATATCTCATTTGAAAATAGACTCCAACATATTTTCAATGATAGTTTATTTATTCAAAATGGATTTCCATTGAGAAAGATATGAACTTTAAAAGTTGAGTATTGAAATACTGATTCTACACATCTTTTAGTCTTGACCTTTATACACACTTTTGATTATATCTCAAAATATAAGTTGAATTTGAGTGTGAAGTTTGTTTTATTGAAACTAGACTTCAAGAGCTTTCCAAAAATATATAATTTATTAAATTTAGAGTTGTATTGAGTGGGTTAGGACATTATGAAGTTTTACACAGTGCAGTTGCATTATCACGCGTGAGGGCAGCAGTCAATCACGTGTGATTTAGCACTAGTGCTCAAACTCACGTGAGCACTTCTGGATCATTTGTGAAAATTCCTCCAGAAGCCCATTTTCATTCTAAATAGCTCCTAAATGCTCAATCACATGTGATTCTACCTGTCACATATGAGAAATAACCTCCAAAAGCACTAAATAAGCTCTATAAGCCAAATCACGCATGAGACACTTCCAAAACTCGCGTGATATGTCATTTTTGCTTGAGAAACCTCCAAAACATGCATGAATTAGCACTAGACACTCACAAGAAAATGAACTAATGGCTATATTTACTATGCAACGTCTCTAAACGGTCATTTGATGTCTCTAACACTTATTTCACTCCGTGAGTTATAAATTCAACACTCCAAACTAATCTTAACATGAGATCAACCTTAGAAATTATTGAGCTATGAAATTCATGATTATATTACTCTTGTTATATGAAAATCATCATTATTAAGCCAATATCATCTATATCTTTATCTTTTGAGTGTTACGGCTTTATTGTACTCATCATTACTCTTAGAGAAGATTTTAACTGAGCAATACACATACTCAAAACCTTTGTAAAAGTGAGGGAGAGATTTTTCTTGGAATCAAGAGAGGTTGTTCTCTTGGGAAAGGAAGCTCACTAGTAAAATGAGTTGATGTAAAGGCTCACAAGTTCCTAAACTAAACTTGTAGATGTATTGAGGTGGCAAGCACCTACTCAGGCTTGTGTTTTAGTGAATAAATCTTAAGTAGTTACTTGGGGACTGGATTTAGGCTCAAGAGAAGGAGCTAAACTAGGATAAACTAGAACCAAAATTTTTTCAAACACCTAATTCACCCCCCTCTTGGGTTTTTTTGCCATATCTAACAATTTTAATGTATCACTCAAAAAATTTAAAGCAATAAACTCTGGCAAATTTAAATGTATGTAAAATATTTTCTAATGTCAAGTAATTCTTCATGCATAAATACTCGATACTAGTATAGAGCTTAGCCACTCGCCATTTGAAAATAGAGATAATAATAAATTAATTAAACTATATGGCAATCATGTCAACTTTGAAATATAATATGTGAAAATTACAAATAAAACATATATTTTCATTAATGCCTTGCATTACTACAATTAGGAATTTCACAAATAGACATCTCATGAATAACATGAAGAATCACAATTAGGTAGTATAGCTACATTAAAAAAAATATCTTAGATATTTTCTCAAAAAGCATCAAAAGAAGCAAAGATCATACACATAAAATTTTTGATAATGCAAAATGAAAATTGAAGCAAGGATCAAATAAGCAAGAAGAAAAATAATATAACATTTCATTAAATTTTCCAAATCATAACAATATGCAAAGATCTAGTAGGAGACTAAATGAAAAATATTTTTAAAAAAGAAACTTAATTTAGAAAATAAAACTATAGAAATCTTACCATATTCACAAGTCATAATATTATCATGATAACTGCTTTAAGCTCTATCTGCACCCCATTCAAGATAGTGGGTTAGTGTATCTTCCATTCAATTTATTTTCTCTTCTAATAAGCTAATTTTGTCATTTTACTACATTTTTCAAATTTCTACAATTTCTTTTAAAGTTTTGAAATTTGAGATGATGATGGCGCAAACATTTGAGTGGGGCTAATATTGGCTCCTTGGCCATAAACTCTTCCATGTCACCGTGGCCCAAAAAATTATACAAATATTTAATTTTCATTTATGTCCCTAGAAACTTGTTCTTTCTCTAATGTAATACTTCTAGTTTTTCTTTTGAAAAAGGATCAAATTCATTTAAATAAAATGAAATACATAATAAACAACCCAAATCAAATAAGGTTAATTTGGGTTTTAGGTCCTAAATATTATTGCACAAGGAAAACATAAAATGACAATAACAAAAATAAAAAACCAAATAAACAATTGAACAACACCCATATAGATGATAATTGAAAGGTCTAAATAGATCAATGTGAGTGTTGCATCTAACTTGAGCTTGCTTGTTTTGATAATTGTCTCAACTTTGAGAAAGCTCTATTGTATTAGTTACATTAACCAACATTTAAGAAGACAAAGAGAAATAGAACATCTTTGCCTATTCCCATAAAGGTGGCAAGGAGAGACACCATGAAATACACCAAAGGGTTTTTAATGCTACTGAGAAGCCAGTAGTGGGATATAGATGATGGAATTTGATACAGGTAGGCAAAGGCAGAAAAAGCACCAAAATCATAACTCAAGATACTAGAACCAAATATTGAGACAAAATCAACTAGCACCCATTGAACCCTTTCTTATAATACAGTGCAATGCCATAAAGAAAAAACCTATCAAATTGAAGTTGGAGCTTGTGATCTTGACAACCTTAAGACTGTCAAAAAAGAAAAACATAAGACTTAAAATATTAGTTAGAATAAATAGTTATGCATTTATGGTCTGAAAAGCCCTAGTCATATTAAGATTTTCAAAGAAACCAAGTTGCAGTAGTAAAAGCAACCTAGATCATTTTATCATCAAGGAGCAAACTTTTTGTAACTAAATCAAGCCAATGGTCCTGACAAGTTAAAAAAGCAAAATTGAAGTTGAGAGTTTAGGAGAGAAATTAGATGTTTACATTTGATTTTAATATGAAATGGGCAAAGGGAAAAGGTGTAGAATTAACCAAATGTCAAAGTAGCTTACTAAGATTACATTCCATCACTTTTATCCTTGTTCTTCCTTACCTTGATTGGATTCAATAGCCTTTTTCAATTGGTATGTGAAGATGTCTCAATTACCGTTAAGACTAAGTGACAGTGATTAGACTCTAGTGGCCATTTAGAATTCACACACAAATTACCCAAGATAGATACACCAATATGTGATTTAACCCTTGAAACTAGTCCTAACTCTTACCTTGATCATGTTTAATAATTTTAACTAAACAAGATTATATTATTAACTAGAGTTTAAGACCTAAACTAAAGTTAATCCCATAGCCAAATGGCAAGATATTGAAATGGAAATGTATTCATTCATCAAAACCTTGAGGCTTAAACACAAACATTTAGACTGCACAACTAGTTTTAGAATCAAATACAAATCCTCTCCTCTTTTGAACATGAATTTTGGTCAAAATGAATAATCTAAAATTGAGAATAATTCATTAATAGAATGAATTATGGAATTAAAGAAGGAGAAGTAAAGAATTCAAAACAATTGAAAGCAAGATAAAAGGTTTAGAAGAACTTAAAATGTGGCTTCATCTTTCTTAGAAGGCTTCAAGAATCTAGCCTCTCATGATGATTTGATCTTTAATCTGAGTTGATCTACCTCTAATCATGGCTTCAGTGTCCTTAATATTTGATTGAGATAAAGAGCTATGGTTAGGAAAGTATAGGAAAGTGGAGGAAAATGAGAGAAAATTTAGATGAACAAAGTTAGAAATTTTAGAAAAGTGAGAGATTAGGTGTGAATTGTAATGTGAAAATGAGTGAATCATGCGTGATTTCTGCTAGCCCCTTTTAGTGAAGTTGTGGTGGTGTAAAATGAGTAGAATAGGATTGTCTTTAGGTGATTAATGTTATGAAAATAGCTAATACTTTAAAAATATGATTAAATGGTAATGAGAGAGATGCTTGGTCAAAATCCTCAAGACTTAACTCATGCTTTGAGTCTACTCTTGTACATGTTTCACTCTAGGTTCTTCTTACTTTGTGATTTGTCTTTGTGATCAAATCTTTTGGCTATTCAATCTTCTTTTAATTCATTTTTTGCACGTGAAATTAATCACACAAAAGATATCAAAGCATGTGTATAAAGGCTTAAGTGATAAATTAAGCTCAATTGCAATATACAACTCCATTTCTAATGTCTTATATTACCAAACATGACAACCTTATATTAATTTCTTTTTCCAAGAACATGAAATTGATGTCTTTTCATATATTTTTCCAAACTATAATGAATTAGAAGCTCAAAGTTCTTTTTTTATACTTAGGAAGACAAAAGACACATACTAGGTTAAAGTTCCAAAATGTCTAAAAATTGCAAAAATAACCAAAATACCCCTAAGCTAAGAATGAACCCTAATTAATTTCTAAGGCCTAGAAATGCCCAATTATACAAGAATTGAGTTCCCAAGGATGCATTAATACAAAAAGTCATTCTTCAATACATGCAAATAATGCAATATGTTAGGATCTCTAATTGACTATTGAGGAACTTAGATACCACTAAAACTATCATATAACCCTATAGAGCTTTTTGTTTGAAGCTCCACAAACACCTAGATTGTATATGCTTCTAAATGTGTTTTAGCTAGCACTCTTCTAATGCCTTTTGTAATATGAACTAATATTGACATGGTGACATTGAAAAAGCTCATCTTGGGTCAAAAAATAAGGGAGATAGCTAATGGACCACTCAAACTCTACTAATAATGAGAGCTCACCTTAGTAATATTTGATGAGCCATTGCCATAAAATATAACCTCAGTATTTTGAATAAGTTAAAGATTGTGCTTTGCTTTCCATGTCTCTTAAGTTTTCAAAAAAGAGAAACACTGGCATAAGAAGTAGTACTCATAAGTTAAGGCTCAACACAAGAATTAAGGTTTCAAGATTCCTTCACATCATAGGACTTGTTTGGCTGATCAATAGAGGATGTAAATGAATTTTTTCTCTTTCTTTTTAAGAATGGAAATAAAAGAATTGTCCAAGTCATTCCTTTTTCTCTTTATGACCAATATTTAAAAGGGATCTTGCATGTTTTTTAGCTAGAGTTTGATTCCATTTAGACTATTTTCTAATTGAAAAGAGCTTTTGCCAAAATGAATATTAACCAATTGAGAACTATGCCTCAATATGTGTATTAGGTAAGAATATGACCCTAATGTAACATCCTAAGCTGCAATCTAAGAAATTAGTTGTTAATTAAGGATGAATTAGTAATTAGTAGATTAAATATAGTTTTGGATAGTAGGTTAATGTCTGGTATTGGTTAGTTGGTGTGGTTACATGATTGGATGGTGTAACATCCGAAAACTTCAAATCTAGAAAAATTGATTAATTAAGGGATAAATTAGTTAAAAATATAGTTAATTGGGTTATTAATTAGATTTTTGGGTCATATTTGGCTCTAAATTGAGTTAGGATGAAAGTTGAATCAAGAAGGGAGGCATTGGGAGGAGCAAAATTAACTTGTTGCTTGCTGCGTCATGAGCTGCAGCTTGTGTGGCATGTACTATGGTGCACAGCATAGCAGGCAACTTAAAATTTCAAAAATGATTAGAAAAAGTTAGTTTTTGCGGTGGGAAACCTAGAGCATGAAAGGGGTAATTTTGGGCATTGCTAGGGCATCATTTTGGGAGGATTTTAAAGATAAATTGAACCTTCAAACTCTTGAGTAAGTTTCTTACCTTTCTCCTCTACCTTTTCATCTCATTTTCTATGGGATTTGGAAGAGTGAGAATTTGATTTGATTGGATTAAGCCATGAGTCTATATTTTGAAGGTTTCTATTGACTCTTAAGGTTTGATTTAGGTTTATTAATCTTGAATATGTGATAATACAAAGCTACTTTATTGTTTGGTGAAAGTTAGATCAAGCCCCAACTTGATCATGGGGTTTTGAAGTGTGATAAGTTGAGAAATTAAGTGTTATATTGTGAGAGAGTTAGAGGGAGGCTTAAGGGATTGTGCAAACAAATTATAATCTTAACAAGCCTCTTTGTTGAGAATATGAGTGAGAAGTGGGAGAATTGGGAGGTTATTGGTAGCTAATAGTGCTTGTGTTAATTGAAAATTAACATATAATACTTGTTGATGTAGATTGTGGTGTGGGAAGACTTACCTTGACACAAGAAGAGATTTAGTACCACGGGTAACCCTTTTAGTAACAAAAGAGTTGAGGTAACTAGATAATTTGCATTATTTATTACCTTACATACATTATTCTCAATTTGCTTTTCTATGATTTGTTGTGTATATATGTATAAATTTCGTAAAGGTTAACTATTTTAGAAAATGAGTAGTGTATTGGTTTGTGAAATTTCATATTTTTGAAGTAAATGGTAAGATTTGTTATATTTATTTAGAAAAGTGGTTTATGCATGGTCAAGTAGAGATATGTAGTGAAATATGGCATATTAAAGGGTGGGAGGTCACCTTAGTAGAGTTAGTGAAGATTAAATCTATATGGCACTACTGGCACCTCAAGATGTCAGGTGCAGTATTTACTCTCCTTAGTACCCAAAATAGGTGCGGTGTTGGAGACTTACTCTCCTTAGTACCCAAAAGGGTGTGGAGTTAGAGAATATGCTTCTTAGCATCCGTAGGATGTGGTATTGGAGTAACGACACCCCAATTACTTGTAATAGGGGGAACCAGTAGTCCAGAAGTAGTTTAGGACACCTTGGCTGGGTAGTCCTATGATGGATGGTGAGCTTAAGGACTATACATGTGGTTTGGTCCTGTAAAATAGCCTACCAGTTCAGTCAGGAGTATTGGAGGACCGAATGGTTAGGGATCATGCATGTAACTTGTGGTGATCTTATATGGTGTGTTTATTTTACTTGATTTGAGGCTTGATTATAACTTGGCATGTTAATCAATAATATAGATTATCTTAGTTACTAAGATTTGTATCCCACCCCATGGTTATCATTTTACAGGTTCCACTATTGAGACTAAGCTAAGGAAGGAATCAGGCAAGAGCTAGCATACTAGATACAATCTCATTGTAAAGCCTGATTTTATTTTGAGTCATGTACATAAACTTATATGGATGATATTATATGTTGCCAACTAGGAATGCATATCATATTGATTGGTTGCACTTGTTTTATACTATGTTATTTTGTATTTTAGCCCAATATTGTATATGATGTGAAAATGTGGCAATTTTTGTGATGATGGGCTAAAATACTATTACAAGTGCAAGGAATGTTTTATCTATGTGGTGACAATATATATGTAGTGAATTATGTGGCAATAGAGGCCAAATAGTGCATGTAATGTTGATTATGTATTTTGGCCATATTAGGTAAAAGGGCTATTGAGTGGCCAAATTTTGTGTTTGATATGTTTTTATGTGTTTGAATGCTCAATCAAGTGTATTTTGGTCCATTGAACTTGGTTCGAGCCTCACAATGGGTTAATGATACAAGCTATGAGTTTTGGGTACTTGGATGCTTGAAAATCGCTTTAAAAACTAACTTTTGCATTTGAGCATCTAAAATCCTCATACAGTGTCAGATCGTAATGAAACTTATATCATTAGTTAGCTTATTGAATAAGCTTCACGTGGGTGCTTGAATCACTCCAATCGGACATCGGATGCAAAAATGGTGCGCATTTAAAGTTTGTCTAGAAAAGCTGTCAGGACAGCATTGCTGTCGTGGACACGTGCGTCGAGTTATAAATCATTAAGTTTAAGCTCAAACTGTAAATTTGAAGGGTTTTTATGACATCCCAAATATTCCATAATTATTTTTAAAAGATTATTAGTTTTAACCCATATGTAGATAATGTGAGCTTAGGAGCAATCTTTGCTCCTAATTATGATTGTTTGTTGTGATTGTGTCGTGAATTTTGGTAATGTCAAGGTGGACATTATAGATGGTAGAACTTTGATCCAGGAAAAAATATGTGAGTATCAATGGGGAATGTCTTACTATTCCATATGCTACGGCATGTATTACATGCGCTGTGGCACATAACACATAATTTAGATAAGTCAAATCATGATTCAGCTTGTGGCTTAGATGAAAGAAAAGGGGAAAACATATAAGGGAGGGTATAAGGAGGTTTGCTCTATTAGGGCATTAATTTTCTCAAGTTTGGGAGTTTGCTTCGACTAATGACTTACCGAACAAGTTTCATACTGCCTTATACTAAGTTTCTACCTAATTTCTCTAAGTTTGATTGATAGAGCAATTAAATTAGGGAGTTTTAAAGGTGTTAAAATTAAAAGGAAAGGTTGTAAGGGGACTCTTAGTTAGAAAACTAAAGTTTTGCAATTGGTCTAAGGTTTAATGGTTAAACCTTAAGGATATAGGCTCGAATTGGCTCAAATGATTAGGTTAAAAAGGGTAAAATGGTTGATTAAATGAGAAAGAGGAATGTTTTGGTCATTTGGATGACCTAAGGGGCAAACGACTATAGAAAATAGATTATGTTTACTTTAAAGATGTTATTGAAAATGCTTTATGTGTTAAGGAATTTGGCTCAGCTAAATTAATGCCCTATGTTGAGTATTAGAAAATAATTAAGGGATGTTTCATTGTATATATTGAGCATTTGAGGATTGCTCATGAAAATTGACACAAATTGAGAAGTTCAATGTGTAACATCCTGAATTTCTTAATCCTAAATTAGAGGTTAATCAAGGCTGAAGTGAAAATTAAAGAGGGATTAGAGATTTGGATGATTAATTGGCATTTTGACTTGTTTGTGTGTTGTATAAATAGATATGGGTAATAGGAGTGTGTTTCAGGTCGAAGCAAGTACGTGTGGTGAGAAGAAGTCTCACTATGCCATGCACCATGACTCGTGCTTCGTGCGCCATTGTGCATAGACCAAAATTCACTCCATAAGTTGTGAATTTTAGAAAATTTTAGAGGAGAGAAATTGAGAAAAACATGAAGCAGAGAGAGGAGAAGGGCTGAGAAGATAGGTTAAGTCATTTTGGAGTGATGAAAGGTAATTCAGTTCGGTAACTTGCCAGGTAAGCTACGTATAACTCTGACCTTCCATTCTGCACAAATTTCTCTAAAAATGAGTTATAGGAAAATTGAATCGATAGAATTTAAGGGGTTTGATTCTTGCCTAATAGTAATGAAAAGGTTCTTGGAAGTCATATTAGAGCTTTGTGACTGATTTAGAGCTGAACGGTAGAGCTTTGAACCCAAAGGCTCAATTTTAGCCTTTAGAGAGAGAAAGTTAGGGCAAAATCCAATTTGAGTAAAATAAGACCAGTAGAGGTGATGTAAAGTAGTAATTGGGTAGTTATCGACTTAGAATGGATAAATAGAAAAGAGTTTATAGATGAATATAGTCTTAAATAGTAAAAAATGAGTTTTTGTTCAAAATGGGCCAAATGACTAAAATGTGCCAAATGTGTTCAGATTGGCATATTGCACGCGTGAGTAGAGAAAGGAATCTTGAGATAAGCTTGTGTGATAGTGAAATCCATAGGTAACCTTTCTAGTGACAGAAGGGTTGAGGTAACCGAATAACTTCTTTGTTTGACTGTTTATTGTAACTGTATGTTAGTATGCTATGTAATGCATGAACTAGTTTTGAATTGAGCATGTTTTGTGGCATTAAGTGATTGTGTGTGTAAAATGACTTTTGATCGAAATGAGCATTGAAATTATGTTTTGTAATGTAAAGTGATATATATATATATATATATGTTATGTACAAGAAAAAGTAAATTGTGAAAAGGGAATCTTAAATGGTTTGAAAAAGCATGATCTGAGTAATGGGAGTTCACCCAAGTATAAGGGATGATAAAGACCATATGGTAAGGTTTTCTTAGTACCCTATTAGGGTACGGTGTTAGAAACAATTCTCCTTAGTGCCTTGAAAGGTACTATGTTAGAGAAGATCTCCTAAGTGCCTATTAAGGTACTATATTGGAGATGAAGGATTCCTTAGTATCTTTGTGATACGGGAGGGAGTCAACATACCCTATTATGTATATTGCAGGAAAACCATAGTCTGTATTGTGCGTTAGAACTTATTTGGCCAGGTGATTCTAGCATTACAGGTGAGCTCAAAACTAATGAGAGTAGACATTGGTTTGAGATAAGCCTATGATTTCATGTCGGGGTGATTTGGAGGTTTGGTTAGTAGAGATCATGCTAGTATTCTATAATATGATGAAATATCTTGAGATAGCATGGAATCCTTTGGGATTGATAAAAGTGAAATATGAAATGTGATATGATGTAAATACTACTTTATGAGGTTTTAATGGTATATTATGTTTACTTTTATATTGTTGCATGTGATAGTTAATAGGAGTGAGTATTTTGTTATTGAGATTTTAATTTCACCCCTGTGGTTACATGTTTATAGGATCGGGAAGTGATCAGGCTAAGGAAAGAAAGTCTGGACTGGCTTGAGTTAAGAAGCCGTGTACTTTGAGGTTGTATAATGAACTAAAGTAAAATATTGTATATATAAGTGTATATGAGTTGCCATAGGTTACATGCATGTATTGAATTGAGTTTTCATGAAATCAAGCTCGAATTATATGTATGTGTGTGGTTTGAGAAAAAAGGGGCTTTGATTTAAGTATATTTAGGATGCAATGGTTATGTGTTGGTGAATCTTAAGCCAAAGGACAAATTATGAGGAAATGAATAATTTGGGGACTAAGATTGTATTTTGATTTTGATGGGTGAATCTTAAGCCAAAAGCTAAAATTGATGATGAAATGAGTAATTTGGGGGCTAAGATTGTATTATGAATAGGATTGCATATGTATGAGTTGAGAAGTAGCCACGTGGGCTATGTTATGCCAAGAAATGGCATAGTTTGTGAAATTAATAAATTGTGGAAATTGGCCGTAGAAGGGTCAAATTTTGATATATGAGTGTGATTGTGATTAATTGAGGTCAATCAGGTGTATTAGATCCTTTTAGACTTGATTCAAGGCCTAGTGTGGTCTAATGAGAGAAAGGGATTGAATTAAGAGCTTGGGTGCGCAAAATTTTTAGAGAAAGTTACTTTTTGCACTTGAGTGTCCAAATTTTGATCAAACCGTTAGATCATGTCTAAACCTATCTCATTAGTTAGTATACGAGTTAAGCTTCATGTGGACACTTGAATCACTCCAATTGGATGTTGTATACGAAAATGGTGCATGCCGGAAGTTTGTCATTTTGCTATTAAAATGACAGTAAAAAAACGGACAAGCGTGCTGCGGTGTATTGATGCACATACCACGGCACAAAACACAGATAGGCCGTCGAGGCACACAGAGTAAAACTTTAGTTTTATTTTGTGTGCTAAAATACATGCATTTGAGTTAGGAATGCTGGTGGGTTATGTCCACTATGTATTTGGAAAGTGTATGATTTATTTCTACTTGTGTTTTCTCTAATTGACTTGAGATTTAATTGATTTTATAAAGTAAGTCTTCGGCCGAAGCTTTTAAAATGGAATTTGATTATTGTGATATGAGTTGAGGTAGCAGTAACACAGTAATCTTCTCTTATATTAAGTAGATATGTGAGAGGAGGTTATACAATGAGAACGATAACCCTGGTAATAAGGGTAAAAGGTAACTGAAGTAACCTTTTTGTTTATTAGTTTGTAAAATTATTTATAGGTATTTATATAAGTTATGTGCATTGTGTTTTATGAAATGATAGAATAGTAGTATTACGAAAGAGTTATGCATGCATGTGTATGGGTAATACTTGCAATGTATGTGAAGGGGCATGTGTATTTGCAACTGTGAATGTACCCTAGACTAAGGTAGGAGGTCACGACCCTACTCTATGTAAGGCTAAGAAGTCCTGAAAGGTCTTAAGCATTGATGATGATTTGCTAAGGAGGACCTAAGAGTATATGCATCCGCGAGTGTTTCCTAGACTAAGGTAGCAGTAGTGGCCTTCCTTTGTGTAAGGCTAGGAAGTCCTGATGGTAAGGACTTAGGAGACCACCCATATTTGTGATACTTAGACTAAGGCAGTGGCTTGGTGAGCCTTATTTCATGTAAGGCTAGAAGTCTTGGTTTGAGCATTAAACTTGCTCTGTTAGTGGAAACTAGGAGCGCATGAGCATAGTGGATTAATGAGTATGTCATTGTGTGTATATCTATTTATATTGCTTTTATTGAAATTGATGCTACTTTATCTCTTGTATTTGATCTTGTTTACTAATCAATAATTGGGATTTATCTAAGTTACTGGGATGTATGTCTCACTCTATTACTATTTGTATACATGTGAAGAGAGTACAAGAAGGTCTAGAAAAGAAGCGAGGAAAGAATAGTTTCACTTGGTAGTGGTATAATTACCTCCGTTTGTAATGAATGTATATTTGTATTTGAGAAATTTTGGTTACCAATTAGGATGCATATGTGTATGTATATGTGTATATGTGGTTATATGGTTTGAAAGCTTGCTTGCATAGATTGTATTACATCTCATTGAGTGTATCACAGTGGTGGATACGTGGGTAAGCCTAGATGCTATTCAAGAAAGTATATGTTTTGGTGAATGACTTGTTCCACTGATAATATATGTGAGTTTGTTGTATGATATTATGTGATTATGTGAAACTTGACTAAATGGTGAGGCTTGGTCCCACCCGTGTAAGTCAAATGGATTTGTAATTCCTGACTATATAGTGAGACTTAGCCCCATATGTGGAAGTCAGATGATTGAAAGTGAAACTAGTGTATTTGCATTTATATGGTTATGTATTATGCCTTATATAAGACCATAAGTGTGTAAGGTGATATTGAGAGGTCAAATTGCGATTGTGATGTGATATATGTATTATGATGTGTCAACTAGGTGTATTTGATTTTTTTAAACTTAGTTTAAGGCCTAAAGTGGTCTAATGAGGCAAGATGTGAGAATTGAACACTTATGGTGCTCAATTTTGAAACGAAAGTATCTTTTTCACTCGGTGTCCAATTTATGATCAGATCATTAGATCGTATCCAAAATTATCTCATTAGATAAATTGTTATAAGCTTCATATGGGTGCTTGAATTACTCTAATCAAATATCATATGTGAAAATGGTGCTTAGCGAAAATTCATATCAAAAATCTGCCATGACAATAGAATCTAATATATGCGCCATAGCACATGGTGTTAATGTTGTGGCTCATGATACAGAACCAGAGCACATTACTCTATACCATATACTGGGGTGCATGTGGTACATACTATGGCATGTTTTTGAGAGAAATAATTGTCTAATTTTTCTTGTTAAGTGAGTGTGTGTCTGCACTTCTGTGAGTCCTTTTTATTGAACATATTTTCTACGAAATTAGGATTTTGCATTTTAAAAACAAATTAAGGGCTATACTTTATTATTGTATTATTATTGCAAGTTAAGATGTCGATATGTAACTAAAGCTTGGGGTGGAAAACAAGATTTTACACCTAAATTTTGGGAAGATTGATGAACATGAGCAATTTCCATACAATTGTAACAAATTCTTCTAACCCCTTCTAAAACAAGTTTAATTTGAATCACACAACCATTAGGCAATTTTTGATAAAAAAAATTGCAATGCACATAAAGAGAACTCTAATTTCTAAACATGCTTTCTTTGTATAAAGGATCTGTCCCCAATACTTAGCTAAGAATGAGGTCATTGTCCTATTGTAGTAATTTAAGGGTAAACCATGAACTTGTATCCAAACTAGAAAGCAAGGAAAACATAAGGAAGATAGAGGCTTGTCTAGCAAGTAATGGAAAAATGAAATAAGATATGTTAGCCATGAACCATTATAAATCATAAATATCAAATCCTCTTCTTATCGATAGTAGAGAGAAAGTAATTTCCAAATTGTTGAACCTACAAGATTTATCCCTTTAACTTTCAATGATAATGAGCCAAATATTCTAGCTTAGGTGCATGCAATTTACAATTATCAATAACTCTTTTAAAAGCAAAATATTGACTATAGAAGACATTTAAATCAAACCCAACACAACTTGATAGGGTACCTGAAAGTAGAATCATACTAGTTTAGGGATAGAGCCCTGAAATACAACAAAAATACAAGAACAAAAAGAAAGGGACAAAATTTATAAAGAAAATAAAGAAAGAAATGAAAAACAAAAGAGATAATGATCAAGAAAAAGATCCTCTAGAGCACCTACCTTTAAGTACCTCAACCTTTGAAGACACCACAAGAGTTGATTAAGCTCTTGATCATGTTTGTTTCTGACACGAGATGCCACCACAAAGTACTAAGGCTTATAAGAGTTATAAACTCTAAAATGAATAATTTCATTTAACTTCTCTTCTTTTTATAAGAGGAAGCACACGTAATATATATAGGCTCATAAAGAAGATTATTTCCTAAAATTAAAACCTTAATTTCCTAACACTAAAAAGGAGAAAAAATAATATAAAATAAAGGAGAAATATTTAGTCACATAATTTAGGAAATGTGATCCTAAAATTATGGGAGTACAAAACTTAGAAATAATATAATTAATCTTAATCTTTGACTAGACTTAAAATAAGAAATTTTGACTAGTCTTGCTTCTTAAGAAAGAAAGTCAAGTCAAAAGACTAACAAATTAGGAAGTAATTGAGGAGAAAATTAACGATCATAAGGGACTCAAAATCACACCACCCTTGACCTCTTCACCAGGGTTTCATGCTTTTTTGCTTACAAGAAGCTCCACTTGTAGTCTTCCTTATATTGGGCTAGGGTTTGCATCTCTTGGGCTTGATTCTTCATGGATTTAGATCTTAAACACATTATATACACCTAAATGCTTTCCTTTAGGCTTGAGAGGCATGCCTTAATGCTCTCAAAGCTCATGGACTTCTTACATAAGACTAAAAAAGGCTTGCTTCATGGCTTTAGTTTGGACTCTTATCATTTGGCATCCAATATGTTGTAAAGGGTCATTAAGCATGTTGGATTGGAAGTATTGGGCTCCTTACCCCTTGCCGTAGGCTTGTTTCATGCCACCATGCTCATGCTTGCCATCCTTAAGCTCTCCATGATTGCTTGCCATGTCATTAATGCCACAAGGTCCATCATAACTAGATTGTATATATGTGTATTTGGCTATGGAAACTAGAAAAGAAAATCACAAAAGGGGAAAAAGGATACACATTAAGAGAGGCAATTACAATGATCAAGTGCAGTGATCATGAGGGATGACTAGAATTAGGTGAGGCATCATTTATTGGACAACAAAGGCATAAGTGAGGAAGGAGATGATGATAATAGCATGCATTCATAATGGCAAGTAAGGAGGGAGATGATGACGATCATGTGTAACAACAATGACAATCTATAACTAAGAGAAAGTAGCAACAAGAGAAAGAAGAAGAATAAAAGAGGGGGCAGTTACAGGATATCAGGGATAAAAGAGAAGGGATATGGCTAAAATGGTGTGAGGCAACAATAATAGCAATAATAGCTGTAAAGGATGGCAACGACAATAGTAGAATGGTAATCTTACGGTTAGGGTTTTAAGAAGCAAAAGAGCAAGAGAGAGAGCCTCTTTGTTTGGTCTCAAATATCTATCTAATACTTTTAGTTGTTCCTATAATGGCATAATAAGATATTAATACACAAGACTTATAAATTAATGTCCTAACATATCCTATGCACAAAAATATTTTAATTGATGTAACTACAAGTTTATCTTGTGATTCCACTTTAATAGCCTAGCTATTAGCACTAACATGTGTAATTTCCCATAAGCGAATATAGCCAACTTCTTCTCCTATCTTCTCCTTCTATAGTTGAATAAATAACAACATATTAAATGAATTAAATTTTAACAAAATATATGACTAAACTTTTTATCTCTTCTTTAGCATATCATTGGGCATTCTTTGATCTATTTAGTTCTTTTATTTTGTTAGCTACTCAATTAATTTTATTTTTCTCATTTATGTGCCAAAAATGAAACACGAGACAAATATTTAGTTGTCTCCCATTACAAGATTAAAATAAACCAATACTAATAGCCTTTACCTTCCAAGTAAGAGAATTCCACAAGCTTACAAGATATATCAAATCTTCCTTAGTAACATTAAGTGGTATTCTAACAAGAGCTTCCTCAAGGTTTTTAAAATAGTCATAACACTTCTTTTTTAAAGCATGATAATTGTTCTCGTATAATCTATTCATTTGTGCCCACACAAGTTGTTGATAATCTTTATCTTTGAAATGAACATTGATATTCATAAATCACTAGATTAAGTCAAAATAAGGTATAAATATTTTAAAATAATTTAAAAATTTTACAGTGTTAAAGTAACAAACAAAACTTGATCAAACATTTTGTTCTTCTTCTCCATAAGAATTGCATCACATTCACTAACATCTAATGATGCATTTTCCACATCCTTAACCAATGACATAAATGGTGATTTAAATAACCTTGCATTTGCATTAATAGGACAATTGTTTTTCCATTTCATGTCAAGTCTTTGACAATAGGGTAATCTAAGGAGTTCGAGATTGTGTGTGGATCCACAATCTTTTCTTTTATATATACTTACATTAACCACATTTTTTCCACATATTTAACCATTAATTAAGCACTGCCATGATAGTTAAAACCAAACTAATTATGTAAAGAAAATATACCATGGTAGAAAGGTTAGCCATAGTTAAAGAAGTCAAAGGAGGTGGCTAAGTATAAAATATTCATAAAACTAGGATCCTAAACCATTTAAATTCAAAATGAAGTTTAGAAGGTCAATTAATCCTTTTAAATTAGAGTATAAAACATTTGAGAAGCATTAAAATCAAATGGGCATGAAAATAAGTCAAAATAGCTTAAAATAAGAAGTCAAAGTCAAACTTGTGAACATTCGTCATAGCTAATGTTATGTATGCTGTAGCATGTGACACAAAGAGGGTGCATCATGGCTAACCATTGTTGTGTCATGCATTACAACTAGGGTAAAATATGCTACAATGCATGCTGTTTGATACTAATGTTGTTATGACAACACTCCAGTCCCAACTTTCAACATGCACAACTTTTCACTCGAGATCCCCGATTGAGGTTATTCAAGTGCTTACATGTAGATAATTAAATAAACTAACTAATGACTTTGATTTCACACAAATTTGATATCATATATGTGCTAAGCCAAATAGAACAAGGATCTTGTGCTCATTATACCAATGCCTTCCCTATAACTCTACCCAATAGCTCACCTGAAAATGGTAAGAGATAGTATATGAGATCTAACATCTTAGTAACAATTGGATATTTTAACATACACCAATTAGAAGAATGTGGTCCATTTTTGAGTTGACCGGTAACTAATCGTTTGAAAAAGTTAAGCATTTGCATATTAAGTTTGGAAACCTTTTGCAAAGCACTTTGGAACATGTAGATGGAAGAAAAAGTCCTTTTTTTTTAGCTACCATAGTGGAAGTTTTGTATGTTATGCATTTTCTTGATATGATGAACATCAAGAAAAATGTGTGTGACAATGTTGTCATCATGTTACTTCATATTCCTAGTAAAACTAAAGATGGCATCAATGCAAGGTTAGATATGATTTCAATAGGGATAAGGGAAGACTTAGCACAAGAAGAAAAGGGAAGTTGTATCTTTCTTCGTCTAGCAACTCACACACTGTCTAGAAATAAAAAAATTTCTTTCTATGAGTTTCTTGTTGCAGTTAAAGTCTAAAAGGTTATTCATCTAATGTTAGAAACCTTGTGCTAATAAAAGACCTAAAGCTCAAAGGTTTAAAATCTCATTGCTACCATATTTTGATGGAAAATTTTATTCTAGTGACAATATTCTCTATTTTACTCAATAGGGTATGAGATACCATCACAAAACTATGTTTCACTAGTACAAAATTAAATTTTAACCACACATATTTCACCACAGTTTGTTAGAAAACTATGGTAAAATTTGATGCCGTGGCACTTTTGAAAATAACTTGAAAAATGCATCATTTATGGCCACAGTCCTCAAAAAACCTGTCGCCATAAATGAAACTATATGAGAAATTAAATAAAATTAAAAAACTAATTAAGTTAAATTAAATTATTAATTATAGTCTTCATTGTTTCCAATTAATTGAGTAACATTTAAGACATATTAATTGTGTCTAAAATAATGCATATTAAATGAAATTTATTAACAACATATACTAATTATTAAAATTTAATTATTAATTGATAAATTTCATTTTAATAGATCTAAAAAAACATAAATTTATTAAAGATATTTTAATAATGTTAATTCATTATGTTAGAATCTAGACATACTAAATATGTCTCCACTCAAACACAATAATAACATGAAGGATAACTTAAAATATATCTTAATAAAAAAAATTCAAAATTCTTGAAATTTTTTTAAAAAATTGAAATAATTATGTTGATGATTTAAATTTAAACAAAATTAATTTGTCTAAATTTAGACACTTACGGCGATAGGCGCTTGGGCACCTGTCGCCATAGGTTGTCTGAATTTAGACAAATGAGCCCATCGCTGTATGTGTGTCTAAATTTAGACAACTTATGGCAATAGGCCCAAGGGCACCTATCATCACAGGTATTTTTTTAACTGAATATTTAATTTAAAAAATTATTTATTAATTAGATATTAAAATGTTCAATAATTATGTTACAATAAAGACACATTAAATATATCTCAACTCAAAGCCAATAATAATATGAAGGATAAATTAAAATATATCAAAATAAAAAAAATCAAAATTCTTGAAATTTTTTTGAAAATAATTCTACATAATTTATTTTAATAATTTAAATTATGTCCGAATTCAGACAATTAATTTTGTCTGAATTCAGACAACATACAGCAACAAGCTCCATTGAGCCTATCACAAAAAGTATGCCTGAACTCAGACAAACTTAATTTATCTAAATTCGAACAACCTATGGCGACAGGCCTAAAGGCACTGTCGCTGTAGATATGTTTGTGATAGAATAATTAATTTTAAAAAAATATTTTTTAATTAGATATTAAAATTTTTAATAATTATATTAGAATCAAGACATATTAAATATGTCTCGACTCAGACCCAATAATAACATGAAGGATAAATAAAAATATATAAAAATAAATTTTTTTTTGAAATTCTTGAATTTTTTTTAAAAATTATAAATAATTTATTTTAATGATTTAAATTATGTTTGAATTCAAAAAAAAAATTAATTTTTTTTTTTGAATTTAAACAAAAGTAATTTGTCTAAATTCAGACACTTGGCGCCTATCGCTATATGTGTGTCTGAATTCAGACAACATATGGTGATAGGTGCCCTTAGGCCTATCACCGTATGTTTATTTATGGCAATAGATTTCAATAAGTTTGCCACCATTAACACCCTTAAATTACCATCAGCTATCTCCTTCATTACATATTACTTTTTCACCACTGCCCTTAGCTTTCCTCTATTTCATTTTTCCTTAGCTCGCACATCTTACTGTACTTGGCTCGCCATTAGCTTGGTCACCTTGTCGCTCGTAGCTCGTTCTCCCCTAGCTCATTTTTGCTCACCCTTAGCTCATTCTTAGCTCGCAACTTGTTCTGTTCGTGCCCCAAGCTCTCCAACACTTGTAGCCCCATCTAGTGTCGCCTCCCAATCTCGCCATCCTCATCTAGTTTTTTTTTTTGGCAATTTTTTGGCTACCTTTTTCTTTTTCTTTCTTTTGTTTTTTTTGTAAAATATGCTTTTATTTTTTTAATTAGCTTTTTAGCTTCCAAATTTTTTTTTGCTTCAAAAAATTGGCTTTTATTTTCTTAATTAGCCTTTTGGCTTTTATTTTATTTTTTGTTAATTTATGTTCTTTTCTTACTATTTTATGTTGCTTCTTTATTTTGTTTGTTGAGATGATTTTTGAACCTTTATTATCACAAATTATATTATTGTTTGATGGTTATATGTATTAGCCTAAGATGATAGTTTGAATTGATTGGTAATTAGAGTTGATAATTATTGACAATTCAATTAAAATATCTTAAATTGATCAAATTGAGGGTTTAGTGCTCGAGAATTCTTAATTTATAAGTTGTTATGCTGCTAATTTTTTAAAATTTTCATGATATTGACTTCTTTAAAATTATTATAATTTATTTGTTGGAGTTGAATAATTGAGATTTGTTGGAATTTGTTGAAATTGGTGTTTTAGTGATTAAGATTAAATAGAACAATATATCTTAATTAATTTTCTTTATTTTCTTTGCAATTTTTTGGCTTCCTTTTTTCTTTTTTTTTTTTTTTTTTTGTAAAATTGGCTTGTGTTTTCTTAATTAGCCTTTTAGCTTCCAATTTTTTTTTCTCCAAAAAATTGGCTTTTATTTTCTTAATTAGCCTTTTGGATTTTATTTTATTTTTTGCTAATTTATGTCCTTTTCTTACTATTTTTTTTTTGCTAATTTATTTTGTTTGTTGAGATGATTTTTGAATACTTATTATCATAAATTATATTATTCTTTGATGGTTACATGTATTAGCCTAAGATTATAGTTGAATCATCGAGATTTGTTGGAATTTGTTGAAATTGGTGTTTTATTGATTAAGATTAAATAGAACAATATATCTTAATTATCCTTGTAGCTCCACAAAATCAATTTTTGTACTAATTTTTTTTACTAAATCATTGAGAATTAGCTGTTGATTAGGATTGATAATTACTGATAATTGAATTGAGATGTACTTAAATTGATAAAATTAAGGGATTTAGGGCCAAAATTTCAAATCATAAATTTTTATTAATATTGAAATAGGTAATGATGAATTGTAGTTAAATAGATGCTTTGCGAATAAGTGATAAATATAAGAGGGGCATAGATCAATTTTTGAAATTTGCAAAGAACAATATTCCTAATAATAAAGGGTTATTCTATTATCTTTATGTTAAGTACTTGAATGGGCTGCGATGAAGTCCTGTGGACATTAAGGATCACTTAATTTGTTTTGGGTTCTATATAGCATACAAACAATGAATGTTGCATGGTGAATCTAGAAAACTAAGTGTGCCACAAGATGAGGAAGATGATATGGATTTCAGTGATTATATAGAGGATATGTTATGTAATATTGGCATTGAAGCCGTTGAGAAGGTGCACAAGTATGATAGCTTGTGCAATGATTTAGAAACACCTTTGTATCCAGGATATACAAAATATATACGACTAACAACAGTGTTAAAGTTGTTCAACTTGAAAGCAAGATATAGGTGGAGTAATAAGAGTTTCACAAAGTTGCTCAGACTATTGAAAGAAATGCTTTTGAAGGGAAATACACTTTCAAGTAGTTATGATGAGGCGAAAGAAATAATGTCTAATGGGTTTAAGATACCAAAAGATACATGCTTGCCCCAACGACTGTATATTATATAGAAATGATTATTAAGTGTTGGATACATGTCTGGTCTATAAGGCATCACATTACAAAGTAAAAGACGTAGACGGTGGTGATGATTCCATTCCCGAGAGGCCTTCTGTAACACTTGCCTCGAGTGTTATCCAAAAATCATACAATTCAAACAAACTAAGTGTGGTTAAGAAGTTGATCATAAAACCAACTTAAGAAACAAATTATTTAAAACACCAAACAATCTACACAATAGTATAACACACATTTGAATTATTTTTTTTAAGAAAAGTCTAAAGAAATATAGTATAGCGCGTGGAAGCAAACTAGGCAAACAGAGGCATTTAATTGCTATCATGACAGCATTAATCTGCTATCATCACAACCCTCCCTGGTAGGGTTATGGGAAGCACCAATTCACCGTTTAGCCTCCAATTAAAGTGATTTTAAAGCTCAAAAATTACTTCTAATATGTATTAATAGTTTTCTAAATTTTAAAAATATCCAATGGTCGGATTAAAATTTAGACACATTACAAATTTGGACATTTTTACTGTCATGACAGCTTTATTGCTGTCATGGCAACAACTCTGGACCAACTTCTGAAGTGCACCATTTTATCATTTGACCTCTGATCAAAGTGATTCTAGAGTCCACTTGTCACTTTCAAAGATTATTAGTGGTGTACTAAATTTTGAAAAGATCTAATTGACGGATTAAAATTTATGTGTGTCCTAACATCAACACTGTTGCTGTTAATGCTGTTATGATAGAACCTTCGAACTAAATTCTGGAGTGCACCATTTTTCCATCCGATATCTTATTGATGTGATTTTAAAGTCTACTTGAAGTTTATAAAAGTTTTACTTGTGACCTAAATTTTAGAGAAATCCAACGGTTGGATTGAAATTTGGATACCTGAATGCAAAAGTATAATTTTTTGGCAAAACCCATTTTCAAAATTATCCAAATCTCATCTTAAGGGTCATAATCTTGTGGGAACACTTTGGAAACACCAAATAGGACTAAGAGTACCTAATAGAACATTCAAATGATAGAAAACCCCCATACATTAAAATTTAACTACTCGGGTGCCATTTCCCAAAATAGACCCTAAACCCCCAAAATGCAAAAATCATACAAGAGTGGTCAAAAATCAATCCAAATATCATGTATTTATATAAATGCACGTGCTAAACATTTTCATTTGGCTCAGAGCTCCCCATGAGGTCCACGCACCCACTCTCTTTATCCAAGGTGTATGTTTGCCTATAGCACACCATTTGCAATGCAACTACTTTGCATTTGCTTGTAGAACCACATATATACCAAAATAAATATTTGCTTGCAGTGCAAACTTGGTCTACTAAATAAATCCATTAAAACCACACACCATAACCAAGTTTCCTAGCCACAAGTCTACATGAAAACAAAAATTGATACACAAGCCATACAATCCACACATACTGACACACATATATACATAATCATATCCTATTGGCACCCTAATCCTAAATACATTACAATAGATTTGCTCAAAAGAAAGGGGTTTCAATTCATTCAATCCACAAATAACCCCTAGCTTTGCTCTTTTTCTTGTCCACCACTGGTTCCTTCGCCTGGACCTGAAAATATTGAAAAGAAAGGGGTGAGACAATCACAGTCTTATTAACAGAGAAATCTATATTAATTATTATCAAGTAAGCCATAATCGAATAAAAAAATAGATTCAACAAAGTATATAATTTAACCATTTCAGATGCATGAATGCCTGATATAGGCTAGTATGGCCTTTCTTGACCAACAGAATGCCCCCTGGCACTCTTTAGCTCGTAGGTAAACCTTATACCTACTTGTACCTCCATAGGCACAAAACATACACACCAAGGCATGAACTGATCCACCAAACCGCTTATGCCTCTATGACGTGAACCCTAAGCAGTCAAAGCTAACCCATTCCCAGAGCTAGCCCAACTTGTTCTCCATGTAACGGCTACCTTGGCCTAGGCACTCAATCTCACGCTTCATATGCCGGATTCTCTCTCCCATTGAGAGGTGTCGAACACTCAATCTATTAGCTACTTTAGTGTACTGAGCCCACAATAACTGAGTATTGACAGTGAACCACAGAATATCACAAGACCACATCTCCCCATGGGTGAACTCCCATCGAAATCATGCCTCTTACCCTTTTTCTACCTTTCTTGAGTATTGAACATTTCAACATTCAATGTAGTATAACACTCATAATTCATCCCTTAAGCAGTTTCTTAGCCTATCTAAGGTACCAAACCTAGTTGCACTTCCCTAAGTGCAACTCCTCCTTTTTTATGATCATAATGCATGCTAATAATCTTATTTCTATAAGTAACATCATTATTAAATAGATAGTAAACATAGATGCATTATTATTAAAGTAAAACCCCGTAAACCTTTCTAAAACACATTTTATTTGCTTTCAATTGTTTAAAATATGTAATGCATGCTAGATAATATTATCTACTCAAAAATAGCTAAAAAAAGAAATAAGAAATATAAATTTCCCTATTAACTCAATCCTTTACACCAAAGGATTTCCCTTATATAGAATGAAACTTAACTTGTTCTTTATCCTCCAATTAAGTTCTACCAATAGTTACCTACAACATATAAGTGATCCATATCACTTTTCATGACAAATAGAATTAATGAAGACTATAACTCATACCACACAACTTGGGTCAATGAGCCATAATCTATCCTAATGGTTCATATATTAAACTAACTATTCACATAGTGTCACTTAACCACCAAAACTATTTATTAGCCACCACTAGGCTAATTTCTAGTTCATATAATTTTTAATCAATTAAAAACCTTCACTTAGTGTTACCAACTTTCACCATTAGCTCTTATAATGAAAACCAAACTTTAATTTAAATCTTATTGGATTCAAATAGCATAATTATAACTAAATCAATAGGCTTAAGCTATTGAGGAGGAAAACCCAACCTCTTGGGGTTTGACTTTTGCCGTAAATCTATTTTTCATCCAATTGCCTGCTCAAAATATTAGGGCATCATATAGAAACTCAAATTAACCTCCTAAGGACCCAAGGAAATTAAAGCTTACAAGAATAAAGCCTTTGGATCAAAATTTAGAAATTTCCTCTTCTAAAAATTGAAAAAAAATCAAGAGGGAAGGAAGAGGATTGAAGTAGGGAGTATACCTACCACATAGCCGAGCTCACAATAGCTACAAAGCCTTCCAAATCCGAGCCTATGTCCTTCTCTTCCTCCTCTCCTCTTCCTCTCACTCTCTCATCCATGCATTTCTTTTCCTTTTGTTTTCTTGTTTCATTTGTTTCTGCATGCTGTTTTCCCACTTAAAAATTGATTTAAACAATTTAGGAAAAATTACAAGAAAGGGCTCAAATCTTTTTGTTATAATACAAAAGCTCGGGTCAATTTTGATAATTTTTCTATAGTTAAAAATAAAATAAAACTAAACTTTTGCTGAGTAAAATTTAAACTCTAGACCTCTATCGAATTATTCTTAATTTTAATTTAATTATAGATATTTTATTTTTTAAAATAAATCTAAATCTTAAAATTTTTAGGATGTGACATTCTCCCTTCCTTTAAAAAGGATTTTGTCCCTAAAATCCAAGCTAATTCATGAATCAAAGAGAGAAACATGCCTAGGGAAATAATTGTGGATACTCCTTCCTCATTTGATCCTTAGTCTCTCAAGTTGCATCTCTCAAAGCTATCCCTTTCCGAATCACTTTTACCAACTGGATTGCCTTATTTCTAAGCTACTTATCCTTAATATCCACAATACGATTTGGTTCAATTCGATAGGTTAAATTCTCTTGAATTTCAACCTCCTTAGGTTTTATCACATGCGACGACTCTGGCTGGTACTTCTTCAGCTGTGACATATGAAACACATTGTGTAGACTCACTAACTGAGGCAGTAATGCCAATTGATAAGCCACCGGCCTAACTTTCTTCAAAACCTTAAAAGGACCCATAAATCATGGAGACAACTTCTTAGCCCAAATTGAGCGTCCAACACCCGTCAATAGGGAAACCTTGAGAAATACACAATCCCTAACCTCAAAAGATAGGTCCTTATAGCGATTATTTGTATAACTTTCTTGTCTACTCTACGCCATAAGAAGCTTTTTGTTAGATCAATTTGATTTTCTCTGTGGTCTTATCTACCACATTTAGTCCCATTAGTGTCCTCTCACTCAACTCAACAGAGAGGTGATCTGCACCGTCTTCCATACAATACTTCATAAGGAGCTATCTGAATACTGGCATGATAATTATTATTATAAGAAAACTCTTCTAGACGTAAATGCTTATCCCAGCTTCCTTGAAGCTTTAGGGAACATGACCTCAACATATCCTCTAATGTCTGGATCATTCACTTAGTCTGTCTATCCATCTGTGGATGATAGGACGTACTGAAATTCAGATCATGCCTATAGCTCTTTACATAGCCTACCACAAATTTGATGTAAACTGAGGATCACCATCTGAAACAATATCCTTCAATACCCTGTGTAATCGCACAATCTCCTTAATGTAGATCTCGGCATACTTGTCAACCATATAGGTGGTCTTGACTGGTAAGAAGTGTGTTAACTTAGTCAAACGATCTACAATTACCTCGATAAAGTCAAAACTAGCTTGGGTTCTTGGCAGACCAGATACAAAATCTATTGAAATACTGTCCCATTTCCATTTAAGAATCTCTAGAGGCTGTAACAACCCCAATGGCTTCTGGTGGTCTATCTTGACCTTTTAATAGGTTAAACACTTATTAACACACTCTATGACATCTTTTTTCAGGCCTGGCCACTACCAATGATGCTGCATGTCATGGTACATCTTAATAGCACCGGGATGAAAGGTGTAACTACGACAATGTGCCTCATCCAACAGTCGCTTCTGAATAGACTTATTATTGGGAACACACACCCTATCCTTGAAAACCTCATACCCATTATCACTAAACCAATAGTCCATTGTCTTACCATTCTCGATATCTTAACTTATTTTTAACAAAATCGGATCTTGAAGTTGAGCATCCCATATCTCTTTTCAAAATTCATTAGAAATAATCATAGTCTTAAGACCATTCAAGGAGAACTCAATCATACCCAAAGAAGTCTCAACCAAAGACTCCATCAATCTATGCTCTCGAACCATTAAATAGGCCACATGTAAGGTCTTGCAACTAAGAGCATCTGTTACCACATTTGCTTTCCCCAGATGATGCTTAAATTTAAAATTATAATCTTTAAGAAACTCCATCCAACGTCTCTTTCTCATGTTCAGCTCTTTTGGATCCACCAGGTACTTGAGACTTTTATGGTTGCTCATGACTTTGAACTTTGTTCCACAAAGAAAATGACGCCAGATCTTCAATGCAAAGACCACCTCAGCTAACTCAAGATCGTGTGTCGGATAATTCTCCTCATGTGGCCTAAGTTATCAAGATACATATGCCACTGCCCTCTCATCTTGCATTAGAACACAACCAAGACCCTTATGAGAGGCATCAATATACATATCATAAGGCTTTTGAGGATCTAGAATTACTAACACCGGAGCTATTGTTAACCTTTCTTTCAACTCAAGGAAAGCTGTCTCGCACCTATCATCCCAGATAAATGGCCTATCTTTCCTTGTGAACCTAGTCAAAGGCATAGAAATATGAGAGAAACATTTGATAAAACGTCAATAGTAACTTGCTAACCCTAAGAAACTATGGATCTCTGTAATTGATTTTGGTCTCTTCCATTGCAAGACCACTTCAACCTTATGCAGATCAACCACAATACCATTTATCAACATGATATGTCTCAAGAATCTAACCTTTCTCATCCAAAACTCACACTTACTGAGCTTGGCATATAGCTTATGATCTCGCAGAAACCTTAGGACAGTCCTCAAGTGTCTGGCATATTGCTCCTCATCTTTGGAGTAGATCAGTATATCACCAATAAAAACTACCACAAACTAATCTAAGAAAGGCTGAAAGATTCAGTTTATATAGTCCATAAAAACCGCAAGCATATTAGTCAGCCCAAATAGCATAACCAAAAACTCATAATGGCCATATCAAGCCCTGAAAGCCATCTTTGCCACATCCTTCTCACTAACCCTCAGCTAATGGTACCCTGAATGTAAATCAATCTTATAAAAAACTGTGGCACCAACTAACTAACCTAAGAGATTGTCGATGTGAAGCAGTAGATACTTGTTCTTCACCATAACCTTATTCAACTGCCTGTAATCGATACACAATCTCAAACTACCATCCTTCTTCTTCACAAATAAGATGGGGGACCCTAAGGAGAAATACTAGGTCTAATAAATCCCTTATCTAATAACTCTTCATGCTGCTTCTTTAACTCAACTAACTCTAAAGGAGCCATTCTATAGGGAGCGTTTGAAACTGGCTGTGTCCCTGGTACTAAGTCAATCAGGAATTCAACCTCATGCTCTGGAAGTAATCCTGACACATCCTCTAAAAACACCTCCGGGAACTCCCTAACAACCTCAATTTCATCCACTTTACTTGCCTTAAACCCTTGGGTAGCGAGCACTACCACGTAAGCCTCACAACCTGCTCAATCAATCTTTCAGCTTGTAAAGAAGAAAGAAAACAAGAATGACCAGGGTATTCCTCAATCAGCTCTAGTACTTCTACTAAAGTCAAGGTCTTAGCCATACAATTTAAGATAGTACCATAAACTGTCAGCCAATCCATACTGATGATTAGATTAATCCCTTGCATAGGCAATTTGATCACATTCACCTAAGTTAATTGCCTATCAAAAGTCATCTTAGTCCTACACACTGCGCTAGATCGATCGAGCAAACCAAAAGTAGAGGAAACTTCTATATCATAGGGCAACTAGTCAACAGGCATACCCATTCTATCTAAACACTCGACAAAATTAAAAGAATGCGTCGCACCACAATCAAATAAAGCTTTTAAATCAAGGCCACAGATAGAAACCATATTAGTGATCAGATTCGATAACTTCTTAGCCTCCTCCTGAGATACTGCATACACTCTACTAAGAATCATGTTCCTCAGGTCCGAGCTCTCATGTACATCAAGGCAGTCATGGATCAAATGGCCTAACTTTCCATACTTGTAGCAAGCAAAGCAGTGACTAAAATGAACCCTACCATATCTATCGCAAGGTGACCTTGCTGTGCTCAAAATTGGGGCTTGACTGGCTTGTGAAGAACGTGCTAAAGCATTCCTAGAGAAATAAGAACCCCCAAATCTCATATTACTACCCTAATTACCTTGAAATTTTAAACCCCCATTTAAATTTTGATTACCAGAAGCAGGAGAAGACTCGGCTCTAAAGGAGATACTAGAAGAAGAACTAGAGCTAAAACCCATTATCTTGGATACACCACCAGTAAGAGCTAACCCAGAAGAAAATCGACCTCATGTATCCCTACTCCATCTACTCTTTGTGTCTCGGCCTCGATGAGTGACAATCCTTAGATGATTCCATATCTCATCATATATCGCCTTGCCTAACAAAGATAGCTACTAGCAGCACTCTAGCCTTATCTTTTCCAATAACCTCTTTGCTTTCTACTTACTATCATTAGAAGTCTTCAGATATGTTAAGAACTTAGACAGATGATTGAATTTTCTCATAAAAGTCTCCTCGTCTAAGTCCCCCTGTTGAAACGCATGAAACTCTGCCTTTTTCTCATCTCTAAAAGCTGGTGGAAAGTGAAAATCATAAAATCTTTCCTTAAATTTAGCCTAAGTTATAAATCTTCCATTCGTGGGCTTAACAGAATCCCACCAATGCTTGGCTTCACCAACAAGCTGCATCGTAGCCAAGATAACCCTTTACTTATATGTACACCTCACTATAGTAAATAACTGCTCCATCCGATCCACCTACTCCTTAGCTTTCCTATCAATCATACTACCATCATATGTGGTCAAATTAGAGTGAGAGAATTCCTTTTAAGGTTTGGATATGTTATCCTCTTGGTTATTAGCAACCGATCCATGAGCTCCCATAATACTAGAAGCTCCCTGCCCAATACTTAGGTCAACATGCTGATCTAGAATAGCATGACCTTTATGATTTTGCTTTATATCCACCATCACTTCAAGTAGTCTAGCCATGACTACATCTGTCTCCTATGGTGGTGGTGGTGGAGGCGGAGGCGAAAGCAGAAGTGGAGGTGAAGGTAGTAATCGTTCCCCATTCCTCGATCTACCTCTTCCCCTTCGAGCCATATTACAATTGAAAGGTGTACAGCCACAAACGTACAGGCCTTTCTCCCCTCCCAAAGGAACAAGCCAGAGAAAGAAAAACAATATTAGTTTAGGTTAGTGGTAAAAGGGAAAAAGCATAAGAGTAATGTATTTAAGGTGCCAACTAGAAAAGAGGAATCATAAACCTAAAACTGATATCAAATGTAACATTTGCCTTGAGTGTTGTTCAAAAATCATATAATTCAAACAAACTAAGTGTGGTTCCTAAAACCAACTTAGGAAACACACTATTTCAAATACCAAACAATCTACACAATAGCAAAACACACATTTGAATTAATTTTTTTTAAGAAAAGTCTAAAGAATTACAGTATAGTGCACAGAAGCAAACTAGACAAATAGAGGCATTTAATTGCTGTCATGACAGCACTAATCTGCTGTCATGACAGCCCTCCTGAGTAAAGTTTCGAGAAGCACTAATTCATTGTCTAGCCTCTAATTAAAGTGACTTTAAAGCTCACACGTCACTTCTAATATGTATTAATAGTTTTCTAAATTTTAAAAATATCCAACGGTTGAATTAAAATTTAGACACGTTACAAATTTGAACATTTTTGCTGTCAGCTGTCATGATAGCACCTCCGGACTAACTTTTAGAGTTTACTATTTCATCATCCAACCTCTGATTAGAGTGATTCCAGAGCCCACTTGTCACTTTCAAAGAGCACTAATAGTATACCAAATTTTGAAAAGATCTAACAGACGGATTTAAATTTATGCATGTCCCAACATCAATACTGTTGCTATCATGACAACAGCACCTCTAGACTAAATTCCAGAGTATGCCATTTCTCCGTCTGATGTCTAATTGATGAGATTCCAAAGCCCACATGAAGCTTATAAAAATTTTTAATTGTGACCTAAATTTTAAAGAAATCTAATAGTCGCATTAAAATTTGAACACCCGGATGCAAAAGTATAATTTCTTGGTAAAACTAATTTTGAAAATTATCCAAATCTCATCCTAAGGGTCATAAACTTGTGGGAACACTTTAGAAATACTAAATAGGACTAAGAGTACCTAATAGAACATTCAAATGATAGAAAACCCCCATACATTAAAATTTGACCATTCGGGTGCCATTTCCTAAAAAAGACCCTAAACCTCTAAAATGCACAAATCATACAAGAGTGGTTAAAAATCAATCCAAATACCATGTATTTATATAAATGTACATGCTAAACATTTTCACTTGGCTCAGAGCTCCCTATGAGGTCCACACACCCACTCTCTCTATCTAAGGTGTATGTTTGCCTATAGTACACCATTTGCAATGCAACCACTTTGCATTTGCTTATAGAACCACATGTATACCAAAATAAATATTTTCTTGTAGTGAAAACTTGATCTACAAAATAAATCCATCAAAACCACACACCATAACCAAGTTTCCTTGCCACAAGTCTACAAGCAAATAAAAATTCATACAGAAGCCATACAATCCACACATACTCACACACATATATACATAATTACATCCTACTGGCACCCTAATCCTAAATACATTATAATAGATTTGCTTAAAAAAGGGGTTGCAATTCTTTATAATCCACAAATAATCCCTAGCTCTACTCTTTTCCTCATTGACCATTGGTTCGTTTGCCTGGACCTGAAAATATTGAAAAGAAAGAGGTGAGACAACCACAATCTCAGTAATAGATAATAGATTCAAGATAGTATATAATTTACCCATTTCAGATGCATAAATACATGACATAGGCCAGTATGGCCTTTCCTGACTAACAAAATGCCCCCTGGCACTCTTTAACTCGTAGGTAAACCTTATACCTACTTGTACCTCCATAGGCACAAAACATATACACTAAGGCATGATCTGATCCACCAAACCACCTATGCCCCTTCGACGTGAATCTTGAGCAGTCAAAGCTAACCTACTCCTAAAGCTAGCCCGACTTGCTCTCCATATGAGGGCTACCTTGGCCCAGGCCCTCAACCTTACACTTTATATGCTGGATTCTCTCTCCCACTAAGAGGTGCCAAACACTCAATCCACTAACCACTTTAGTGTACTGAGCCCACAATACAAAAGGCAACACTAAGTATTGATAGTGAGCCATAAAATATCACAAGACCACATCTCCCTATTGGTGAACTCCCACCAAAATCATGCCTCCTACCTATTTTCTACCTTTCTCAAGTATTGACCATTTCAACACTCAATGTAGTATAACACTCATAATTCATCCCTTAAGCAGTTCCTTAGCCTATCTAAGGTACCAAATCTAGTTGCACTTCCCTAAGTGCAACTCCTCATTTTTTATGATCATAATGCATGCTAATAATCTTATTTCTATAAGTAATATCATTATTAAATAGATAGTAAACATAGATACATTATTATTAAAGCAATACCCTATAAACCTTTCTAAAACACATTGTATTTGCATTTAATTTTTTAAAACATGTAATGCATGCTAGATAATATTATCTACTCAAAAATAGCTAAACAAAGCAATAAAAAATATAAATTCCCCTGTTACCTCAACCTTTTACACCAAAAGGATTTTCCCTTATACAGAATGAAACTTAGTATATCATATAAGTGATCTATATCACTTTTCATGACAAATAGCATTAATGAAGACCATAACTCGTACCACACAACTTGGGTCAATGAGACATAATCCATCCTAATAGTCCATATATTAAACCAACCATTCACATAGTATTACTTAACTACCAAAACCATTTATTAGCCATCACTAGGCTAATTTTCAATTTATATAATTTTTAATCAATTAAAAACCTTCACTCAGTGTCACAAATTTTCACCATTAGCACTTATAATGAAAATCAAACCTTAATTTAAATCTTATTGGATTCAAATAGCATAATTATAAATAAATCAATAGGCTTAAATCATTGAGGAGGAAAACCCAACCTCTTGGGGTTTGACTTTTTCCCTAAAACTGTATTTTTCACCCAATTGCCAGCTTAAAACATTAGGGCATCATATAAAAACTCAAAACAACCTCCCAAGGACACAAGGAAACTAAAGCTTACAAGAATAGAGCCTTTAGGATCAAAATTTAGAAATTCTCTCTTCTAAAAATTGAAGAAAATCAAGAAGGAAGGAAGAAGATTGAAGTAGGGAGTTTACCTACCATGTAGCCGAGCTCACAATGGTCACAAAGCCTTTTAAATCTGAGCCTAAGTCCCTCTCTTCCTCCTCTCCTCTTCCTCTCACTCTCTCAGCCATGCGTTTCTTTTCCTTTTGCTTTCTTGTTTCATTTGTTTCTGCATGTTGTTTTCCCTTTTAAAAAATTACTCAAACAATTTGGGGAAAATTACAAGAAAGGGCCCAAATCTTTTTGTTATAACACGAAAGTCCTGGGTTAACTGGTAATTTTTCCCTAGTTAGAAATAAAATAAAACTAAACTTTTGCTGAGTAAAATTCAAACTCTGAACCTCTATCAAATTATTCTAAATTTTAATTTAATTATAGATATTTTATTTTTTCAAAATAAATCTGAATTTTAAAATTTTCAGGGTGTTACACCTCCAGTGAAGGTGTTGTAGTATCTTCCTATAATGGGGTTTAAGCATTTGTTCGCTAATCCATATAAGGCCAAAAACTTGAGATGGCATGCTAATGAGAGAAAAAATGATGTCATACTTCAGTATCCAACTGATTCTCCACAATGGAAAGGAATTAATCAATTGTTTCCTAAATTTGGCAATGAGCCTATAAATCTTAGGCTTAGACTATGTATAGATAGAATTAATTCTTATAGCAATCTTAGCAGTTAACATAGCTCATGGCTTGTTCTGTTAGTGCTTTATAATCTTCCTCCATGGTTGTGCAGAAATGCAAATATATCATGATATCTTTAATGATTTTAGGCCCTAAACAACCAATAAATAACATAGATGTTTACTTAGTACCATTGACTGAAGATTTGAAGATGATGTGGGAGGTAGGTATGGATGTTTTTGATTCATATCAGAATGAGTCTTTCAAGTTATGAGCTATGATTTTTTGCACAATAAATGATTTTCCTACATATGAAAACCTTTCTGGATATAGTGTGAAGGGGCATAAAAGCATGCCCTATTTGTGAACAAAACACATCCCATCAACAACTAAAACATGGGAAGAAGAAAGTATATCTTAGTTACCAAAGATTCTTGAGACAAGACCATCCTTATCGTAGGCAGAAGAAGTCATTCAATGGCTATAAAGAGTATGATGAAGATCTAAAGCCATTAACTGTAAGCTTGATATATGAATAGGTGAAAGACATTGATGTGGTATTCGGTAAGAGCTAGAAAAAAGAAGCTCAAAAGAATGAATGGAAGAAGAGGTTAATTTTCTTTGATCTCCTCTATTGGAGCACCCTTAAGGTGAGACACAATATTGTGGTGCATGTGGAAAAAAATATGTATGACGGTCTCATTAGAACATTGTTAGATATAAAGGGGAAGACCAAGGATGGGGTTAAAGTAAGATTAGATTTATTTGACATGAGAATACGAACAAACTTGGGTTTAAGAGCAGAAGAAAAGAGGACTTACATGAGCCCAGCACCTTATACTTCATCTAAAAGAAAGAAAAGAAGTTTTTATGAGTATTTACATGGTATTAAGGTGCCACAAGGATATTCTTCAAATGTCAAGAATCTTGTATCAACGAAAGATTTAAAATTAGTTGGTTTAAAGTCTCATGATTGCCATGTACTAATACAACAATTGTTACCAGTAACAATTCAAGACATATTAGAGGCAAGGGTGAGAAAATCATTGATTAGATTATGTGTCTTCTTCAATGCAATTTGTAGCAAAGTCATTAATCCTAAGAAATTAGATGAGTTGCAAAATGATGTTGTCATTACCCTGTGTTAGCTTGAAATGCATTTTGTTCCCTCTTTTTTTGACATCATGGTACATTTAATTGTATACTTATTGAGAGAGATAAAATTGTGTGGCCCTGTCTATTTGTGTTAGATGTATCCATTTGAGCGGTAAGTAAAAATTCTTAAAGGCTATGTGAAGAATCTCCATCATTCAGAAGCTTCTATTATTGAAAGATATGTTGCTGAAGAGGTTGTCGAGTTTTGTACTGAATACCTATCAAAAGTAAAATCTATTGGTGTTCCTAAATCTCGCCACAAGGGAATAAGAGTTCAAGGGCTTGGACACAAGCGATGAAAGTAAAGCACATGACTCGTCAAGAAATGCAACAAGCACATCTATACATCTTGAATAACACCAATGATATTCAAGATTATTTGGATGAGCACAAAAAGGAATTAACGGATCAATATCATAAAAAGGCTGATAATAGTTGTTAAGTAAGCACAACAAACATTTTCCACTCTAGTTTAGGGCAAGTGTGAACACTATATTTTGTCCGAACATTTTTTAAATTTAATAAAATAATAATAAATAACTAAAAAAATATAAAAATATAAAAATATAATTTAATCCTTTTTAGGATTATATTTTAACAAAATAAGAAAATCTTGTTTAAATCTTTTAAAATCTCTCTCCAAATTATCCCAATCATTTAAAAAAAATTGGGAGTCAACTTTTGAGAGTTAATTTTCTCTCCTTAAAAAATATACATATATGTGTGTGCGTGTTAACCTAAAAAGAAAAAGAAAAGAAATTAGAAACAAAAAAATGTAAAGCTTGGTGACAGCCAAAACAAAAAACTCACACACCTTCAGCACAGAGAAAAAAGTAGAATAGATAGCAACAGCAACACACACACGAAAGCAGAAGCACACAAATACTAGACACGACAGAAGGAAAAAGAAAGCTAAAAATGTAGAAAAGAGAACTAGAAACACACACACAGCAGAAGGCGAGACCCTGAAAGCAAGCTGTGATCGCAGAGAAAAACACAGAAATGCAGAAAGAGATTAGACGCATGCATGCACAACAAAATAGAGCAAAAGGAGCAGCAAGCAACCAACATTCGTACATACACTTTCGGCTAGCAGAAAAAGAAACAGAACGAGAAAACGTAGCATGCACGCAAGTGAAAGCATAAAAAGAGAGCAGAAAACTGAGGAAAAAGAGGAGGAAGACTAGAGGAGGGAGAGACGGAGAACACGCGAAGAACTGGGGAGAGAGACCGAGTGCATAAAAACTGGATGAGAAAACAAAGACGAAAGAAAAAGAGAAGAAAAGGATGGAGAATGAGAAGGAGATAGAGAGTGAGAGATGAGCGAAAAATGGAGAAAAATAGAGGACGAAGGAAATACTGAAGAGAGAGAAGAGACGGAGATCAGAAGTAAAAAATAGAGATTGAGGGAGTGAGGAGACGGAGATTAGTGGGAGAGTTTTTTTTTAGAGAAACAGAGACAGAGAAAACTGGAAGAGAAGATTGAAACCAAACGAAGAAAAAATAGAGCATGAACGAGAGAGAAAGAATAACAGAAACTGAGAGTAGAGATCAGAGCAGAAAACACGAAGAGATCGAGAAGAGTAGAAAACAAACAAGGAGATCACAAAATGGCTTCTTCGTCAATGGCATTAACATTGTCTCCTTCGGTAACCTGTGGAGACATAAGTGCTTGAGGTTCTTGCACTTCCTTCACATTCCTTACTGGTTCTTCTAGACACAAGCTTATTGTTAGGGTAGGGAAAGCTGCTCTTTGTATGACCAAGAGGAAAAGATCATGAAAATAACTAGCACGGACTCATGGTTTTCACAGATGGATGAGGACCACAAGTGCTTAAGTTTATTCTATTTTATTAACTGCACTAATGGTTGTCCACATTATTCCTGATCTGTTGAGTGTGAAAACTCGTGAGCTGATTCTCAAGAACAAGGTTGAGGAGCTCGACAGGAAGATGGGACTTATCCTTACACAAAAAGAATCTGGAAGGCATGTTAGAATGTTGACCCATGAAATTAGGAGCACTCTTGACCAGTATACCATTTTGAAAACTACACTTGTTGAATTAGGAATGACTCTGAGCTTGGAAGGATATGTGCTGTGGATGCCATCAAAAAGTGGTATTATAAGATATCCAACATGTCTAAGGTACATTTAGTTTTCCATGGTTGATTCTCAAATTACCTTTCAAACTTTTTAATTACTATAATTTAGAATAATGCAATGTGAGGTGACATGGTTGAGGTGACATGCTGTACATTAATCTTTGTTCATTTGTAGTAGTTTATTCATGCATACCAATAATCATGGCCAATAACATACATATACATCATGGTGCTTTATATTCCCATATGCTGTCATGATTTTCTTATAAAAAAAAAGATAGATATATATATATATATATATACGTATATATCTATACTTATGGTTTATTTATAGTGTGAGATTTCAAGAGTCTCCGCAAGCATTTAAATTTGAAATGATCTCATACCGTGTAAATCAATAAGATTTCGTAGGTATGAGAATCAATCTTATAATAAATATTTAAGTCTCATGTGAGATTTCAAAAATTTTTGTAAAGACTTAAATTAATCACATTATTGTGTAGGATAATAAATCCTCGCAGATATAGTGATTCACAATTTATATGGTAAATAAATAAATGAATTTTGTAAATAAAATAATAAATTTTTTTATGATTTTAATTAATTAAATTAATAAATTTAAATTATAATCATGTTGTCTAATAAGATCTTTTGGTTATATGAGATTTTTTTTCTGAATATCTATAGACCTTTAGGATAATCGTACTACCGTGAGAGTCAATAAGGCTTCACAGGTATAATGATTATGATTTCTATATTTAAATATGAATTATACAATTATGTATTAAAATATATTTAAAATATATAATATTTAATCCTTTATGGTGTGAGGATTTTGAATTTCCGCAGATATTTAGGATAATCATATTATCGTAAAAGTCAATAAGGCTTTACATGTATGATGATTAAAATTCTCTAAAAAACATATATATGCATGCTTGAATAAATTATTACTAACATATAAATAAATTTCATTCTTTTATTGTGAGAAATTTTGAAATCTTTGTAGATATTTAGAATGATTGCATTATCGTATAAGTCAATAAGGCTCTACTGAAACCGCGATTAAATTTCCAATCATAAAATATAAAAAAATAATTTTAAAATCCTTTTCTTTTCCAAAAATTCAAAAATTGAGAAAATAATTGAAATTAAATTATTTTTTGTAATTTAAAACACACATATAAAAAATTTCAAAAATTGTTTTATTTGTAAAATGGTAAATTATTTCTAATTAATTTCTCTTCAAACAAATATTTTCACCAACAAACTTTTAATCCTGAACTATGTGAACTTTGATCCCTATCACAGGGTACATAGGCCTTAGAGCCAGATTCTAAGTCAAGTCCTCCTGTAAATAAATAAATATTTCTTGCTTAATTATTATCATTTTTATATCAAACACATAAATATAATAGGGATAATTAAAATAATTTTAAAACCATATTAATATCGCACAACAAACTTTAGGTAACCGTTCTCACGAACAGGTGTTGTGGAGTGCCTAACACCTTTTCCACACTCAACTGACTTCCGAACCTTTTTTCTAAATTCGCAGACCATCCTTATTCACCTTTAAATGGTTTCCCGTTATTTTCCTCAAAATCTTGGTGGCGACTCCCATTTCTCCGGTCTTCCTTCCGAAGGCCGGAACCTCCACTCTCGAGCTGTCCGCATTGCATTTTTGGGTGCGACAGTTGGCGACTCCGCTGGGGATATTAGAGAGTCAAGCCTATATAAGCTTGTTGTGCTTAAAATATAATATCGTTTTTCTTTTTTATTACTATTATCCTTTTTAATTTGTTTGTGCTTTTCCCCTCTCTTTTCCTCTTTCCTATCTCTTTTTGCTTTTCATAACATGTCTTAGGATAAATAACATGCGGAATAAATCCTAGGATAGAAGACTTTTATCTGTACATATAATTGTCTCTTTGTTTGATCTGATTAATAGTTGAGGGTTGGGTAGCATATAGCAATAAGATAACATGCTTGCATGCTCTTATCACACAATGTACATTTACACAATTCAACACACACATTTTGGGCCCTATACCTGGGTCTGTGAATATCATAAGTTACTTGAGGTTATTAATGGTTTCCCTGAAGAGTTTTTGAACTCTCGAAGGTTACTATGAATGTCTCACCTAAGCTGTTACTTACTCAATAAATTTGGTCCCCGAAAAGCTTGTGTTCTCGGAGGCTCAAAATTACTAAGTAAGGTCTTCGCCGTGTGGTGAGGGCATCTTGGGAACCTTTTATCTATCAGGACTATAAATCTACCTTGGAGCTACACGTTTTAGATGAAAACTAGTAGCCAACCATTTTAGCTCATACCTGATGATTATAAAGATAAACAAACTTAAGCTTTCATAATAGGACACAAAGTGAGAGTATGTTTTATTACATCATTATCATCATCATGACATATCATTTGTGCATGCTACCTTATGCTAGAGCAGGTATTGAATGTCATTACACTAATTAATGTTAATGTGTCACAAGGATGGTGCTAGCATTAAATAACTAAGCTTTGCCCATGAGTCTTTGACCCCAGTGACTATAAATTCATTTCATAACATTAAAGAGTTGATGCATTTTTCCAGCTAACTCTCGTGAAATAACTTTTCTTGTTGTAGGGTAAAATAACACATTTCATTTTAAAAGTGAAACATTAGCCATGTATTAGTTTTGACTGTTCATAGGCTAATTATTAATTCTTTCCCTCTATAGTGCAATAAGCACCTGGAGGAGATTGAAAATTTTTCATTTACCCAAATGACAAATTAAGCTTTGTTTAACAAAAATTAGTTGACTCTTATGCATAAATGACTGAAAACCAACTATCCTTAATTTTTTTTCTTTCCTTAAAAAAAAATAACAAGTTATAAGGCTATTACTCTCATGACTTTAATCATGTAGAGATTTTGGTCTCTTGTAGGTTAATAGTTATTTTCATTTTCTTATAATGCAATAAGCATATAGAGGAAAGGAAATTTTATTTGGCATAAATGAGGTAGCCTTGTAATTACTTAAGAGAATGCATAAAATTATGACATTTTTAATACCTAAACCCTTTTATAGGCATTGCCGAATCATCTTGTGCTTTTCTTAGCATCAAGGTTTAAGGCTTAAACAAGCATCCATTGTGACACTTGCTTAAGACAACAAGCAAAAATTATATTAAAAAAATTCTCCCAATTCAATCACAAACCTTACATCTCTGAGTGAGATTCAAAATTATTTCAAATTGGTCCCTTACACCCATAAAAAGTTGTAAATAAATAAATTTTTTTTATATACATCTTCCCATCCCTACCCCCCACTTGATTCCACAATAATCATTCATTTGAGCAAGGTCATATATAAGAAACAAATGCATTTGCATCTATTCATTTTCATATCACATGTCATGATTAAAGACTTTGAAATTTTTAACATATTGGATTTTGTTTTTTGATCCTTTACATGGAAAGGTCAAGGTCCCCCACCTTACTTGCCACAATGCCAGTTATTTTCTTGCCCCTTGCCTACTGTCATTATCTCATCCATTCTAAGCACACCAATATTTCACAATCTACTTTCATACCCTTACCTTGACCACAAAAAATGATATGATAGATGTGGATGCTAACATTCACTTAGGGTTTATAGTTTTTCTAATCAAGTTGTGAGGATTACAAAATAAAGAGAGGGGATAGAGGAATCAAGCCCAAATGTCACATTCATCAATAAGACCATTCACTATTGAAGAGAGAATTCAAAGATATTGTTTCTAACATATCTTATCTTCATGTCTGTATGGTCAAACTCTATTACTGGTAACGATCTTGTTTAATTTTGTCAATGTTGTAATCATACTTTTTCATTTAACACCCTTGTTTGCTTGTTCTACCCCTTGACCATAAAACTTCTCTTATCCTATGCATTATTCCCTTAATGTTTGGTATTCCTAATGAAAAAAAAACCACAATGGATAGGGAAAAGATCAACTTGAAGAAAAATGCCCTTAATTCATGAAAATATGAAGCAAAGTGAATGAATTAAAAAAAACAGAGAGAAAAAGAAATAAAGATAAAAAGAGACTAATTAGAGAGATAAGATAGCATGCTCATTAGCAAGTTAAGTTAAAGATATGAGGCATTTTTTTTATTTTCCTAAATCTTGAAGAAATTTCCTTAGTCACCCATATTGAGCCAGGAGTAATATTTCTTGCATCCACCTGTTTACAAATACCACCAGGGTTAGGTACTCAAACATATGTTTATATTGAATTTTCAAATTTCAAGAGAGGATCAAGACCTTCTTTCATCCAATTAAAACTTTTTCGTTTAACCCTCCAGATTTATCCATTCAAATAATTTCTTTATATTTCCAAGCTCATGAAAGCAAAGCTTAAGAGCTAAGAATAAATAAAAAAAGCAAAAAAAAGGAAAAAAGCATTCCTATTGCTAGAAAAAAAAAGATTATCCCTCCATTAGCATTCACTCATTGAATGGGACATAAAGAGGAAAATTAAAAAGGGAAGGAAGGAAAACAAAAGAAGAAGAAAAAAGAAATAGAAAATGAATTTTTTTTCCTTTCCCAATGATAACTCCATAGAAATGCCAAGTCTTGCAAGATCACATGTCGAAAAAAATTTCATTGTGATTTTGCACCTATGTTTAGACCAACACATCCTTTTCATCCTCAACCCGCAATTTTATCCTATTCTACTATATAAAAATCCCTAAATATCCTCTCTTGTTAGGTGAATTTTAGCATAATTTTATATTAGAGTAGAAGAAGAAAAGGTTGAAGGAAGAATTTACATAAGGGCACAGAATTTTTGAGCCAAATATCCTTTTATTTTATAAGCCTATTTACTCAAGCCACATTACAAACCCCATAAGTCCTCATTGAGATTTGACTTGTTTGAATATAATCAGGGTAGTTTTCTTATTGGAGATCATTTCAAGATGCAGATTATTGAAATTGGGGCAAGCTTATAGCTCAACATAAGATCTTTTACTCAAAAATTGTGTCATTTTCAAAGGGACATACAAAACAAAGAGGGGACCCCCCTTTTAATTTCCATACTCATTCCCTTCCATCTCTATACTATCCAAAGATATATCATATAAAATTTAGGAAGTTCTTAATATTACCATTCCCTCATTTGCCATTTCATACTTTGGCTTATCCACGTGATACTTATTCTTCATACGTTTCCTACACCTAAATGGGGACGCCTTTAAAAATTCCCAACATTCCATTGATTGGCCACTCTATTTCATTTTTAGACATAACCATTTGTTTACAATAATTGTTTACATTGACATTGTTAAATAAAAATTAGTGCCAATTTCACTTATTGGCTATACAAGCATTGATGATAAAGATAGACAAGATGAAACATCCATGTCTAACAAGAATTTCATATGGGCAAACAAATTGTCTTGAAAATTCTTAATCTAAGAGGAATAAACAGTTTTAAATATTTGAAAGTGTGACCCCTTCATGTCCAATTCTTGTGGCAAAAGTTGTTAAGTCATTGACTTGCAATTTCATTGGGGAGACTAACAACTTTCTTGTTGTAAATGACTAAGAGAACCCTAGCATTTTGTTAATTTCAAGTTTTGTTTCCCTCTCATATCAAAATCCTACAAATAAAAAGAAATACATTTTACAATTTTAAATGTATTAAGCATTCCATATCTTCACATTGAATTGAAAACAAAAAATTACATCTTTCACATAAAAATTGCCACAATTTGAATTGGGGGCAAAAAAAAAAGAATTGAACTTTTGATATAAAAAAAAATCATGCGTTGTGCATTATCCATCCATTATATGCTCAACACAAAAATTTGTCTCCATTTAGATTGGGGCAAATAAAAAAAATTATTATGCATTATGCATTATCCTCCCATTGCATACTTCACATAAAAATTGTCACAATTTAGATTGGGGCAAATTAAAAGTAAATCATTCACTCTTCCATATCACTTATGGCATGCACTGCATCAAATTTGTCACAATTTAAATTGAGAGCAGAAAAAAAATTGAAATTTTGATAAAAAAAACCATGCATTATGCATTATTCATCCATTACATGCTCAACACAAAAATTTGCCTCTCTTTATGTTGGGGAAAATAAAAAAACAAAAAAAAACTCACGCATTGCACATTACCCTATTACATACGTTGCCATAGAAAGTGTGGCCTTTGGATTGGGGCAAAACAAAAAATTTCCAGAACCCAAGGAAGTAAGAAAAGACATACTAAGCCTCACTTGTGAGTTTCTCATATTTTCCATGTGAGATGAAACCTATTCTCATGCCTTTAGAGCCTAACACCGACTGGCACAATTCTTCAAAGCCTTGTAAAGACAGGCACTCACCAAAAGCCCTATATGGTTAGGTACTTCCTTACCATTCAAAGCCCTATAAAGATAGGCACTCACCAAAAGCCCTACATTGCTAGACACTTCCTTACCATTCAAAGCCCTGTAAAGACAGGCACGCACCAAAAGCCCTATATAGGTAGGCACTTTCTTACCGATCAAAGCCCTGTAAAGACAGGCACTCACTAAAAGCCCTACATGATTAGGCACCTCCTTACCATTCAAAGCCCTATAAAGACAGGCACGCACCAAAAGCTCTACATGGGTAGGCACTTTCTTACCGCTCAAAGCCCTGTAAAGATAGGCACCCACCAAAAGCCCTACATGGCTAGGCACTTCCTTACTATTCAAAGCCTTGTAAAAACAGGCACTCACCAAAAGCCCTACATGGCTAGGCACTTCCTTACTATTCAAAGCCTTGTAAAGACAGGCACTCACCAAAAGCCCTACATGGCTAGGCACTTCCTTACTGTTCAAAGCCTTGTAAAGATAGGCATGCACCAAAAGCCTTGCATGAGTAGGCACTTCCTTACTGTTCAAAGCCCTATAAAGACAGGTACTCACCAAAATCCCTACATGGCTAGGCACTTCCTTATCGTTCAAAGCCCTGTAAAGACAGGCACTCACCAAAAGCCCTACATGGCTAGGCACTTCCTTACCGTTTAAAGCCCTGTAAAGACAGGTACTCACCAAAAGCCCTATATGGGTAGGCACTTCCTATCTACTTGCAGCCTTACAAAGACAGGTGCCTATCAATCAAATGATCTAGGTTTTCATAAAAGTCTTACCCCTCCCAACAAAATACATGTTTCTCTCTTCATTCATTTCTAAGAGAAGAATATCATCTCATGAAATTCTCACTTAGAAATTAAATGAAGAGGGGGTATCTATTCAACATATATTTTGTTTGGATTATTGTCATCTATTCATTTTCATTCGTATCACATTGCTAAAAAAAATCAAAAAAATCATTTTATTGTGTTTGTTATCTAATAGTCTTGCATTGTGTTTGGATCATTGTCAATTGTTTGCAGCATCTTTCTATATTTTACTTGATCATTTTTATTTGCATCACATCACCTCATCACATTGCTAAAAAAAAATCAAATCATGTCATTCTGTTTTTTATACAATAGTCTTGCATTTAATCATATCTTGTAAGGGGCAACTAGGTCTTTTCATAGGTATTGCATGGCCAATCAAAATACATGTTCCATATTTACTTGTCACTTATGTAAGAATTCAAAAATACATTTTTTCATATACTTATATAAGAAACAAGTAAAGAGGGGCAACTCTGAACACTGTATTTTGCCCGGGCATTTTTTAAATTTAATCAAATAATAATAAATAACCAAAAAAATATAAAAATATAAAAATAAAATTTTATCCTTTTTAGGATTATATTTAACAAAATAAAAAAATCTTGTTTAAATCTTTTAAAATCTCTATCCAAATTATCCCAATCATTCAAAAAAATTGGGAGTCAACTTTTGAGAGTTAAATTTCTCTCTTTAAAAAATATACATATATGTGTGCGCGTGTTAATCTAAAAAGAAAAAGAAAAGAAATTAAAAAAAATGTAAAGCTTGGTGACAGCCAAAACAAAAAACTCACACACCTTCGGCACAGAGAAAAAAGTAGAACAGATAGCAACAGCAACACACATACGAAAGTAAAACCACACGAATACTAGACACGACAGAAGGAAAAAGAAAGCCAAAAAACACAAAAAAGAGAACTAGAAACACACGCACAGCAGAAGGCAAGACCCTAAAAGCAAGCTATGATCACAGAGAAAAAACACAGAAATGCAAAAAGAGATTAGACGCATGCATGCACAGCAAACAAAGCTGAAGGAGCAGCAAGCAACCAGCATTTATACATACACTTTCGGCAAGCAAAAAAAGAAACAGAATGAGAAAATGCAGCATGCACGTAAGTGGAAGCATAAAAAGAGAGCAAAAAACCAAGGAAAAAGAGGAGGAAGACTGGAGGAGGGAGAGACGGAGAACACACGAAGAACTGGGGAGAGAGACTGAGTGTATAAAAACCGGATGAGAAAACAGAGACAAAAGAAAAAGAGAAGAAAAGGATGGAGAATGAGAAGGAGATGGAGAGTGAGAGATGAGTGAAAAACGGAGAAAATAGAGGACGAAGGAAATGCTGAAGAGAGAGAAGAGATGGAGATCAGAAGTAAAAAATAGAGATTGAGGGAGAAAGGAGACGGAGATTAGAGGGGGAGTTTTTTTCTGGAGAAACAGAGACAGAGAAAACTGGAAGAGAAGACAGAAACCAGACGAAGAAAAAATGGAAGAAAAAACAGAGCATGAATGAGAGAGAAAGAATAATAGAAACTAAGAGTAGAGATCAAAGCAGAAAAGAAGAAGAGAAGAGAACAAATGAGGAGATCACGAAATGGCTTCTTCGTCAATGGCATTAATGTTGTCTCCTTCGGTAACCCGTGGAGACATGAGTGCTTGAGGTTCTTGAACTTCCTTCACATTCCTTACTGGTTCTTCCAAACACAGGCTTGTTGTTAGGGCAAACAAAGCTGCTCTTTATATGACCAAGAGGAACAGATCATGAAAATCACTAACACAGACTCATAGTTTTCATAGACGGATGAGGACTACAAGTGCTTAAGTTGATTCTATTTTATTAGCTGTGCTAATGGTTGTCCATATTATTCCTGATCTGTTGAGTGCAAAAACTCGTGAGCTGATTCTCAAGAACATGGTTGAGGAGCTTGATAGGGAGATGGGACTTACCCTTACATAAAAAGAATCTAGAATGCATGTTAGAATGTTGACCCATGAGATTAAGAGCACTCTTGACCAGTTTACCATTTTGAAAACTATACTTATTGAATTAGGAAGGACTCTGAGCTTGGAAGGATGTGTGCTGTGGATGCCATCAAAAAGTAGTATTATAAGATATCCAACATGTCTAAGGTACATTTAGTTTTGCATGGTCGATTCTCAAATTACCTTTCAAACTTTTCAATTGCCATGATTTAGAATAATGTAACATGAGGTGACATGGTTGAGGTGAAATGCTGTATATTAATCTTTCTTCATTTGTAGTAGTTTATTCATGCATACCGATAATCATGGCTAATAACATACATATACATCATGGTGCTTTATATTCCCATATGCTGTCATGATTTTCTTATAAAAAGGAAAAAATATAGATATGTGTGTGTGTGTGTGTGTGTGTGTACTTATGGTTTATTTGTAGTGTGAGATTTCAAGAGTCTCTACAAGCATTTAAATTTGAAATGATCTCATACCGTGTAAATCAATAATATTTTACAGGTATGAGAATCAATCTTATAATAAATATTTAAGTCTCATGTGAGATTTCAAGAATCCTCATAGAGACTTAAATTAATCACATTATTGTGTAGGATAATAAATCCTCATAGATATCATGATTCATAATTTATATGGTAAATAAATAAATGAATTTTGTAAATAAAATAATAAATGTTTTTATGATTTTAATTAATTAAATTAATAAATTTAAATTATAATCATGTTGTCTAATTAGATCTTTTGGTCATATGAGATTTTTTTTTGAATATCTGTAGACCTTTAGGATAATCGTACTACCGCGAGAGTCAATAAGACTTCGCAGGTATAACGATTATGATTTCTATATTAAATATGAATTATACAATTACGTATTAAAATATATTTAAAATATATAATATTTAATCCTTTATGGTGTGAGGATTTTGAATCTCCTCAAATATTCAGGATAATCATATTACCGTAAAAGTCAATAAGGCTTTACAGGTATGATGATTAAAATTCTCTAAAAACATATATATGCATGCTTAAATAAATTATTACTAACATATAAATAAATTTAATTCTTTTATTGTGAGAGATTTTGAAATCTTCGTAGCTATTTAGAATGATTGCATTATCATGAGCCAATAAGACTCTACTAGAATTGCGATTAAATTTCCAATCATAAAATATAAAAAAATAATTTTAAATCCTTTTTTTTCCAAAAATTCAAAAATTGAAAAAATAATTGAAATTAAATTACTTTTTGCAATTTAAAACACACATATCAAAAATTTAAAAATTGTTTTATTTGTAAAATGGTGAATTATTTATAACTAATTTCTTTTCAAAAAAAATATTTTCACAAACAAACTTTTAATCCTGAACTACGTGGACTTTGATTTCTATCACAGGGTACATAGGCCTTAGAGCCAGATTTTGAGTCAAGTGCTCCCGTAAATAAATAAATATTTCTCGCTTAATTGTTATCATTTTTGTATCAAACACATGAATATAATAGGGATAATTAAAATAATTTTAAAACCATATTAATATTGCACAACAAAACTTTAGGTAACCGTTCTCACGAATGGATGTTGTGGGGTACCTAACACCTTTCTCACACTCAACTGACTCCCAAACCTTTTTTTTGAATTCACAGACCATCTTATCCACCTTTAAACGGTTTCTCGAGATTTTCCTCAAAATCTTGGTGGCGACTCCCATTTCTCCGGTCTTCCTTCCGAAGGCCATAACCTCCGCTTTTGTGCCGTCTGCATCGCATTTTTGAGTGCGACAGCAAGGATAAAGGAAGATCATAGAAAGTCTATTGTTTTGAATATAATAAGATAGCTAGCTAGTGGGCCTAACTTTGATGTTACAACTTAAAGTGCATATGACATTAATGGATATTCATTCTATACAAAAATACAAGATAATAATAGCACAATGCAAAATGATAGGATAATGGTAATGGCTAAGGCAACTTATTTTTCTAGTGCAAAAGATAAAAATCTAACATTGGCATTCTCATCATATTTTAAGGTCATTAAAGAGATATGGGAAGTTGATTGCTTCAAATTTAGGTGCCCATTTTAAGTGTAGGGGGGTTGATATTAAGAACGGTGTTCAACATGACAAGTTGGGTTTTACTTTAGTGGACCTTAATTAGACAAACATAAGGACAAGCTTTTATAATGACAACTCATGCAAAACAAGTTTTTTATGTACTATCCAGCTAATAAGAGGTTGTTGTGGTTTATTGGGAAAAGTCTCCTTACTCATAGTGAGAATGATGAAACAAGTTTTGATATTGAAAAGATTCCTCCTTTGTGCCAACCCCTCCCCTATTAGATGTAGAAGATGATACTAAACATATAACGTTAGAACTGACCATGATGAAGGTTTATGGGGAAAACTAAAACATTTTTACAATAGTAACACAATATTATAGGATCTTTTTTATCATTTAGTTTTGTTTTTAATTCTTTCATTTTTACATTAGTTTAAATTATATATTTTTGCTACTAACTTTATGTATCTACTTGTTTTGAAAAAACATGGGATAATCTTGTTGCTGATTAAAACAAGTTCTAAAAGAGGTAAAAGAGGGCCACACAACTTACTAAATTAGCCCAAAATAAATGAAAAAATTTATCTTGATTTTGATGACAAAGGCCAACCAATTGATAAGTAAAGGAAATATTTTTAAGAGTTTTGTTGAGTTTGGTGGCACATCAAAAATTTAGCATCTTGGAGGAAGAGTAGGATGATGTAAATGAAAGTGACAGAAATGATGTTTGGGAATCTATACTGGCTTTTAATTGTCATATGTCACATTTACTTTTTATTTTGACATATATATGTTACTAAATTCTTTGTTGACATGTGTTACTTTACAGATTACTTATGATATCAAGAAAACTCTATTTTTAAAGGACAAGTGGTTAAAAATGTTGGAGATCGATGGAAGGACTTTAAGTTCAAACTTACCAAAAAAATATGTGTTTCCTAAGAATGGCAATAAATGATGATAGTGATAATGATGTCGACATGAAAAAATCTTAGAAGAAAATCCATTCATTGATTATGACATGTGGATGAAATTTGTTCACAGTAGACATGATCCTAAATTTTTGGTAAGTGAAACAAGAATATGATAATTTGTTTAGTATTGGTAAAGATTCATTTTTAACAAATGTTTTTTTCAATTATTTGTTAACAGGAAAAAAGTTAAAAAGGGAAGAGCATCAAAAGAAAAATCTATACAACCATACTATGTCTCGCAAGGAGGAAGTATGTATATATTTATAATATAATGACTAGATAAGTGAGAAGCTGAAAGACAAGCAATGGGGGTTGATAATATTGAAGAAGAAATTTCTCCTCCATCTCCTGTTAATCGTGCTCAAGCATAGAAGAGAGGATAGTTGAATAAAAAGGGAGAATTTATTTCTTTGGAGGCTAGAAAAGTGGTTGAGAAAATTGTAAGTATTTTTATAGTCAATATCTTAATCATATGATTGAAATTTTTAACTACATTGGTTTCTATTTACTGTATGCTTTAGGATGCTCTTACAGAAGCATCCTCTGAGAGAGATCTTTATGTCTATTGGTAAGAAGAATATATTGACCATGGCCTTAGGGAGTGAAGAGCACCCCAGCCATGTTAGGGGGTTTTAAAAGGCGTGGGTATAAGAAAATATTTTGGACTCCACCATTAATCTTATACAATACAACAAGTGCAAGTGATGATAGCAAAATGCAAGTTAAGCATGATAATGGAAATACAATCACGATTAGTATTACAGATGCAACCATAATAAGCACCGAAATATGGTGTTATAGATCCAGGGTGTGATCCTAGCCTATCAGATCAAGGAGTACCATGCATACTTTATGTGAAGGATCATGGCGAACGAGTAGTTGCATATGAAAAAGTATAAAACCATGCAATTATAGTCCACCAATAGCAGATACAACATAACCAAGTAAGTTGTGGTTGGTTGAAGAGGTTGTGGATGCTAATGCTTATGTCCTATTCCTATTGAGGAGGGTAAACAATAGGAAAAGCTTATATAATTTATTATTGGTTGAAAAAGCAAGTCCAACAGGTTACTGAAGAGGTATGAAATATTCAATTTTTTTATTTTTTAATTATATCATAGGTATTTCTAATTTTCATTATATATTAATTATAGGAACTTTTACAATCAAAAGAATCTCTGGGCTCAACCCCCAACCGGTGTAAGATGATTTGAAACAGTTGGCTTTGGTGGTAGTTGACATGAATGAATTTTTTGATGAAATAACCCAATTGACAAGATCATTGGAAGCATATTATGTTCAGAGTCAGCAGAAAAGACATTAATGATCTTATTATTTTTAGTGGTAAGACTTGAGAATAATTCAAATTGTTATTGTAAGTATTCATTTTATTTCTAAATTAATATTTAATCTTTTTTATTTCCAACGTATTTTCTTATTATCAAATGTACCTCCACAAAATATTACTGAACTCTATGTCGATAATAATTATAGGTTCTTGTCTCCACTTTTAACTACATGTGGTAAAGTAAACCAAAGAGCTTTTTATATTAGAAAGATGATATACGATCAAAAGAAGAGCTGCTGGTTTTTACCAATTATGGAGAGGTATTAAATTTAATTTCATCCCTTAAAAAAATTTCCTTAATGATGTGATATTAATATAAATTAATATATTGAGTAATATTAGATGGTTCTGTCATTTGCCCATGTGAAAATACCATATACTAGTTTTGTTCACTACAAAGGAAAATAAGCAACAATATGAAGACTTTGATTGACTTATAAGTTTTTGAATAATTCTATTTTGTATTATATTAAACATATATTAATATTTTCTAACTATGTATATTTGGTAAATAAATTTCTAGTGACATATTGGAAATTAGCAAAAATGGTTGACAGAAAAAAAAATGAAATCAAGTAGGTACTAATGCAAGTAAGTATTTCAAATTTATTCCCTAATTAGAATGAAGATTATATTATTGATATAATAAATTTAATTATTTTTATTTTCTTTATAGTGTCCTCAACAACCAAGAAGTATAGAACGCGGTTTGGTTATTATGTGATGATTTTCATATATGAAATCATCACTCAGGTATCACTCACTCATTGATCAAGTTAATATTTGTTAATTATGATTTTAATCATGATGTTTGCCATATACTTGAGTTATTATTCATACATAATGTTATTTAATCTGTAGCACTTCTAACGTTTTAGAGCCATATTCTAAGCAAGAGTTGAGACATATTTGCAACATGTGGTCTATGTTTTTCTTAAAATTAACAGGTTAGAGTAGAAACTTTCTAAATATTTGTATTAAAAAATGTTGACTTTTAGTTCATATGTTTGCACTAAATTATTTTGTACTAGTGTCTGGAGCTACTGTTTATGTATTAATGTAGGTTTTGTATGTAAAAGATGTATATCGTAATTGGTGATTCTATTAAGAAATATAATATTTACGGCTACAGTTATAACATAACTATGGTAAAACGATGCAGGCATGGCAGTTGTAGCCATAATTGTTGCTATATATGCACCTACAAACGCAATCTTTCGCCATAGGTGAGATCAGACCTATAGCGAAAGATACTATTTTTGCCACAGGTGAGTTGGAACCTATGGCAAAAGATATGCATTGGACGACATAATTTTTCACAATAGGTAAGCAAGTACTTGTAGCAAAAAATATCATTTTTTGCCACAGTTGAGTTGGAGACTTGTGGCAAAATATGACATTTTTTACCACTATATTTTTCACCATAGGTGAGCTGGGACTTCTGGCAAAAAATGGCATCTTTCACCACAATTCTGCATAACTATGGCAAAAATGTCATTACTATCACATGATTCTTCTATACACAGCTTCTTCTATCGCAAAAAATGCATTTAACTGTAGTAAAAAATGCATTTTTCGTACTAGTGTTTCTTATTCAAATCTATTTACATTCAAGTGATTGACTCTAACAAGTTATTGAAGTTACAAAGTCAAATTGTATCAGCCTTGTGTGAGCTTGAGATGCATTTCGACTTGCTTTCTTTAACATCATGGTTCCCTAGCAATTCCCTTAGTCAAGAAGGTGCAAATGTGTGGTCCAGCTTATTTAACATGGATTGACCTAGTTGAGCTTATGAATATATTAAAAAGGTATGTGAAAAAATGTATTGTTTGGTTAGGAAAAGAGGAGGAAAAGCCATGGATCTCAACTAGGGTCTCAAAGTGTCCATCGAATGGGGGGAAGAGGAGATGAAGAGAAGAGAGGGTTGTCTGTCAAATG
>NW_026555336.1:21449055-21622937 GCF_029017545.1 Prosopis cineraria | reverse complement strand
ATTCATAATTAGAAGGGAGAATTATTAAATTAATCAAGTTTCAGGCTGCACAAATTATATAAAAATTTTCACACAAAGGCAAACCAAAAACTAGGACAAACTTAAGACACTTAAGAAAGTGTTGACTTTTTTTTATTTAATTACTCCACAACTAAAATGAATTTTAAAAATATAATTTCACCATTCATCAACTGGACATAAATGCACTTTGTCAATTTTCTTGTACATTTTCTCAAAAGTTCATTTTTGGACCAAAATGCCCCTAGTGCACTGATCTTAGAAACTTAGGCAAAGTTCCAAATCTAATGCAATGTGTGCACTTGAAGGTGATAAATCATTAATAAAATGGTCCTAATTGACACATAAAAGTGGTAACAAATGTGTTCTATCAATTCCCCCCACACTTAGCTTTTGCACTCCGGCAAAATCAAGTGAAAAAGGTTCCAAAAGAAACTATAAGACAAAGAAATAAAGAAAAACATTGTTTCAAGTCACTAAAATACTAGCTCATGAACTTCTACAAATTATCAATCAATGTGGCAATAATTACGAAAGAATTATGCACATCCAAACAAACCCTTACCAAGAATCAAGTCAAAGAGTAAGCCTCTCTAGGTTAAGTGTTTGCTCTCATCACTCAAAGTGTATAAGGTATTAAATTTCACTCAAAATTTCTTAGGATAAACCCTATTATGAATTTGTAACCCTTCTACATCTCCATCACTAAATAACACTTGCAATCAAGAATCAAATGGACTTATTAGGTTGTGATATAGGTATGAAAGGATGTCTAAGAAATGCATGTATATAAAAAAAAATAGGTTAGCATCAAAATAATGCTAAATCAAGATATATCCCCTTAATATGCAAAGCATAACCTAACTCAATGAGTGAACACCTTAACACAATGAGGATGGAAAGAAATGATAAGAAATAATAAAACAACTGGAATGGATGAGCTAGGCAACTTTTTATTTTTATTTTTATTTTTTTTCTTTCTTTTCTTTTTTTTTTCTTTTTTTTTTCTTTTTCTAGCAACTTTATTTCTTTCTTTTTGACTAATTTTTTTTTCAAATCTATCTTTGTTGTTTTTTTTTTGTTGCCCCTAACTCTTTGAAAACAATGGAAGTAATGGATAGAGAAATGATAATAGGCATCCACTCATTTGATCTAGGACATGCAATGAATATTAAAAAGACATATAAAGTGTAACATGCATTCCTTGGGAAAAATAGGGTGAATATTTTTTTTTTTAAGAATCAAACCAAAGGCTCAAAGTGGCTAACAAAGGATAATAATAATAATAGGTTGGCTATTTGGCTCTTGGCTATTTTATGAATGCCATCTCTCATCTCCTATCAAACAAGTGCAAGATATTTGGTCTTAATTAAGAAGTGAAAAAATTCTAGCGGGTAACATCACTAGGGAATTAATCACACATGAGTGTTTAGCCTCTTCATGAATGGGTAATATGCCACTCTAATCCATTAATTCAAGGTAAAAGAATGTTCATTTCACACCTATTCAATCCTAAAATTACCACATTCAAGAATCAAAATATCCATTCAAGAGCTAGGTAATTAAGTAACCTCAAACAAAACAAAAACAAAGAATAAACATTTTTTTTTTAATTTTTTTTTTTCACAAACCAAACAACAAACAAAACACAACAAAACAAAAAAAAAGTTTATTTTCTCTCCCCACACTTAAATCATGCATTGTCCTCAATGTATGTATAGACTAGTGATAAAATAAGGTGAGATCAAATGAATACATAACAAAAGTGTGGTGCAGATATTTTTTTTTTTTCAAACTAAACACAAAACAAAGAAGTCAAATAAAGCAAATAAACTCTAATTTTCCTACTAGGTTCATCTCCCCCACACTTGAACTATACCTATCATTAAATATATCAATTAAAGGAAGGTAAAAGCTCAAGGTTAGAGAGATACAACCTTATCATGGTGGTTCAAAAACATGTTGAGAGAAGTCCTCCTCCTTTTGAAGTGATTTGGCATCTTTGTAGAGCTTGCATAGGTGACCATTGATTTGCATAGTGGAACCCGTGGCTTTATTCAAGAGTTGCAAAACCCCATAGGGAAACACCTTGTCACTAAATATGGTCCCTCCCACTTAGACTTCAACTTGGCATGCTTATGAATAAACCTTGTTTGGAACAGAGGACTTGATCTCCTTTGGAACTTTTTCCTCAAGATTAGCTTGTCATGAAGGATCCTTGTTTTCTCCTTATAGATTCTAGAAGACTCATAGGCATCCAACCTAAGCTCCTCAAGTTCTTGCATTTGAAGAAATCTCTCCTTAGCCGAAAGATGGAAATCCAAGTTTAGTTTCTTGATGGCCCAATAGGCCCTATGCTCTATCTCCACAGGGAGGTGGCAAGCCTTTCCATACACCAATCGAAAAGGAGACATGCCAATGGGAGTCTTATAAGCGGTCCGATAAGCCCACAAAGCATCCTCCAAGTGTAAAGACCAATCCTTCCTATTTGTGTTCACCACCTTGGTTAGGATTTTCTTGACTTCTCTATTTGATACTTCGGCTTGGCCATTAGTTTGGGGATGATATGGTGTAGAGATTTTGTGATGCACTCCATATTTAGCCAAGAGAGCCTTCATCATCTTATTGCAAAAGTGGGATCCTTGGTCACTTACCAAGGCCTTAGGAACTCCATACTACAAAAAATATTAGATTTGAGAAACTTCAAAACAATCTTAGCATCACAAGTTCTAGTAGGAATGGCTTCAATCCACTTTGAAACATAATCAACACCAAGTAATATGTACTCAAAACTAAAGGATGGTGGAAAGGGACCCATGAAGTCAATGCCCCAAACATCAAAAATCTCACAAAATAAAATGGGTTGTTGAGGCATTTCATGTCTCTTACCCCAACTACTAACCTTTTGACATTTCAAGCATGCTTTACAAAATTCATAGAGTCTTTAAACAAGCTAGGCCAATACAATCCACAATCTAAAACCTTCCTAGCTGTCTTATTTGAGCTAAAATGACCACCACATGCATGAGAGTGACAAAATTCAAGAACAGAAGGCACATCAACATCATCAACACACCTCCTAATCACTTTATCACTACAAATCTTCCACATCAAAGGTGGTTCCCAAATGTAAAATCTAGACTCTCTTTTAATTTTTCAATGGCAAAACGTGAAGCACAAGGAGGCAAGACTCTACACTCAATATAGTTAGCAAAAGAGGCATACCATGGAGGCTTAGATGAAATGGCACACAATGCCTCATCAGGAAATGAATCACAAGGAATAGTAGGGTTAGAGTTTACCATAGTAGCTTTTAAATGAGGTAGTCTAGACAAATGATCCGCTACTTGATTGGTAGAACCACTCCTATCCCTTATCTCCACATCAAATTCTTGCATTAAGATCACCCATCGAATCAAGCGAGGCTTAGAATCTGTCTTCTTAAACAAGTACCTCACAGCAGCATGGTCAGTGTACACAACAACTTTAGAGTTAAGAAGATATGATCTAAACTTATCAAGTGCAAAAACAATAGCAAACAACTCTTTCTCAGTTGTGGTGTAATTAACCTGAGCTGAATCTAGGGTCCTAGATGCATAAGCAATCACATATGATAACTTGCCCTCTCTTTGACCAAGCATAGCTCCCACAGCAAAATTAGAAGCATCACATGACAACTCAAAAGGCAAAGACCAATTTGGGGCTTTAAGAATGGGAGGGGAAATGAGCATGCTTTTCAAAGTGTCAAAACTCCTTTTGCAAGCATTATCAAAAACAAAATCAACATCTTTTTGTAAGAGTTTAGACATAGCAAAGCAATTTCACTAAACCCCTTATAAATCTCCTATAAAAGCTTGCATGTCCCAAAAATGATCTCAAATCTTTCAAACAAACAGGATATGGCAAAGAAGCAATCACATCTACTTTGGCCTTATCCACCTCTATGCCATTGGAAGAAATCAAATGGCCTAAAACAATTCCTTTATCTACCATGAAATGGCATTTTTCAAAGTTAAGCACAAGCTTCTTTTCAATGCACCTACCAAGCACTTTATCTAAAGAATGCAAGCATGAATCAAAGGACTCACCATACACAGTAAAATCATCCATAAAGACTTCCATGCAATGTTCAATAAAATCACAAAATATGGACATCATGCATCTTTGAAAAGTACCAGGTGCATTGCAAAGACCAAAAGGCATCCTCCTATAGGCAAATGTACCAAAGGGGCATGTAAAGGTAGTCTTATCTTGGTCACTAGGAGCTATAGGAATCTGAAAATACCCACTAAACCCATCTAGGAAGCAATAATGGGACTTGGAAGCCAATCTCTCAAGCATTTGATCAATAAAAGGCAAAGGAAAATGGTCCTTCCTAGTCACATTATTGAGCTTCCTATAGTCTATGCACACTCTCCAAGCATTTTGAACTCTAGTTGGAACAAGCTCTCCTTTCTCATTTTTTACCACAGTAATCCCCCCTTTCTTAGGTACAACTTGGGTTGGAGACACCCACTCACTGTCAGCTATAGGATAGATGATCCCAGCACTAAGTAGCTTAACAACCTCTTTCTTTACCACATCTAAAATCAATGGGTTAAGTCTCCTTTGTGGTTGCCTAATGGGCTTAGCATTGTCCTCAAGAAAAATTTTATGTGTGCACACAATAGGGTCAATACCAGGAATGTCAGCCAAAGTCCAACCAATAGCATGTATGTTCTTTCTCAACACATCAAGTAATGCATTTTCTTCCTCAAGAGATAAAGAGTTAGAAATTATTACCGGAAGCTTCTCATTCTCAATGAGATATGCATACTTGAGATTGGATGGTAAAGGCTTCAACTCCAAGGTAGGTGGCTCTACACAAGAGGGAATGAGCTTCTTCAAGTCTAATTTGGTGGAATATTCCATGGTACTATCTTGTCTTTTAGGCTTGTCACTTGTTTTTGATTTCTCCTCTTCTTTCTTTACAGCCTCCCCCTTTTCTTGCAACTTGTCCTCAAGTGCTTGGACTTGAGCCACGGCCTCGACATGTGAAAGTGTAGAATTTTCCTCCAATAGCTTGGGAATCCTAAGAACATCAAGCTCGAGTGGAGAAAAACTCATAGATTCGGCCTTAATGGCTTTAGTACCTACAACACAAGAAGATATACCCTTCTCAAGCATTTCAAGATCAAGCATAGGAGATATTTTAAACAAATCATGAGAAGAAGTAGTTGCATCATTCAAGCATGCATCAATCTCTAAACAAATAGGACAACTACATCCATCAATACATGTAGTAGTAACAAGAGACAAATCATCATCAACATGTGAGAAAGAATCAAGCATGTGAGACTCACAAGCATCATGAAGCAATAACTCAATGGAACTTACACCTAACAAAGAATAATCCTCAAAAGGATGTTTCATTGCTTCATATATATTAAAAATAACATGATCCTCTCCACATTTCAAAATCAAACTACCTTTTTCCATGTCAATCAATGTACGGGCAGTCCTCATAAATGGCCTTCCTAAAATCAAAATATCATCCCCACTCCCTTCTTTTGACATATCAAGCACATAGAAATCCACAGGAAATAATAGACCTTTAACACAAACCAACAAGTCTTCTACTACTCCATGTGGTCTTCTAACACTTCTATCCGCTAATTGGCATATCATAGGTGTCTTATGCATGCAATCAAGACTCAAGGCATGATAAATTGAAAGAGGCATAACATTAATGGCTGCACCTAAGTCTATCAATGCATGAGAAAAATGTGTGTTGCCAATCTTGCATGGAATTGTGAAGGAACCGGGGTCCTCACATTTTATAGGGAGTTGAGGCTTCATGATAGCACTCACAGATGAGGGTAATTGTACCCTTGCATTAGGCCTAAATTTTCTTTTATTTGTACAACAATCTTTCAAAAATTTGGCATACTTAGGAAAGTTCTTAACTACATCCATCAAGGGTACATTAACATGAATCTTGTGGAAGAAATCATATACCTCTTGATCAAATTGTCCCTTTACTTGCTTAGGGACCACTTGTGCTTGTGGAAAAGGAAGCTTCTTCATAATCTCTTGACTTTGCTTTCCTTCTTCCTTCCTTGAACTCTCCTTTCTTGTTTCACTTTGCTCGGCCTCTCCCTCTTTTTCCTTACTAAACAACTCGGCCATAGTCCCCTTTTCCACCTTAGATGGTGGTTGCTCACATATGATCTCCTCAATGTTTTCATCCTCATCATCTCTACAAAAAGATGCATCATTAGGAGCAAAAGAAGAACTAGAAACATTAACATCAATTGAAGAATTTAAAGAGGGCTTCTCGGCCTTCCCTTGTCTTTTGTCTTCTTGTACTCTTTCTCCCAACTCCTTGCCACTCCTCAATGTGATAGCATTAAGATTAGCTTTAGGATTAGCAACGGTGTTGGATGGTAATGTAGAGGCTTGAGCATTGGCTGCACTTAATTGGTTAGCAAGCATATTCATTTGAGAAGTAAGGGCATCAATTTTAGAGTTCATGTTCTCACACTTGTTACCCATACTCTCTACCTTGTTCCCTAAGCCATCATACATGTTTTTATACAAAGAGTTCATTTCAATCAACTGCTTACGTAACACATTCACATCATTAGAAGAGTTCGAATTAGAAGAACTCTCAATTGGAACAAGCCTCCTATCACTATAAGAATTAGAAGAAGGTGTAAGAGAATTACCACTTGGATTGTAGCTTTGAGAAGAGCTACCTTGAGACAAATGAGGTGGAGGGTCACGGCCAAAGGTGTTTTGATAGGATCCTCTTTGTTGATTGTCTTGTAAAGCCACATTTGGATTTGAATAGGAGAAATTAGGATGGTCTCTCCATGAAGGGTTGTAAGTATTAGAATAAGCTCCTTGCCCTTGCCTCCCACCATAGGATTGTTTTCCATTGTAGATAGCATTTACTTGTTCAAACTTAATAGGACAATTGCTTTCTACATGCATAGGTGAGTCACAAAAAGTACAAGAATAAGGGACAAGTGCTTGAGAAGTACTTACATTGCTCACTTGAGATATTTGTGGAGCCAACATTCTCCCAATCTTGGCAGCTAGCAAGTCCACATATGAATCATTAAGAACTGAGGAACCTACCATATTCACATTTCTCTTTTCCCTTGTAGAGTATTGAGCACCACTTGAAGCCATCTTGTCAATTAGTTCCCAAGCCTTTAAGGAAGTGAGGTCAATCAAGCATCCACCACTAGCGGCATCAATGTTAACTTTGTCTCTTGGAATCAAGCCCTCATAGAAATATTGGACTAAATTCTCACTAGAAATTTGATGGTGTGGGCATTTAGCCAAAAGGCCTTGGAATCTAGTCCAATACTCATAGAGACTCTCATCCTCTCCTTGTTGGACCCCATAGATTTGCTTTCTCAAATTGGTGACCTTGGAATTTGGAAAGAATTTATCTAAGAAGAGTCTTCTTAGCTCAGCCCATGTGCTCACTTTCACATAAGAAGGGTAGTTGAAATACCATTCCTTTGCTAAACCTTCAAGAGAAAATACAAAAGCCTTAGCTTGAACATCATCAACATTTACATGCATAGGCTTCATAGTATCACAAACCAATAGGAAAGTATGCAAAAACCTATGACAATCCTCTCCTGGTAACCCATGAAATTTAGGCAATGCATTAATCAAGGAGGATTTAATTTCAAATTGAACATTAGTAGGAGGAACATATAAGCCATAAGGATTATCATGCCAATTAGGTTGAGTTAATTGCCTAATGCTCCTCTCCTCTCTAGGGTTATGCAAGCCTTCAAATTCATTATTAACATGGCCATCATCATGCAAATTCTCATTCCCATTCCCATGGCCCTCATTATGCACATGCTCATGTCCTAAGATACCTTCCATTGTTGAATTACAAACCAAATGAGAATCAAGAATAGGTTGTGATCTTCTCAATCTAGAAATAGTCCTTTCAATTTCTGGATCTAATTCAACAAAAGAGGTATGTTTTCTTCGGGTCATGCACTAATCAAGCTCAAGAAAATTAAGAACAAAGAACAAGCTAAACTAAAATGCAAATCAACATGAAACAATTCAAAACACACAAAAGCAAGAGAAATAATTTTTTTTATTAAACTCAATAGCAACAAAATGAAAAAAAAAAATAACACCAAACAAGTAGAAAGAGAGTTAGAAATGCTCAATCAAGAAGCTTTGGCAATTCTGGAATTCGCACAGTAGGCTCTCTGGAGACAGTGAACTTGTGAATTTTCTATCAGCAAATCCACATGATAAATTCCCCTGAAACTTTTATGAGAAACACAAGAGATATACAGGAAAATTATATAAAACTTTTAGATTAAAAATCCTGCCCAATCGTTCCCAGAATTTTTCACAAGTTGGTCCTCAAGTCTGGAGAAACAGGATTTCGTCCAGAAGACCTTCAGAGCTTCTAACAAACTTTCAAATAGGAAAATGGAAAAATTGAAGAAAATCCTAAACACAAGAAACAAAGATAAGACAGCGATAAGAAAAATGAAACTGGAATCAATCAATTTGAACGCACAAAGAGGAAGATATGCTAACTCAAAATTGAAACAGGGTTTTGGAATCCTCTGTAATGGCTCCCTGGACCTTGTTAGATTGTAAAATTTCCACAGGACACTTCCCACGTCCAAAATTGACCAAACCAATTTTAAAGTGAAGCTAGGATATAGAGCTTTCAATGAAATAAATTTCAAGTTCAAATTCCCTCAGACTCATTCCCAGTTAATTTTTCAATTTCAGACAGAGACACTAGAAACAGAGTATTTTCAGCTCTACACCAAACCAACGAAAATTGCATTAATTTTTTTTTCTTTTTCAAAACAGAATAAAAACACTCAAAACACACAAAAAACACTAAACAAAACACAAAACACAAATTTTTATAATTTTTCAAAAAAATTTTCAGGAACACTAAAAATATAAATTAAGTACTAAACAACCTTAGAATTAAACTTAAACCATTCCCCGGCAACGGCGCCAAAATTTTGATAGGAAATTAGTCGCTTATCCTCAAAATTACACTAAAGCTAACCCTAATGCAATATAGGGCCAACCCTAGGTCATCTCCCAAGGAATGGTTTTAAGTCTAATTGAAAGTTATCTAGTGAAATAAATCAACCAAAGTTTGTAGGAATTTAGTTATCTAGCTAATTATCTAAACTAATTACCTAATATGCAAGTAATTAAAATGCTAGTGAAAGTGAGTGAAATGAACTTCCCTTTTTACAATAATGGAACCCTAGAGATTAGTTGATTTTGGACTCATTATCTTCTCATGATTAGGCTAAGTTTAGCTTCCCTTTCCTCTTGACTAAAGCTGTCATGACTTAAGAAAATTATCCTAAGCCAATTAACCTAATTAGCTAACCTCCCTAGGTCTTAGATTAAAGTCCCTAGTTCAATTAACCAATTGGTGAAGACATTAGCCAAGTGATTCATTCAAAATCCTCTCTCAACAGCCATGGTCAAACACATAAATTGAGCAACCACAAGATTATGTCAAGCTACTCAACAACACAAGCATTAACACCACAAGATTATGCAATATTAACACAAGAAATTCACTAATTGAAAAACACAAGATTATGTGCCAAACAAAGAGTGGCAAAATTCAGTCATGGCTGTCCAAGGAAGAAATTAAATGAAACAATCCTCTCTCTTTACATCAACATCAAATTCAAATTAGAATTTATAAGCTAAGATGATTAAACCCTAGATTAAGGAATCTAACCATCTAGTAAAAAGAGAAGAGGATAGGAAACAAAAGAACTTAGCCAATTTGAAGCTCAAGACTCATCCTCCATCTTCATCTCTCTAGGATTCCACAAAGAAACTTAGCCAATCTTCATCTTCAAGAACCCTAGTGATTGCTTGTGAAGGCCAAACTCCATAGCTCTTGAATGATGGAAATGAGCTTCAATCCTTGTGAAAATGGAAGGGATGGAACGAAAATGAAGAGAGGAGAAGAATGGTATGAGTTTTGTGGAGGTTTGGTGGCTGAAAATGGAGGTTAGGGTGCTGGAAAATGAAGAACAAAAGAGAGAAAATGAAGAACACTATGAACAAGAGAGAGAGAATGTGGAAGATGAATGAGATATGTGTTGGATCCCATTTGGGACTTAAAATGGCGTGCTCCTTGGTGTCTCCCATCAGCTGAAGCTTAATTAAAATAAGGAAAAAGAAATTAAAATGTAAATGGGAGCCTTGTCACACTTGCAAGGTGGCAACTTCCTATTGGTTTGTAGATGATTCCAATGTGTGCCTAATTTCCCATGTGTCATCCACATCATTTTAGCTGATCTAATCCCTCAAAATAATCATAATTCACGTGCAAACCATCAGCCATTGTCCTCAAGGAGTGTTGACCTCAATTGCCCAATTGATGCACAAGTCACATGCCACCTATGTCACATAAATCACATAATTCAATTAAATAGCATATGATATAATAAAATCTAATTCATGTCCAGAATTAAATTCATAATTAGAAGGGAGAATTTATTAAATTAACCAAGTTTCAGGCTGCACAAAATTATATAAAAATTTTCACACAAAGGCAAACCAAAAACTAGGACAAACTAAGACACTTAAGAAAGTGTTGACTTTTTTATTTAATTACTCCCAAACTAAAATGAATTTTAAAAATATAATTTCACCATTCATCAACTGGACATAAAATGCACTTTGTCAATTTTTCTTGTACATTTTCTCAAAAGTTCATTTTTTGGACCAAAATGCCCCTAGTGCACTGATCTTAGAAACTTAGGCAAAGTTCCAAATCTAATGCAATGTGTGCACTTGAAGGTGATAAATCATTAATAAAATGGTCCTAATTGACAAATAAAAGTGGGTAACAAATGTGTTCTATCACATGTGTATGCACATATGAAATTAGAAGAGCAACATTGGAATTATTACCTAAGTTGACTAGCAACCTAGACTACTATTAACTTCACTTGACCTAATGACTTGTTTTGAGGTTTTTGGAAACTTGTTTAGCAAGTAGACCATCATAATTTTGTCCCAAAACTTCTTAGCTAGCTTAAGATTGAAGTTTTAGATCATTAAGCTTATTTTTAGATTTCAAACTTCAAGTTTATCAAATCCTCTCACTTCTCTCTCTATACTTCCATTGTCTCTCCTCCATATCTCTCAATCTAACCATTTAAATTTTACCAAACCACCACCATTCTCTTTTCTTCCTCTACATAACCTAATAGCTTTCTCATGGATTAAAACTTTTATTTAAGGCAAAATTAAGGTGAAGAATGGCTAAGATTTTAGAGCTTCATCTTGTTCATTACTAAAGATACAAGGCTAGGTTCTTGAAGGAACTACTATGAGGAGGAGAAAACCTTAATTTGTATTATTTTTTAGTTGGATTTGAATTTCTTCTCTCTACTTTTCTCCCTCTAGAATTACAAATTTGTATGACTCTTTGATCTTGTAATTTCAAGTGATGATTCGTATGATTGAGAGATCCTTGTTGCAACTTGAGTTTTGTTGCTTTGGGCTCTAGATTTTTGGCCTCTTCAAGTTGATTCATAATTTTAGTTAGCTTGATGAGTTTTACACATTTTCTTGCTTGTCATTACCTTGCTAACTTGAATGCATGTGAATATCTTCATGAATCATAATGTTGAGCATGTTAATTCCTTCATATGTGCTTGACCTAATTAACTCATGTTTGTAATACTTTAGTTAGGCTTAATGCTAGCTTTGCTTTAGCTCATTCTAAGACCATAATCTTGGATTGGGGTTAGTCAAGGTATTAGCTAAGTCTTAGTTAATATAACTAAGTAACTAAAACTAAAGAAAGAGAAAAGAATCCAAATTAGCTACGTTGTAATCAAACAAGGTAGGTGACCAAATCCACATAGGAGTTCCTACTTTTAATAGGTTTTCACACACCTACTCCATTCCCCTTAGAATTAGGTTAATTAGCTTAATTATTTTTGAGCCTAAATCTGTCCTAAATCACCTTTAACTTGTAGCACACTTCAAACCTAAATTTTTCAACTAAGCCTCTTCGTAGAGATTGACCTAGGTTCACACTAATACTACACTAGTGTAGCTTTGCATTATTTTGCTAGTGTAGCGACAACCTTAGTTAGTTTTCTAATTTGAGAGCTTCCATCACAAGTCATAAAGTTTCCTATTTTATTAAATTTGGGTGGTAAGAATTTCCTATTCCTCTTACTTTTCCTTTTCTATTTTTTGTCTCCATTATTACATTCCCATCTTTGTGATTTCCTATCTTCCTTCTAGTTTTTTTTTGGTTTCTTTTTTGAGTATCTTTCTTAATTTGGTCGTTGACTTGCATTGCATGGTACTCTTCCCTTAACTTTTGAATAATCCCTTCACTTTCCTATTTTCATCTAGTTTCTTATTTTTATCTTTTGATTATTTGACTCATTTGATTTTTCTTTCCTTATTTTGTTGTTTTTCACACCCTTCTTTACTTTCTTTTAAGCTTAATTTATTTGAAAATGTTGCTTTCTTTTAAGGAAATTCTAAAAAAAAAATCCTCTTACAAATTTGTGCTTGTTTTCTAGTATATTTTAATTTAGAAGATTTTCACATCATAGTTTGAGTTCTTTAATTGTTGTTTGTTTCATCATTAGATTTTAATCACAACTTAGAGAGTAGTAAAAGGCAAGAGATTTTACATTATTGAAAAAAAAGCCAAATTGTGTGAAACTCGAGTGATTAATTATCTCATTTGAGTGTAAACACGTGAGGTTTGTAGTGAGATTCCCTTTCTTATTCTCTTATTCTATAAATTCTTGTTGGCTTTTGACATAGACAAATTGATTATTAAATCATTCAATAATAATGTTGATAAGTTCCACACTCATTGCTTCATTAAAGAGAAAGTTTGTCATATGATTACTAATGGTTATGAAAGTCAAAATATTGCCAGTACCCTGATGGTTGAGAAATTAGACTTGCCCACCTTTGCCATCCTAAACCTTATAAATTATTTTGTGAAGATGGTGGTGAGTTTACAATATCTAAACAAGTTATAGTTTTTTGAAAATTGAGTATTTATAAAGATAAAGTTCTATGTGATGTTGCCCCTATATAAACCTTTGATATCTTATTAGGTTATCCATGGAAACATTCAAGAAGATTCAAGCATGATAGGCATAAAAATTGTTATTTTGTTGTATTCAATAGGAAAACTATTGTATTTAAACCTCTTAAGCCTATACAGGTTTATGAGGATCAAGTTAGAATTTTAGAAGCATATAAAGTGACAGAAAAAGATTGAGAAAACGAGAATATTAAAAAAGAATAACAAAATGAGATTGAAATATTGAGAATAAAAATGAGATGTTGAGTTGAGTGTGTAAAAAGAAAAGAGAGAAAAGAATGATCAAAAGATATTTGTGAGAAAAGTGATGTTGAGAGTGATGGTAAGGATCTTTGTTTGCTTACTAATCATCCTAATCATTCCTTGCCTTGTGTTTCTAGTAAGTTTTAGGTCTTTCGAGAATCCTACCCTAAGGGGTCATCAATTGAATTCTTGTCTTCAAGAATCATTGGGCATTTACCTTCTTCAAGTGGTGTTGAGAAATATTTTGATGGCATAGACTTTATCATTCCTCGTGATTTATCAACTTTAAAAAGCTTAAAATTCCACACATTAACTTTTCAAATTTATGTGAATTGTCTTGTTCATAGGAATTATTTTCATATGAATGTCATGGTTAAAAAGTTTTCTTATTATTTTGACTTTATTGTTACTATTGGATTTGTTACATGTACTCAAAGGATTAAATTTGTTATTTATATTTGGGTACATGCAAGAAGGATAAGATTCTTGATTCAAAACACATTGAAAAATATTCCTAAAGTGAAGATTCGAGGACGAATCTTTTCAAAGAGGGAGGGAATGATAGAATATGGGTCCCGCATATCTAATATAACGCCCTCAATGACATTACCATACAACCTTCCAAGCAAACTACTAATGAAAATAATTAACTTGAAAAATTTGGGATCCCAATATAAAAACACTTCTAAAATTATTTAATAATATAAGTACAAGTTGTAAAATATTACACAATGGAAGCATTACACAATATGTAACATCTAGGAAATTTTAACCCTGATTTATTAACCTCATGAGGGTAGTTATTGAGTTAATGAGGTGTGTGGCCAAAAGGGCTTAACTTGGCATAATTGATGTGATTTCAGCCCTAAAAGTGGGTCAGGATCGATGGCAAGCCACTCAGGCAAGGAAATAGGAGGAAAAAGTAAAGAATTATTTTCTGTGCCACACGTCGCGGTGCGTGGTTGGTCTGTCGTGACACACGGAGACAATTTAAACATAATAGGCTCCTCTATGCCATGCACAACAGCGGAAGGCATCGTGCACCACGGCGCACAGCCAAAAAATTAGATAAATCAGTTCGTGAGTTGCATGAAAACAAAGAGAAAAAGAGAAACAAAATGAAGAGCTCAGTTTTGGCTCTACTGGGGCATGACATTTGATCCCATTATTGATAGATTGAAGCTTCCAAACACCCAAGGTAAGATTATAGTGCCTTTTTCTTCCTTTCTCTCCCTCATTTGTAATGATTTATGGTAGTGTTTGAGTTGGGAGATAGATTTTCAGTCCATAGGAGTATGGGTCTGATACCATTAGTTAAAATAAGTATAATGGGAGTTGTTTAATGTATTGGAACACTACATTGATAATTTTAAAAGTGGTTGGTCTATGGGAGCATTTATTATCCAAAAATTATCATAAATATGGTAGCTGGGAGAGGTTAATGTGCATTAATGATGGTTTAAAGTGTTGTTAATGATAATGTGCATTTATGGAATTTAATGAGCCCATTTGGTATGAGTGGATAGTGATTATGAGTTGATAAAATAGAGTGTATGGAGTTTTATATTAATAAAGCTTCAAGAGTTAGATAATGATGAAATTCTTATGGAAAGGTTGTAGAGAGGTTTGTTTTGACACCATTCGAGCTTGTTGAAGCTTTGAAAAGTGGTGTAGTGAGGAGGAGTAAACCTTTGACCTCTCAAAGGTTTGAGGTAATTGAGGGAAACTTAATTTTTATAGTTGTATGTTAATTGTGTTTGTGAAATGTGATTTGTGAGTTAAATCGATGATGCATATTGGCAAGTGCTTGATTGTGAAATGGTTTTGGGAAAGAAAACCTTGATCCTATCACCCTTGATATTTTATGAAATTACTTATGATTTATTACTATGGGTGGAGAATTGTAATGAATTATGTGTTAAATTAAGGAGCATACGTGTTATGTGAGTTCATGTGTTAAGAAATAATTGTTAAAATGCATATTATGTGTGAAATGTGCATAGCATGATCATTAGCAGGAGTTCACCTAGGGAAAGGAGTAGATTGGTTGAAAATCCATGTGGTATTGATAGTGATTGTTGGAATCGAGAACTAGCCTTAGCACCAACTATTGGAATCTGGAGGTAGCCTTTGTCCTATGGTTGATTCGAGATTGTCCCACTTGTTCTTTGAGGGACTCAAACCTAACTAGTTTCTACCAGTTTATAAAGAGGCTAGATTAAAGATAAGACACCCTATAGTTGCTAGTATTAGGGGAAATCAGATTACATAAATGAGTGAGTTCACCCTAGCTCGGTAGCTCCTCACAAGTAGAAGGCTGGGTTAGTCTGTGAAGAACATAGCCACGTGATAGCCACTGGTTTTGTGTCAGAGGTAACAAGAGGATATAAGGTTGGCATCTAATTATACATATAAGTCTGGCCACATGGTTGTTATTTTTGTGGTCCGGCATGTGTTAAGGGTGCATGGTTATTATTGTTGCGGCCCTATGTTATGTTTTCACTAAATAACATGATGAAATGTTTTATGGCAAACCCTGTCACATGATTGTTAGTTTTATAAACCGTGGCTGAGTGTTATTGGATGTGTTAAATTGCCTAATTGCATCTATTTTCAATTGATATGCAACTATATGGGTTAAGTTAAACTTGGTTACTGAGTGGTTGTACTCACCCCTCAATTCTCAATATTTTCAAGACCTAGTTCATCAAATCCGAGTCTAGGAAAACATATAGAGGCTTAGGATTGGTGGAGTAATCCTTTATATGCCTCTCTTTTGCTATTTACATGTGTATTTGTTAATGTATTTGCCAACTAAGACTGATTGACATGATTTATGCACTACTTGCATGATTTTATGTATAACTAGTGTATTTTGTGCCTTGGGTTAGTGAGTTTTTATTGTGAACTCATGAATAGGGCCAAAATACCTGCGCAAGTAGAAACATATGTAATTTGAGAAATTTAGAATGAAATGGGTGAGTTTGTGTAAGTAGCTGGACTGATTAGAGCTCCACAGTATAGCAAGTATGGGAGACATCATATTAGGGAGTACTGGACATGTTTAAGTACCACAAGGTTGGGCACATCGCTCGGTATTGCCTAGAGAATGCTCCTGACATAGATAAGAGGTCTGCTATTCCTAGTCGTGTGTTTGCTATGATGAGGGAAGATGTTGAAACTTCCCTGAAGCTTATCCGAGGTATGATTTTTTAAGCAATCAATAAATTTTTGCTTTGTTTGATTTTGGTGCTACTCACTCATTTGTTTTTGATGAGTGTGCAAAAAGATTGAGTTTGCATGTTGTTGAAATGCCTTTCATGATAAATGTGTCTATACTGACTGGTGCTTTTGTGAGAACCAGTCGAGTTTGTTTGAAGTGAAATAGTCACAAGTATTGATTTGATTTGTTTGCCTATGTCAGAAATTGACGTGATAATTGGCATGGATTGGTTGTCTGCTAATGGAGTGATGTTATACTGTAATAAAAAGACAGTTTCATTACTGGTGTACACGGCGGCTATAACGAATAATGAGACTACTCCATCTGTACTGTTACTACTCTAGAGACTCCTAAGTTCCTATTAGCAATACAAGTAGAGAAATTATTGAAAGAGGGATGTCAAGCCTTTATGGTGTTCTGTTTAGTACACGAAGTATATGATAGAGCAATGGACAAGGTCAGAGTTATTAATAAGTTTCCTGAGGTGTTTGCAGATGAAGTGTCAGGATTGCCACTGGAAAGAGAGATTGAGTTCTCAATCAACTTAGTACCTGGTACCGAGCCAATCTCTAAGGATCCATATTAGATGGCTCTAACAAAATTGAATGAGCTTAAGAAGAAGCTAGAGGAGTTATTGGAGAAGGGGTTGATTAGATCTAGTGTTTCACCTTGGGGTTTGCCTGTTCTGTTTGTCAGGAAGAAAGATGGTAGTATGAGATTGTGTATAGATTACTGATAGCTGAATAAGGTGACAATTAAGAATAAGTATCTGTTACCCCAAATCGATGACTTGTTGGATCATTGGCTAGAGTAGTGGTATTCTCTAATATTGACTTGAGATCCGGCTATCACCAGTTGAGAGTGAGAATGAATGATGTGCTGAAGACTACATTCAAAATGAGATACAGGCATTATGAGTTTCTTGTTATGCCCTTTAGACTGACTAATGCACCTGCAATCTTTATAGATTACATGAATTGAATCTTTAAGCCCTACTCGGACAAGTTTGTAGTGGTCTTCATTGATGATATTCTAATCTACTCAGTTGATGAGGAAGAACATGCTAAGCACTTGCGGATTATGTTACAAATTTTGAAAGAGAAGAAGCTTTATGTGAAGCTGAGTAAATGTGAATTTTGATTACATGAGGTGAAGTTTTTAGGCCATGTGGTGTTGGAAAAGGTATTGTAGTTGATCCTCATAAGGTGGACGTGGTACTACAATGGGAAAGACCAACTTTTGTGATCGAGATCTAAAGTTTCTTAGGTCTAGTAGGATATTATAGAAGATTCATTTAGGGATTTTCCTAGATTGCATCTACTTTGACCAAGTTGACTAAGAAAGATCATCCTTTCATATAGACTAACAAGTGTGAAGAGGCATTCCAAGAGCTGAAGCAGAGATTGATGAGTGCACCTGTGTTAACTATTCTAGATCTGAAATGGCCATTTGTGGTATATGCGGATGCTTCACTTAAGGGTCTCAGATGTGTCTTGATGCAAGATGACAGAGTTATGGCATATGCTTCGAGATAGTTAAGACCACACGAGGAGAACTATCCTACTTATGATCTTGAGCTTGCGGTAGTGGTGTTTGTGCTTAAAATATGGAGACATTACCTTTATAGTGCACAGTTTGAAGTATATAGTGACCACAAAAGCCTTAAGTATCTAGTTGACCAGAAAGAGTTGAATATGAGGTAGTGGAAATGGATGGAGTTCTTAAAGGACTACAATTTCAAGTTAAAGTACCATCTTAGTAAGGCTAATGTAGTAGTTGATGCATTGAGTTAGAAGACACTACATGTAGCATTCTTGATGATGCATAAGAACAAGATGCTAAAGGATTTCTCTTATGAGCATAAGAATATTCCCGATTTCGTGTCATACAACTTGAATGTCATGGTGATTACAAGTAAATTTTAGAAAGAGCTAAGAAAAGCACAGTTAGAAGATGAGTACTTGTTAGAAAACAGGGAGGACATTGAGGAAAATTGAATGACAACCTTTGACTTCAGTGATTATGGTTTTGTGTTGTATCACTACTGTATGTATGTTCCTGATGATAAGGAGATTACAGAGATTATACTATCAGAAGCCCACAGGAGTAAGCTAACAATCCATCCTGGTGCCACTAAGAAGTACCAAGATATGAAGAAGCGGTGGTAGTGGCATGGAATGAAGCGAGATGTGACTAAGTTCGTTTCTAGGTGTTTGACATGTCAGAAAGTCAAGATGGAACATTAGAAACCACTTAGATTGTTACAACCTTTAGAAGTCTCAATGCGGAAATGGGACAACGTGTTTATGGACTTCATAATGGGATTGCCCATACTCAGGCAAGTCATGATGCTATATGGGTGATTGTGGATAGACTGACCAAGTTAGCTCACTTCCTAGCTATTAGAGCAGACTATACCTTAGAGAGATTTGTTAAGGTTTATGTCCAAGAGATAGTACGATTACATGTCAGATCATAATCTGAGGTTCACATCGAACTTTTAAAGAGCTTTACACCAAGCTATGGGTACTAAGTTGAAGTTTAGTACAGCTGATGAGACCTTAAGTCGCTTTAGGCCATCAATAAAAACTAAAATGTATTTGGAAGCATTCTAGGTCATCTCCCAAGAGAGTAATTTACACAAATTATGGTTTAATTGCCTACAAATTAAAAGAATGGTGATATGTTTCAGCTATGTCAATGCAAGAATTAAATGTTGTAATTTTCTAATTTAAATGTGTTGATGTAAATGAATGAGATGATGAGCCTAAGTTATAATCCCTTGTAATAATCCTTGAATTCCAGAATTGCAACCACACATGTAATGACAATTAGCTTAATGAAGAACACTCTAAAACCTTTAAAGTGTTGTGAAACATTGCATCCAATGATCACTATGAATCTAAGCCAAGTAGAGTGAAATTAACAATGTAATTTAGCCTTTTTCATAGCCACTAAATTCAAACTAAATCAAGTGGTAAAAAAACCTCTCAAACCAAATTCATATAAACATACATAGATCTAGCTTGAAATATAAAGAAATCTGAACAAGAACATCAAGAACATATGAACACATTCAAGAACATTCAAATGAATTCATAAATTCTAGAACTAAAACATAATATTAAATCTCAATTCAACATCCACAACTTCAATGTAAAAAGGAAATGGAATCAAAAATCACTAACATAACAGCTACTGAAATTTGAATCCATAAGAAGAGTAGAAGAAATTGTAGAATTAAAAATACAAGTGAGAAAAACAAATCTAGAAATCTCAAATCACAAGTTCATCTTTCTTGGAGCTCTAAATGATTAGCCACTCATGCTCCTCTCTATTACTTGGTTGAGTTCTTGAGCTTGAGAAGCTTTCATGGATGAATGAAGATGAAGAAGTTGTAATCTGGAAATTTGAACAAGAGATGGATGAAAATGCAAGCTGGAATAGAGAAGAAAGTGGACAAAAATCTGAATAGAGAAGGAATGATGGTCTAGATGAAGTGTTGATGATAGAAGATGAAGAAATGAAATCTCAAAAATGGATGAACAGTGCTAGATGAAAATAAATGAAGAAGAAGAGAGAAAAAATCTGGAAAAAATCTCAAGAGAGTGAAGAATGAATATGAAATGAAAAATGAAGGATTAAGTATGTGTGAAAAATATGAGTAGTGATAAAACCAACGTGGATGGTGATAAAAACAAGGAAGGTCTAAATCTGAAATGAGGAAAACTAGATGAAAATGAGCTAAAATGGGAATACAAATGAGGTGAAAAAATGTGGCAAGGGACATGTGAACATGTGCGGGAAATGTGACTCCTCTTTAGGCTACCAATCAGCTGCCACATGTCCTTTCATTAGATCTGATCATGTCATACCTCCTATGCCTATTCTTCACTTGATGATGTGTCCCTCAATGCTTCCCATGCTCCTTTGATTTTTTATTTAATTAATTTTCCCCAATTAAATATGAATAATGGTGCCACATCATTCCTCAAATAATTCTAGAATTTGCTCCCTACAGCCCCTAAATTCTTCATCTTTATTTATTTGCTATCTTTTGAATTTCTCCAAGCATGTTGACTAGCCCTTGATCCTTAATTCCAAAATATGCCTCACAAAATCTGAAAATAAAAACACAAGACTAAATAAATTCTAAAAAATAAAAAAAGAAGAGAAAAGAATTAATGCCCAAGATCTCAAATTAGTGTATGAAAGTGTCAAAACAATCATCAAATAGCACTGTTAGGGTTCATAAAGTCAATATAGAAATGACAACTTAAAACTGATAATTAAACCCTATTATGCACAATTTGATGCTAAAAGCTAAGTGCTTTAACATGTAAAGTATGAGATAGATCAACGACCTATCACCCACAGATTGATGGTTAGATTGAGAGGACGATTCAAACTCTCGAGGATATGTTGCAAGTGTGTGCTATTGAGTTTAGTAGAAGTTGGGATAAACACTTACCACTTATAGAGTTTGCTTATAACAATAGCTTTCATGCAAGTATTCAAATGGTTCCATATGAAGCTTTGTATAGTCGGAAATGTCAATCACCTCTTTGTTGGACTGAGTTAAGTGAGAGGAGTGTTTTGGGTCTGAATTTGGTGGATCAAACCATAGAGAAGATAGAGGTAATTCAATAGAAGTTGTTGACTACCTAGAGTCAGCAGAAGAGTTATGTGGATAAGAAAAGAAGACCACTAAAGTTTATGGTTGGAGACTATGTATTTTTAAAAGTCTCACCTATGATTGGTATTGGGAGGTCTATTCGAGCCAAGAAATTAACTCCCAAATACATTGGTCCGTTTGAGATTCTTGAGAGAATTAGGCCTTTGGCATATTGGATTGCATTACCCCCATATTTATCTAGTGTACATGATGTGTTTCATGTCTCACAACTCAAGAAGTACTAACCCGATCCATCTCACATTATTGAATCGGAAGAAGTAGAGTTACAGGAGAATTTGACTTACTAGATTGAGCTGGAAAGGATAGCTGATATGAAAGATAAATAGCTCAGAAACAAGACTATTCGTTTAGTGAAAGTAATATAGAAGGGATGACTCCTGGTGATGCCACTTAGGAAATGAAGGAGCAAATGAGGCAATAGTATCCCCATCTTTTCTAGTAAGGTAAGATTTACTTGATTTACCAAATATTGGGGATAAAATTATTAAAGGGAAGGGAGAGTTGCAACATTCGAAAAATTTTAACCCTAATTTATTAACCTAATGAGGGTAGTTAGTAAGTTAATGAGGTGTGTGGCCAGAGGGGCTTAACTTGGCATAATTGATGTGATTTCAGCCCTAAAAGTGGGTACAGATCGATGGCGGATGACCCGAGTAAGGAAAGAGGAGGAAATAGTGAAGAATTATTTTCTATGCCACACATTGCGGCGTGTGGTTTGTCTACCACAGTGCATAGGGACAATCTAAACGTAACGGGCTCTTTTGTGCCATGCGTCGTGGCGGAGAGCATCATACGTCGCGGTGCACGGCAAAAAAATCAAATAAACTAGTTCATGAGTTGCATGAAAACAGAAGAGAAAAAGTGGAAGAAAACTAAGAGCTCAATTTTGGCTCTGCTAAGGCATAACATTTGGTCCCATTGTTGATAGATTGAAGCTCCCAAACACCCAAGGTAAGATTATGGTGCCTTCTTCTTTCTTTCTCTCCCTCATTTGTAATGATTTAGGGTATGTCAGAAGTCCACTCCTTGTGCTATCAAATGATAGCACTAATTTGTCAAATTTTGTGCAATGTGCCACAATGCATGGCACAGAGAAGACACGTCACGGCGCATGAGCCATTAGCTACGGCGTACATGTCACTTTGTATAAAAATCTGTTTTTGAGTTTTAAAACTCACTATTTAGGTCCCAATTGATTTCCAAGCTTTCGCTTTGCTTTCAAAACTCTAATTTAAAGTTGTTAAATTATATTTAAGATTTGAATTATCGAGATTGAGATTCCTTTGGAACACATTATGTGAAATTCCTTTTATAAACCCCACAGTTTGGTAATTCTTTGAGGGTTAAGCCCTGAATTATGATAATTTAGAGTTAATTGTGGTTTAACCTCAAGGAGGTTACATAATATCACTTCAAAATCAACTAGAAAATATATGCAATTCAATTAAATAAAGTCAAAACAAGGGCCATATGCCGTGGCATGTGGCGCAAAGACCCCCAGCGTCACTCTGTGTGTAGTGTGCCATGGCATGTGGTCCTTTGTTGACACATGCGCTACAGCACACATATCAGAATTTGTTGTCAAATTTTAGATTCTAATATGAACTTTAGAACTGTGCCATTTTCACATCTGATATCCGATTGGGATGGTTCAAATGTCCACATGAAGCTTATTTCAAAATCTAACCAATAACAATAGTTTCATTTAAATCCAGTATCCTATTTGAAAATTGGACACTCAAATGCATTTTGACCATTTTAAGACAAAATTTGCCACTTGAGCATCACCAATCCAAACCATAAGTCATTAACTACTTTTAGAGCCTTGACCATGTCCAGATGGACAATATACACTTGATTGACCATTTATATATAAAATATAATACATATACACATATTTGGCCTGTAAACCACCTATTACACATAACTTAGGCAAATTTTCCATTTTCTAATCTCATTCATACATATGGCCAATTTCACATATATATCCGATATTCATCATATCCACACATATTATCATCTATCCACTAACCCACACTATCATTTCATCATATATGCTTATATATACAGGTCTAGTAAATCAAAACACTAAACAACACAAAATTTTACTGTAAAATGCACATATTTCTTATGGAAACTTTTATACACATTTACCATTACTTATATACAAGTTCATTACACTATTTCTTACAAGGCTTTATTGAGAAATCTCTATTCTCAGCCTAGTTCCTTCCCTTTCTCACCACTACCACCAGAATCTGAAAAAAATATAAATAACCATGGGTGAGAACAAAATCTCAGTAATCAATATAGCTCATTTAATGCCCTTTAACACAAATAACTATGCCAAAGTAGTGAAACCAAAGTATAGCATATTTATTTATCACAACATAGCTTTACTCACATAATGTCTTATTTAAATGCTTTTCACACACTAGCACGATCATCTATCTATCGATCCTTTAAAGCTCCTCAACACAAAACCATAGGCTCTACTGGATCAATCACTCATTAACTCAAGCACACTTTCAGTGGTAAAAACACCCGGCCAAGGATAATCTATCCCACCTATGGACTATAGTTTTCCTCATTTCAAACACTTGTGATAGAGGCATCATTGACTCTTAACCATACCCTAACAAGAACTAGAGAATTGCTAGACTACCCGAATATCCCATGGTAATAGTCACAATATAGTATTGTACTAGATTATCCATGGTACCAACCTATAAAATGCTGCACTAGATGTCCCATGGTGCTAGCCCGACCATATGAATTTATTCACTCCCATCTCCACACACACATATCTACACACACCTTGGGTGAACTCCTATCCCTTATAATCATTCTTTTCGCACATAAGTTTCACAACTCTTTTCATTTTTCCACACTTGCATTCACACACACACATACACACAGATCAATCAAAACTAATAACCATTCAAACTTCTTTTCACAAATTAGTTTTCATGCTAAAATTGTTTATGATGTCAAATCATGTATAAAACTCATAAAACCAATAAATTCACAATTTTATATTTACTTCTACACAGTTATATGAGTTAACAAACATAACAAACTATATGGTTACCTCAAAACTTCTGTTTAATAGAAAGGGTTACCTATGTTCTACAACCCTATTCGAGCTTCTTTAGCTATTCAACTCATCATACACAAGAATCTACACAATTTAGGCACCTAGAGTCAATTACTCTATTAACTAAAAGTGCCAATTACAACAATTTAGTACCTAATCGCTATCACTTTCACTATTCATACTCGTTCACGTGTAATATGATCGATTACCACTCAATAAAAGCACTATCCTTAACCTAATTATATTTCTCTCACTACACTCTCTCTAAATTAGGTTAGTTTGAGCCTATAGTTTCAAAGCTTTATCGTTCCAACTCAAACTAGTCAAAAAATACTATTTTAGTCCCATAAGACATTTCTATTACTATAGAGTAAGAAATCATCTCATTAAAACTTTTGAATTCAATTTCTCAATTGTTAAACCTAAGATAAAATAGGGTAGAGTCAGAGGTTAAGGCAGTACAAGACTTATCCGTTAAGTAACAAGTTAAACATGTCATCCTTTCTCTTGAAATTGCTTGCCCTAGCTAAGAACTCTTTCTTCTCCATGCCAGAACCCCTTCCTCCTTGTTTTCTTTCTATTTCTCATGAGCTGCCATGACCTCATTTATTAGAATTATGTACCATGCACTGTAGTGCATCCATCCTCCATCGCGACATGTGGCACAGTAAAAGAAATCCTCACCGCACTTACTTGCTCTTGTTTGTAATGTCATTCCTCTACCCATATATGTTCATATAACATTCCAATAAGTCAATACAACACTTCACCATCCAGAATCCTAATCTCACATTAAATCACTAATCCAATCCCTAATTAGTGTTAATGTAGAAATAAAAAATTCAGGATGTTACATCTAATAAGCCCAACAAAGCCTTGAGGCCCACAATGTAAAAGTGGTGAAACAAGGCCAAGAGGATAACAATCAACTAATGGCCCAAAAACATAAAAGGGTAATATGGATGATTGCATGGATGATGACATATCCCTTGATTGTTCCAAACTTATTAGCTTAATAATTTAGATATTAGTTTAATATTTTGTTTAAGTTTTGTTTATGATTTTATTTAATAATGTAATCCCATAATTTTAAGAGATACAATCCCTAGATTATGTGGTTGAATTTTATTATTTTATTACTATTTTCATCCAAACTAGGATTTATGAATTAGGGTTTTTGAGTCTTGAGTAAGCTTATACATAAGCATGCACTTTTTCATTGTATGCAAATTTTAATTTGAATAATAAGAGTATTTTTTATTTCTAGAGTTTATAACTCTTGTGAGCTTAGTGCTTGTGGTTACATCCCTTGGTGAATTTGATCAAGAGCTTGAGCAATTGTTATGGTGTTTTCGAAGGTTAAGATTCCTAGAGGCAGGTGCTCTAGAAGATCTTTTCCTTAGTCTCTATCTTTCCTTTGCTATTTCATTTCCTTCTTTTATTCTTCTTCCTCCATATCTTTATTCCTTTCCTTTGGGTTCTTGTGTTTGCTTTATGTTTTAGGCTTTTATTCTTAATTAGCACAATTTAGCTTCCATGTCCCCTATCAACTATACTTTTATTACATCATTCACACTTGGACTGTGAGTATCATACGCGTGATTGATTATATTTTTGTGCATATAGGACTAGAGGAATTCATTCGAGCTTAGATCATAAATGGACCTTTCTTAAATTATAGAGTCAGAAGTGAAGATTAAGCATTATGTGTTGATTTATGCTTGGGCATCTTTGTGTTCATGCTTGAATGGCAAAGTAATAAGGGAAAATGTCTTAATTGAGCTTCTGTGATCTAATTCAAGCTTGAATATTTTTTTATCATGCTTGATTGATCCTAAGTGCCAGCTTGAAGTATGCTTAAGAAGCAATACATGCTTGGATTTTAAAAAGTCCACTTTTGAGTAAATGAACCACTTATAAACTCTTTAAGCTTGACTTACAACGAGCCTTAACATTAAACAAGCTATTCAAGCTTGGTTCAAAAGTTACCCAAGCATGATTCACATTATAGAGAGGTAAAATGCCTTTGTATAATCATCCATGCTTGGTATTAGAATTACCCACACGTGGTTGGACTCATAGAGAAGCTTGATGCTTCAAAACACATCATTCACACTTGGTTCTCTATGTAGCCTACACTTAAATAAATGAAGTGATTGGTAAGCCAAAGTGAATAACAGCCACATGGATCATGCTTATCTACGCTTAAATGAGTGTTCTAATAACATTTAATGCACTTTGTGAAAAAAGTGCTTTCTCTATTATAAATCACTTCAACATGTCTCCAATGTCTATAATTTGCCTTTAAAGGGTTGCAACGGTCTGAAAAACCTTCTTCTACATATAGGACTTCATTTAAGCGAGTAAGTAACAACATTGAAAGAGTTTGAGTTATGAAAATTGCTTTATTATCATTAAAAATCTTAGAAATTATTTTCTGAAGGTGAATTGTAACAGCTTACTTGTGTAAGTAAATGTGTTGTTGAAATTCAAGACAATTGTGTTTTGTGGTTGTATTGTAGTGGCAAGCACTCATTAAAACTTGTGTTTTTTGTGAAAAATCTTAAGTGTGATCTTAAAGACTAGAGATAGGTCGAGCGATAAGGTGAACCAAGATAAACCATCTATATCCGCTTGCCTTCTCATTTAGTGACTCATTTCTTACTTTGAAGTTTGTGCTTAAATTATTCTATTATTTACTTCATCTTTTAGTTGGGAAAAAGTTTTTAGAAATTTTTAAGAACACCTAATGCACCCCCTCTAGGGTGCCATTCTAATTTCACAACCTCTCTATGGCCATAAAACCTTAAAAAGAGTTCCATGGCACAGATCAAAAATCTAAAAAACATAGTTTCTTTTTATGTGTGAAAAAACCCTACAAGACCCAATTTCCTCAGCTGAAACACACTTTTAAACCCTTAGAATTGGAGGCAACCTTAGGAGAGCAAGCTTTATAGTTTTGAAACTTTGGGTTAAAGAGGAAGTCAAGGAAATGCATATACAATGGTGATTAATCAATTTTTTCCTTCTTCTTCCTTGTACTTATGAATTTTGAAGCTTTTATTATTGTCATTATTTTCATATCAGCAATTGATGTACACAAAAACTAAAAGGAAACCATAAGTGCATGGGCCACAACTGTAGCTAATAGATTTCAAATCAAGGTTGATTCCACAAAGAATTAAGTAGATTGGCAAATAGGCATTAAATTTTCAATTTCATTCAAGTTAAGCAAGCAACTTACAGTGGTGAATGATTCAAATTAAAAAAAAAAAATATAAAGTAAGTAACTAAGATTTTAAAGCACTCTAATGTCAAGAAACGATTAGGAAAGTACCCTAGAGTTCTAATCCCTCATTAAATCCATTACACTCAACTTACCAATTAAATTGATTTTAATTTCAGTTTTAAAGGTTAGGACACTAGAATTAATTTTGAATATCTTTCGATTACCCAAAATCCTACTTAATTCTAACTCAACAATTTCTTGCCAAAATTAGATTAGAGCATTAAGTTCAAATCCCTTCTAAGTACTTAGGTTCTTTAGGTACATTCCTGTCCTAGAGGAAAATTAACTATAGTTAATCCTAAGCATTCAATTCCAATAATCTAAATGGAAATTTCTTTCCAAGTTCATTCCATTGCTCTAAATTATCACTTAATAGTGGCCAATCATCAAGCAACACAAATAAAAAATGGAATTAAAACATAAAACATCCATTAATCATAAAGTAACCAGTAAATCAAGATACAACCAAAGCAAATGAATTCATAAGACTCTAGAGAATCAAGGTTCAGCCACACATAGCTAAATATAATCTCAAAATATTAGAACAATAGGACCAAATCAGATACATAGGAGAAAGAAGGGGAAAAGTGAAGAAAAACTTAATGGAAATGTGAATGGTGATGAGTTGTCTTGCTCCCAAGCTCTAAAATCACCCTAAGATCTCCAACATTGCTTTGGGGCCTTTAGAGAACGTAAAAAATGAAGCCTCCCTTGAAAAGCCCTAGTTTTCCTCTTTTATCAAACAAAAAAAACTAATGCTGTGTGTTTCTGGTGTGGAACCTACTATAGCGGCTATTATAGCGGGCTGTTTCTGGTTTAGATTTTGCCTTATAATACTGACCCACTGTGGCAGCTGTTGTAGCAAGTGATCATAAAAATTCAATTTCCTCATTAAATTCATTATATTTTTCTTCTTCACCTCTTCTAAGCTCTTGTAGAGTTTCCTAAAATCCAAAATGACTCAAATTAATAAAAGAAAATACTCTAAAACAAAATCAAAACACAATAGTTACAAGACAATCTGACTAACACCAAAATAAACACTAAACATAAGACAAATAAAAAAATAACTAGATGACTCTCTAAAAGATTAATAAAAATCTTCAAAATATATAAAATATAGAGAGTCATCAACAATGTATAGCTATATACTTTTTATTCTAGAGGATTATGAACCTATTTGTTTGAATAACATTTGATTTACTGTTTAGTTGTTGAGAAATGAGGTTTGATTACTTGTTATTGAGTTCTCTTGTTCTTGTTTAGTGTTAGACCACCATTAGGTGAGATTTGGGCATTTAGGTTAAACCTTAGAAGAGAAAACTCAAATTGAACCTTGAGAACTACTAGCCTAGGATTAGTTTAGCTAATTTTTCCATTAGAATAGGAATGTATTTAATGGACCTAAGTAATCTTCATGAGTTTAGGTCTCTAATGCAATTAATTAATTAAGGTGATATTTTATTTTAATTGGATTAATTAGGGTCCTTAGTAATTGGAAGATAATTTGGATTAATTAGATTATTGGATTATGAAAACTAAGTTTCAAGACAATTAAATGGTCATAAAAGGGTTAGGAAACAAATAGAGGATTAAGACTCTAGAGCGCTCTTCTCTTGGTTGGCTATAGCTTGTTTGTGGATTGAAAGTTATTTTAATTGTGAACGCTAATATTTTCATTCAAATTGTTCTAAAACCGATCGCAAATTCTATTAGCTTAACATAATTTGGAAATTTAATAGTTAGTTGCCATTTTAATTAATTGTTTGTGGGATCGACTTTGATTTACCACTAGCTATAATTACAACCCATATACTTTCAGTGTCTGTTAGTTTTTGTGGGTATCAAAGTTACTAATGGTAAAAGAATTTCATACTAAATTGGTAGTCCCTCTAATCATATTTACCAGTCACTGTCAACATATTTCATGGAATTAAGAAAAATCTTAAACTTCATTAACTTTATCTTAAAATTTAATAAATTTCTACCTCTACCCCCTAATAAGGTCAAAAAGAATTATTTTTAATAATTTTTTTCTAACATTTAATAAGGGTAAAAAGGTAAAAATGAATACATTAAAAAGTAAATTTCTCTATAAATATGACCAAAATTAATTTTCTCTCTACCCTATAAATAAAACCATGACAACCATTAAAAATAATGATTATGAATTATCTTCAACATTTATGAATTAATACTTTCAAAAAATTTGGCCATCAAAATATATCCATAATAATTAATTCCAAATATATTAAATATTAGTTTTTAGAATGTTAATAGCTTTTAAATTAATAAAATTATTTTATCAATGTGCAAGTATAAGGAATAAGTATTCATTTCAAGAATGTATCTAGTTGAGATCATTGTTAATATTTAAATAAACATAAATCATTAGATAATAAATATATAAACAATAAGTCAAAGTACCACAATATTTTTGTTGGACATAATGACTTGTGACATTATGTGTTAGCTTAAGTTTTGATAATGATAAAAATAGATGAGTTAACTATACTTATGCTTAATTACTTTCATATATATATATATATAGTAGTTAACTATGACTATGGAACAAGTACTTTAAAGTGTTCATACTTATGTTGTTCCATATAACATGAGATTGGGAAAATTATTTGTGTGCATCAAAGCTATTTTATACTATCATATTTTTCCTTATCTCAAATTAATTCTATATCAAAGAGTGTTCATAGTATTATCTTTCACAACTTAGATATATGCATATTAATATTTGGACTAACCATATTGATGGTATATCATTTAAGGTTATCCAAGGTGAAGATAAGAGTAAGTATGAAGACGAACAAAGTTGAAGTCATCATTTGCATGCTACACTCATGATTGAAGAACATAAAAATAAAGAGAAGGATGATCCAAAAAGAGCTTACGAAGAATGAAGACATTCATACAAGATTGGATACACCTTGAAAGCCTTGAACTTGATAGGTATAATATTATTAGGCTAAAATTATTTATGTTAAACTCATTGATTTAGATATAAAGTATTGACTCAAGATATCTTAAATCAAAACAAGCATTTTAGTTCTTAAGAGAAAAAGTGAGATAAAGTTTTATGTAATCATGGTTTTCTTCTTTGATCACATATGTCTCACAAGGTTCTAAATGTTTTTATTACTAACTCTATAAAGTTTTTAAAGTTGTCCTATTTCTCAAAATGGAGTTAAGTTGAAAAATTCATGAACATTTGATCATAAAGTTTTTATTACTAAGCTTTGAAATGTGAATTGTGCAGAAAAATAATTTTGACCTTTGGTCATGTTTCATGTCACATCTCTTACTAAATAGATCATTTTAAAGTGAAAAATATCTCATTTGAAAATAGACTCCAACATATTTTCAATGATAGTTTATTTATTTAAAATGGATTTCCATTGAGAAAGATATGAACTTTAGAAGTTGAGTATTGAAATACTGATTCTACACATCTTTTAGTCTTGACCTTCATACACACTTTTGATTATATCTCAAAATATAAGTTGAATTTAAGTGTGAAGTTTGTTTTATTGAAACTAGACTTCAAGAGCTTTCCAAAAATATATAATTTATTAAATTTAGAGTTGTATTGAGTAGGTTAGGACATTATGAAGTTTTACACAGTGTAGTTGCATTATCACGCGTGAGGGCAGCAGTCAATCACGTGTGATTTAGCACTAATGCTCAAACTCGCGTGAGAGCACTTCTGGATCATTTGTGAAAATTCTTCCAGAAGCCCATTTTTCATTCTAAATAGCTCCTAAATGCTCAATCACACGTGATTCTACCTGTCACATATGAGAAATAACCTCCAAAAGCACTAAATAAGCTCTATAAGCCAAATCACGCATGAGACACTTCCAAAACTCACGTGATATGTCATTTTTGCTTGAGAAACCTCCAAAACATGCATGAATTAGCACTAGACAGTCACAAGAAAATGAACTAATGGCTATATTTACTATGCAATGTCTCTAAACGGTCATTTGATGTCTCTAACACTTATTTCACTCCGTGAGTTATAAATTTAATACTCCAAACTAATCTTAACATGAGATCAACCTTAGAAATTATTGAGCTATGAAATTCATGATTATATTACTCTTATTATATGAAAATCATCATTATTAAGCCAATATCATCTATATCTTTATCTTTTGAGTGTTACGGCTTTATTGTACTCATCATTACTCTTAGAGAAGATTTTAACTGAGCAATACACATACTCAAAACCTTTGTAAAAGTGAGGGAGAGATTTTTCTTGGAATCAAGAGAGGTTGTTCTCTTGGGAAAGGAAGCTCACTAGTAAAATGAGTTGATGTAAAGGCTCACAAGTGCCTAAACTAAACTTGTAGATATATTGAGGTGGCAAGCACCTACTCAGGCTTGTGTTTTAGTGAATAAATCTTAAGTAGTTACTTGGGGACTGGATATAGGCTCAAGAGGAGGAGCTAAACTAGGATAAACTAGAACCAACATTTTTTCAAACACCTAATTCACCCCCCTCTTGGGTTTTTTGCCATATCTAACAATTTTAATGTATCACTCAAAAAATTTAAAGCAATAAACTCTGACAAATTTAAATGTATGTAAAATATTTTCTAATGTCAAGTAATTCTTCATGCATAAATACTCGATACTAGTATAGAGCTTAGCCACTCGGCATTTGAAAATAGAGATAATAATAAATTAATTAAACTATATGGAAATCATGTCAACTTTGAAATATAATATGTGAAAATTACAAATAAAACATATATTTTCATTAATGCCTTGCATTACTACAATTAGGAATCTCACAAATAGACATCTCATGAATAACATGAAGAATCACAATTAGGTAGTATAGCTACATTAAAAAAAATATCTTAGACATTTTCTCAAAAAGCATCAAAAGAAGCAAAGATCATACACATAAAATTTTTTATAATGCAAAATGAAAATTGAAGCAAGGATCAAATAAGCAAGAAGAAAAATAATATAACATTTCATTATAGTTTCCAAATCATAACAATATGCAAAGATCTAGTAGGAGACTAAATGAAAAATATTTTTAAAAAAGAAACTTAATTTAGAAAATAAAACTATAGAAATCTTACCATATTCACAAGTCATAATATTATCATGATAACTGCTTTAAGCTCTATCTGCACCCCATTCAAGATAGTGGGTTAGTGTATCTTCCATTCAATTTATTTTCTCTTCTAATAAGCTAATTTTGTCATTTTACTACATTTTTCAAATTTCTACAATTTCTTTTAAATTTTTGAAATTGAGATGATGATGGCGCAAACATTTGAGTGGGGCTAATATTGGCTCCTTGGCCATAAACTCTTCCATGTCACTCTGGCCCAAAAAATTATACAAATATTTAATTTTCATTTATGTCCCTAGAAACTTGTTCTTTCTCTAATGTAATACTTCTAGTTTTTCTTTTGAAAAAGGATCAAATTCATTTAAATAAAATGAAATACATAATAAACAACCCAAATCAAATAAGGTTAATTTGGGTTTTAGGTCCTAAATATTATTGCACAAGGAAAACATAAAATGACAATAAGAAAAATAAAAAACCAAATAAACAATTAAACAACACCCATATAGATGATAATTGAAAGGTCTAAATAGATCAATGTGAGTGTTGCATCTAACTTGAGCTTGCTTGTTTTGATAATTGTCTCAACTTTGAGAAAGCTCTATTGCATTAGTTACATTAACTAACATTTAAGAAGACAAAGAGAAATAGAACATCTTTGCCTATTCCCATAAAGGTGGCAAGGAGAGACACCATGAAATACCCCAAAGGGTTTTTAATGCTACTGAGAAGCCAGTAGTGGGATATAGATGATGGAATTTGATACAGGTAGGCAAAGGCAGAAAAAGCACCAAAATCATAACTCAAGATACTAGAACCAAATATTAAGACAAAATCAACTAGCACTCATTGAACCCTTCTTATAATGTAGTGCAATGCCATGAAGAAAAAACCTATCAAATTGAAGTTGGAGCTTGCGATGTTGACAACCTTAGGACTGTCAAAAAAGAAAAACATAAGACTTAAAATATTAGTTAGAATAAATAGTTATGCATTTATGGTCTAAAAAGCCCTAGTCATATCAAGATTTTCAAAGAAACCAAGTTGCAGTAGTAAAAGCAACCTAGATCATTTTATCGTCAAGGAGCAAACTTTTTGTAACTAAATCAAGCCAATGGTCCTGACAAGTTAAAAAAGCAAAATTGAAGTTGAGAGTTTAAGAGAGAAATTAGATGTTTATATTTGATTTTAATATGAAATGGGCAAAGGGAAAAGGTGTAGAATTAACCAAATGTCAAAGTAGCTTACCAAGATTACATTCCATCACTTTTATCCTTGTTCTTCCTTACCTTGATTGGATTCAATAGCCTTTTTCAATTGGTATGTGAAGATGTCTCAATTACCGTTAAGACTAAGTGACAGTGATTAGACTCTAGTGGCTATTTAGAATTCACACACAAATTACCCAAGATAGATACACCAATATGTGATTTAACCCTTGAAACTAGTCTTAACTCTTACCTTGATCATCTTTAATAATTTTAGCTAAACAAGATTATATTATTAACTAGAGTTTAAGACCTAAACTAAAGTTAATCCCATAGCCAAATGGCAAGAGATTGAAATGGAAATGTATTCATTCATCAAAACCCTGAGACATAAACACAAACATTTAGACTGCACAACTAGTTTTAGAATCAAATACAAATCCTCTCCTCTTTTGAACATGAATTTTGGTCAAAATGAATAATCTAAAATTGAGAATAATTTATTAATAGAATGAATTATGGAATTAAAGAAGGAGAAGTAAAGAATTCAAAACAATTGGAAGCAAGATAAAAGGTTTAGAAGAACTTAAAATGTGGCTTCATCTTTCATAGAAGGCTTCAAGAATCTAGCCTCTCATGATGATTTGATCTTTAATCTGAGTTGATCTACCTCTAATCATGGCTTCAGTGTCCTTAATATTTGATTGAGATGAAGAGCTATGGTTAGGAAAGTATAGGAAAGTGGAGGAAAATGAGAGAAAATTTAGATGAACAAAGTTAGAAATTTTAGAAAAGTGAGAGATTAGGTATGAATTGTAATGTGAAAATGAGTGAATCATGTGTGATTTCTGCTAGCCCTTTTTAGTGAAGTTGTGGTAGTGTAAAATGAGTGGAATAGGATTGTCTTTAGGTGATTAATGTTATGAAAATAGCTAATACTTTAAAAATATGATTAAATGGTAATGAGAGAGATGCTTGGTCAAAATCCTTAAGACTTAACTCATGCTTTGAGTCTACTCTTGTACACGTTTCACTCTAGGTTCTCCTTACTTTGTGATTTGTCTTTCTGATCAAATCTTTTGGCTATTCAATCTTCTTTTAATTCATTTTTTGCACATGAAATTAATCACACAAAAGATATCAAAGCATGTGTACAAAGGCTTAAGTGATAAATTAAGCTCAATTGCAATATACAACTCCATTTCTAATGTCTTATATTACCAAACATGACAACCTTATGTTAATTTCTTTTTCCAAGAACAACATAAAATTGATGTCTTTTCATATATTTTTCCAAACTATAATGAATTAGAAGCTCAAAGTTCTTTTTTTTGTACTTAGGAAGACAAAAGACACATACTAGGTTAAAGTTCCAAAATGTCCAAAAATTGTAAAAATAACCAAAATACCCCTAAGCTAAGAATGAACCCTAATTAATTTCTAAGGCCTAGAAATGCCCAATTATGCAAGAATTGAGTTCCCAAGGATGCATTAATACAAAAAGTCATTCTTCAATACATGCAAATAATGCAATACGTTAGGATCTCTAATTGACTATTAAGGAACTTAGATACCATTAAAACTATCATATAACCCTATAGAGCTTTTTGTTTGAAGCTCCACAAGCACCTAGATTGTATATGCTTCTAAATGTGTTTTAGCTAGCACTCTTCTAATGCCTTTTGTAATATGAACTAATATTGACATGGTGACATTGAAAAAGCTCATCTTGGGTCAAAAAATAAGGGAGATAGCTAATAGACCACTCAAACTCCGCTAATAATGAGCTCTCACCTTAGTAATATTTGATGAGCCATTGCCATAAAATATAACCTCAGTATTTTGAATGAGTTAAAGATTGTGCTTTGCTTTGCATGTCTCTTAAGTTTGCAAAAAAGAGAGACACTGGCATAAGAAGTAGTACTCACAAGTTAAGGCTCAACACAATAATTAAGGTTTCAAGCTTCCTTCACATCATAGGACTTGTTTGGCTGATCAATAGAAGATGTAAATGAATTTTTTCTCTTTCTTTTTTAAGAATGGAAATAAAAGAATTGTCCAAGTCATTCCTTTTTCTCTTTATGACCAATATTTAAAAGGGATCTTGCATGTTTTTTAGCTAGAGTTTGATTCCATTTAGACTATTTTCTAATTGAAAAGAGCTTTTGCCAAAATGAATATTAACCAATTGAGAACTATGCCTCAATATGTGTATTAGGTAAGAATATGACCCTAATATAACATCCTAAGCTGCAATCTAAGAAACTAGTTGCTAATTAAGGATGAATTAGTAATTAGTAGATTAAATATAGTTTTGGATAGTAGGTTAATGTCTGGTATTGGTTAGTTGGTGTGGTTACATGATTGGATGGTGTAACATCTGAAAACTTTAAATCTAGAAAAATTAATTAATTAAGGGATAAATTAGTTAAAATATAATTAATTTATTTAATTATATTTTTAGGTTATTAATTAGATTTTTGGGTCATATTTGGCTCTAAATTGAGTTAGTATGAAAGTTGAATCAAGAAGGGAGGCATTAGGGAGAGCAAAATTAACTTGTTGCTTGCTGCGTCATGAGCCGCAGCTTGTGTGGCATGTACTATGGTGCATAGCATAGCAGGCAACTTAAAATTTCAAAAATGATCAGAAAAAGTTAGTTTTTGCGGTGGGAAACCTAGAGCATGAAAGGGGTAATTTTGGGCATTGCTAGGGCATCATTTTGGGAGGATTTTGAAGATAAATTGAACCTTCAAACTCTTAAGTAAGTTTCTTACCTTTCTCCTCTACCTTTTCATCTCATTTTCTATGGGATTTGGAAGAGTGAGAATTTGATTTGATTGGATTAAGCCATGAGTCTATATTTTGAAGGTTTCTATTGACTCTTAAGGTTTGATTTAGGTTTATTAATCTTGAATATGTGATAATATAAAGCTACTTTATTGTTTGGTGAAAGTTAGATCAAGCCCCAACTTGATCATGGAGTTTTGAAGTGTGATAAGTTGAGATATTAAGTGTTATATTGTGAGAGAGTTAGAGAGAGGCTTAAAGGGATTGTGCAAATAAATTATAATCTTAACAAGCCTCTTTGTTGAGAATATGAGTGAGAAGTGGGAGAATTGGGAGGTTATTGATAGCTAATAGTGCTTGTGTTAATTGAAAATTAACATATAATACTTGTTGATGTAGATTGTGGTGTAGGAAGACTTACCTTGACACAAGAAGAGATTTAGTACCACGGGTAACCCTTTTAATAACAAAAGGGTTGAGGTAACTAGATAATTTACATTATTTATTACCTTACATAAGTTATTCTCAATTTTATTTTACATGATTTGTTGTGTATATATGTATAAATTTCATAAAGGTTAACTATTTTAGAAAATGAGTAGTGTATTAGTTTGTGAAATTTCATATTTTTGAAGTAAATGGTAAGATTTGTTATATTTATTTAGAAAAGTGGTTTATGCATGGTCAAATGGAGATATGTAGTGAAATATGGCATATTAAAGGGTGGGAGGTCACCTTAGTAGAGTTAGTGAAGATTAAATCTATATGGCACTACTGGCACCTCAGGATGCCAGGTGCAGTATTTACTCTCCTTAGTACCCGAAATAGGTGTGGTGTTGGAGACTTACTCTCCTTAGTACCCAAAAGGGTGTGGAGTTGGAGAATATGCTTCTTAGCATCCGTAGGATGTGGTATTAGAGTAATGACACCCCAATTACTTGTAATAGGGGGAACTAGTAGTCCAGAAGTAGTTTAGGACACCTTGGCTGGGTAGTCCTATGATGGATGGTGAGCTTAAGGACTATACATGTGGTTTGGTCCTGTGAAATAGCCTACCAGTTCAGTCAGGAGTATTGGAGGACCGAATGGTTAGGGATCATGCATGTAACTTATGGTGATCTTATATGGTGTGTTTATTTTACTTGATTTGAGGCTTGATTATAACTTGGCATGTTAATCAATAATATAGATTATCTCAGTTACTAAGATTTGTATCCCACCTCGTGGTTATCATTTTACAGGTTCCACTATTGAGACTAAGCTAAGGAAGGAATCACGCAAGAGCTAGCATACTAGATACAATCTCATTGTAAAGCTTGATTTTATTTTGAGTCATGTACATAAACTTATATGGATGATATTATATGTTGCCAACTAAGAATGCATATCATATTAATTGGTTGCACTTGTTTTATACTATGTGTTTTGTATTTTAGCCCAATATTGTATATGATGTGAAAGTGTGGCAATTTTTATGGCAATGGGCTAAAATACTATTACAAGTGCAAGGAATATTTTATCTATGTGGTGACAATATATATAGTGAATTATGTGGCAATAGAGGCCAAATAGTGCATGTAATGTTGATTATGTATTTTGGCCATATTAGGTAAAAGGGCTATTGAGTGGCCAAATTTTGTGTTTGATATGTTTTTATGTGTTTGAATGCTCAATCAAGTGTATTTTGGTCCATTGGACTTGGTTCGAGACTCACAATGGGTTAATGATATAAGCTATGAGTTTTGGGTACTTGGATGCTTGAAAATTGCTTTAAAAACTGACTTTTGCATTTGAGCATCTAAAATCCTCATACAGTGTCAGATCGTAATGAAACTTATACCATTAGTTAGTTTATTGAATAAGCTTCATGTGGGTGCTTGAATCACTCCAATCGGACATCGGATGTAAAAATGGTGCGCATTCAAAGTTTGTCTAGAAAAGCTGTCAGGACAGCATTACTGTCGTGGACACGTGCGTCGAGTTATAAATCATTAAGTTTAAGCTCAAACTGTAAATTTGAAGGGTTTTTATGACATCCCAAATATTCCACAATTATTTTTAAAAGATTATTAGTTTTAACCCTTGTGTAGATAATGTGAGCTTAGGAGTAATCTTTGCTCCTAATTATGATTGTTTGTTGTGATTGTGTGGTGAATTTTGGTAATGTCAAGGTGGACATTATAGATGGTAGAACTTTGATCCAAGAAAAAATATGTGAGTATCAATGGGGAATGTCTTACTATTCCATGTGCTACGGCATGTGTTACATGCGCTGTGGCACATAACACATAATTTGGATAAGTCAAATCATGATTCAGCTTGTGGCTTAGATGAAAGAAAAGGGGAAAACATATAAGGGAGGGTATAAGGAGGTTTGCTCTACTAGGGCATTAATTTTCTCAAGTTTGGGAGTTTGCTTCGACTAATGACTTACCGAACAAGTTTCGTACTGCCTTATACTAAGTTTCTACCTAATTTCTCTAAGTTTGATTGATAGAGCAATTGAATTAGGGAGTTTTAAAGGTGTTAAAATTAAAAGGAAAGGTTGTAAGGGGACTCTTAGTTACAAAACTAAAGTTTTGCAATTGGTCTAAGGTTTAATGGTTAAACCTTAAGGATATAGGCTCGAATTGGCTCAAATGATTAGGTTAAAAAGGGTAAAATGGTTGATTAAATGAGAAAGAGGAATGTTTTGGTCATTTGGATGACCTAAGGGGCAAACGACTATAGAAAATAGATTATGTTTACTTAAAAGATGTTATTGAAAATGCTTCATGTGTTAAGGAATTTGGCTCAGCTAAATTAATGCCCTATGTTGAGTATTAGAAAATAATTAAGGGATGTTTCATTGTATATATTGAGCATTTGAGGATTGCTCATGAAAATTGACACAAATTGAGAAGTTCAATGTGTAACATCCTGAATTTCTTAATCCTAAGTTAGAGGTTAATCAAGGGTGAAGTAAAAATTAAAGAGGGATTAGAGATTTGGATGATTAATTGGCATTTTAACTTGTTTGTGTGTTGTATAAATAGATATGGGTGATAGGAGTGTGTTTCAAGTCGAAGTAAGTATGTGTGGTGGGAAGAAGTCTCACTGTGCCATGCACCACGACTCGTGCTTCGTGCGCCACTGCGCATAGACTAAAATTCACTCCATAAGTTGTGAATTTTAGAAAATTTTAGAGGAGAGAAATTGAGAAAAAATGAAAGCAGAGAGAGAGAGAAGGGCTGAGAAGATAGGTTAAGTCATTTTGGAGCGATAGAAGGTAATTCAGTTTGGTAACTTGCCAGGTAAGCTATGTATAACTCTGACCTTCCATTCTACACAAATTTCTCTAAAAATGAGTTATAGGAAAATTGAATCGATAGAATTTGAGGGGTTTGATTCTTGTCTAATAGTAATGGAAAGGTTCTTGGAAGTCATATTAGAGCTTTGTGACTGATTTAGAGCTGAACGGTAGAGCTTTGAACCCGAAGGCTCAATTTTAGCCTTTAGAGAGAGAAAGTTAGGGCAAAATCTGATTTGAGTAAAATAAGACCAATTGAGGTGATGTAAAGTAGTAATTGGGTAGTTATGGACTTAGAATGGATAAATGGAAAAGAGTTTACAGATGAATATAGTCCTAAATAGTAAAAATGAGTTTTTGTTCAAAATGGGCCAAATGACTAAAATGTGCCAAATGTGTTCAGATTGGCATATTGCATGCGTGAGTAGAGAAAGGAATCTTGAGATAAGCTTGTGTGATAGTGAAATCCATGGGTAACCTTTCTAGTGATAGAAGGGTTGAGGTAACCGAATAACTTTCTTTGTTTGATTGTTTATTGTAACTGTATGTTAGTATGCTATGTAATGCATGAACTAGTTTTGAATTGAGCATGTTTTGTGGCATTAAGTGATTGTGTGTGTAAAATGACTGTTGATCGAAATGAGCATTGAAATTATGTTTTGTAATGTAAAGTGATATATACATATATGTTATGTACAAGAAAAAGTAAATTGTGAAAAGGGAATCTTAAATGGTTTGAAAAAGCATGATCTGAGTAGTGGGAGTTCACCAAAGTATAGGGGATAATAAAGACCATATGGCAAGGTTTTCTTAGTACCCTGTTAGGGTGCAGTGTTGGAAACAATTCTCCTTAGTGCCTTGAAAGGTGCTATGTTAGAGAAAATCTCCTAAGTACCTATTAAGGTACTGTATTGGAGATGAAGGATTCCTTAGTATCTTTGTGATACGGGAGGGAGTCAACAACACCCTATTATGTATATTGTGGGAAAACCATAGTCTGTATTGTGCGTTAGAACATATTTGGCCAGGTGATTCTAGCATTACAGGTGAGCTCAAAACTAATGAGAGTAGACATTGGTTTGAGATAAGCTTATGGTTTCATGTCGGGGTGATTTGGAGGTTTGGTTGGTAGAGATCATGCTAGTATTCTATAATATGATGAAATATCTTGAGATAGCATGGAATCCTTTGGGATTGATGAAAAGTGAAATATGAAATGTGATATGATGTAAATACTACTTTATGAGGTTTTAATGGTATATTATGTTTACTTTTATATTGTTGCATGTGATAGTCAATAGGAGTAAGTTATTTTGTTATTGAGATTTTTATCTCACCCCTGTGGTTACATGTTTATAGGATCGGGAAGTGATCAGGCTAAGGAAAGAAAGTCTGGACTGGCTTGAGTTAAGAAGCCGTGTACTTTGAGGTTGTATAATGAACTAAAGTGAAATATTATATATATAAGTGTATATGAGTTGCCATAGGTTACATGCATGTATTGAATTGAGTTTTCGTGAAATCAAGCTCGAATTATATGTATGTGTGTGGTTTGAGAAAAAAGGGGCTTTGATTTGAGTATATTTAGGATGCAATGGTTATGTGTTGGTGAATCTTAAGCCAAAGGACAAATTATGAGGAAATGAGTAATTTAGGGACTAAGATTGTATTTTGATTTTGATAGGTGAATCTTAAGCCAAAAGCCAAAATTATGATGAAATGAGTAATTTAGGGGCTAAGATTGTATTATGAATAGGATTGCATATGTATGAGTTGAGAAGTAGCCACGTAGGCTATGTTATACCAAGAAATGGCATAGTTTGTGAAATTAATAAATTATGGAAATTGGCCGTAGAAGGGGCAAATTTTGATATATGAGTGTGATTGTGATTAATTGAGGTCAATCAGGTGTATTAGATCCTTTTAGACTTGATTCAAGGCCTAGTGTGGTCTAATGAGAGAAAGGGATTGAATTAAGAGCTTGGGTGCGTAAAATTTTTAAAGAAAGTTACTTTTTGCACCTGAGTATCCAAATTTTGATCAGACCGTTAGATCATGTCTAAACCTATCTCATTAGTTAGTATACGAGTTAAGCTTCATGTGGACACTTGAATCACTCCAATTGGATGTCGTATACGAAAATGGTGCGTCCTAAAAGTTTGTCATTTTGCTGTCAAAATGACAGCAGAAAAACGGCCAAGCGTGCCGCGGTGTATGGATGCACATACCATGGCGCACAACACAAATAGACCGTCGAGGCACACGGACTAAAACTTTAGTTTTATTTTGTGTGCTGAAATGCATGCATTTGAGTTAGGAATGCTGGTGGGTTATGTCCACTATGTATTTGGAAAGTGTATGATTTATTTCCACTATGTTTTCTCTAATTGAATTGAGATTTAATTGATTTTATAAAGTAAGTCTTCGGCCGAAGCATTTAAAATGGAATTTGATTATTGTGATATGAGTTGAGGTAGCAGTAACACCATAATCTTCTCTTATATTAAGTAGATATGTGAGAGGAGGTTACACAATGAGAACGATAACCCTGGTAATAAGGGTAAAAGGTAACTGGAGTAACCTTTTGTTTATTAGTTTGTAAAATTATTTATAGGTATTTTATATAAGTTATGTGCATTGTGTTTTATGAAATGATAGAATAGTAGTATTACGAAAGAGTTATGCATGCATGTGTGTGGGTAATACTTGCAATGTATGTGAAGGGGCATGTGTATTTGCAACTGTGAATGTACCCTAGACTAAGGTAGGAGGTCATGACCCTACTCTATGTAAGGCTAAGAAGTCCTGAAAGGTCCTAAGCATTGATGATGATTTGCTAAGGAGGACCTAAGAGTATATGCATCCGCGAGTGTTTCCTAGACTAAGGTAGCAGTAGTGGCCTTCCTTTGTGTAAGGCTAGGAAGTCCTGATGGTAGGGACTTAGGAGACCACCCATATTTGTGATACTTAGACTAAGGCAGTGGCTTGGTGAGCCTTGTTTCATGTAAGGCTAGAAGTCTTGGTTTGAGCATTAAACTTGCTCCATTAGTGGAAACTAGGAGCGCATGAGCATAGTGGATTAATGAGTATGTCATTGTGTGTATATCTATTTATATTGCTTTTATTGAAATTGATACTACTTTATCTCTTGTATTTGATCTTGTTTACTAATCAATAATTGGGATTTATCTAAGTTACTGGGATGTATGTCTCACTCTATTACTGTTTGTATACATGTGAAGAGAGTATAAGAAGGTTTAGAAAAGAAGCGAGGAAAGAATAGTTTCACTTGGTAGTGGTATAATTACCTCCGTATGTAATGAATGTATATTTGTATTTGAGAAATTTTGGTTACCAATTAGGATGCATATGTGTATTTATATGTGTATATATGGTTATATGGTTTGAAAGCTTGCTTGCATAGATTGTATTACATCTCATTGAGTGTATCACAGTGGTGGATACGTGGGTAAGCCTAGATGCTATTCAAGAAAGTATATGCTTTGGTGAATGACTTGTTCCACTGATAATATATGTGATTTTGTTGTATGATATTGTGTGATTATGTGAAACTTGAATAAATGGTGAGGCTTGGTCCCACCTGTGTAAGTCAAATGGATTTGTAATTCCTGACTATATGGTGAGACTTAGCCCTATATGTGGAAGTCAGATGATTGAAAGTGAAACTAGTGTATTTGCATTTATATGGTTATGTATTATGCCTTATATAAGACCATAAGTGTGTAAGGTGACATTGAGAGGTCAAATTGCGATTGTGATGTGATATATGTATTATGATGTGTCAACCAGGTGTATTTGATTTTTGTAAACATAGTTTAAGGCCTAAAGTGGTCTAATGAGGCAAGATGTGAGAATTGAACACTTATGGTGCTCAATTTTGAAAGGAAAGTATCTTTTTCACTCGGTGTCCAATTTATGATCAGATCATTAGATCGTATCCAAAATTATCTCATTAGATAAATTGTTATAAGCTTCATGTAGGTGCTTGAATTACTCCAATCAAATATCATATGTGAAAATGGTGCTTAGCGAAAATTCATATCAGAAATCTATCATGACAATAGAATCTAATATAAGCGCCATAGCACATGGTGTTAATGTTGTGGCTCATGATACAAAACCAGAGCACATTACTCTATACCATATACTGGGGTGCATGTGGTACATACTATGGCATGTTTTTGAGAGAAATAATTGTCTAATTTTTCTTGTTAAGTGAGTGTGTGTCTGTACTTCCGTGAGTCCTTTTTATTGAACATATTTTCTACGAAATTAGGATTTTGCATTTTAAAAACAAATTAAGGCTATACTTTATTATTGTATTATTATTGCAAGTTAAGATGTCGATATGTAAGTAAAGCTTGGGGTGGAAAACAAGATTTTACACCTAGATTTTGGGTAGATTGATGAACATGAGCAATTTCTATACAATTGTAACAAATTCTTCTAACCCCTTCTAAAACAAGTTTAATTTGAATCACACAACCATTAGGCAATTTTTGATAAAAAAAATTGCAATGCACATAAAGAGAACTCTAATTTCTAAACATGCTTTCTTTGTATAAAGGATCTGTCCCCAATACTTAGCTAAGAATGAGGTCATTGTCCATATTGTAGTAATTTAAGGGTAAACCATGAACTTGTATCCAAACTAGAAAGCAAGGAAAACATAAGGAAGATAGAGGCTTGTCTAGCAACTAATGGAAAAATGAGATAAGATATGTTAGCCATGAACCATTATAAATCATAAATATCAAATCCTCTTCTTATTGATAGTAGAGAGAAAGTAATTTCCAAATTGTTGAACCTACAAGATTTATCCCTTTAACTTTCAATGATGATGAGCCAAGTATTCTAGCTTAGGCGCATGCAATTTACGATTATCAATAACTCTTTTAAAAGCAAAATATTGACTATAAAAGACATTCAAATCAAACCCAACACAACTTGATAGGGTACTCGAAAGTAGAATCATACTAGTTTAGGGATAGAGCCCTGAAATACAACAAAAATACAAGAACAAAAAGAAAGGGACAAAATTTATAAAGAAAATAAAGAAAGAAATGAAAAACAAAAGAGATAATGATCAAGAAAAAGATCCTCTAGAGCATCTACCTTTAAGTACCTCAACCTTTGAAGACACCGCAAGAGTTGATTAAGCTCTTGATCACGTTTATTTCTGACACGGGATGCCACCACAAAGTACTAAGGCTTATAAGAGTTATAAACTCTAAAATGAATAATTTCATTTAACTTCTCTTCTTTTTATAAGAGAGAGCACACGTAATATATATAGGCTCATAAAGAAGATTATTTCCTAAAATTAAAACCTTAATTTCCTAACACTAAAAAGGAGAAAAAATAATATAAAATAAAGGAGAAAATATTTAGTCACATAATTTAGGAAATGTGATCCTAAAATTATGGGAGTACAAAACTTAGAAATAATATAATTATTCTTAATCTTTGACTAGACTTAAAATAAGAAATTTTGACTAGTCTTGCTTCTTAAGAAAGAAAGTCAAGTCAAAAGACTAATAAATTAGGAAGTAATTGAGGAGAAAATTAACGATCATAAGGGACTCAAAATCACACCACCCTTAACCTCTTCACCAGGGTTTCATGCTTTTTTGCTTGCAAGAAGCTCCACTTGTAGTCTTCCTTATATTGGGCTAGGGTTTGCATCTCTTGGGCTTGATTCTTCATGGATTTAGATCTTAAACACATTATATACACCTAAATGCTTTCCTTTAGGCTTGAGAGGCATGCCTTAATGCTCTCAAAGCTCATGGACTTCTTACATAAGACTAAAAAAAGGCTTGCTTCATGGATTTAGTTTGGGCTCTTATCATTTGGCATCCAATATGTTGTAAAGGGTCATTAAGCATGTTGGATTGGAAGTATTAGGCTCCTTACCCCTTGTCGTAGGCTTGTTTCATGCCACCATGCTCATGCTTGCCATCCTTAAGCTCTCCATGATTGCTTGCCATGTCATTAATGCCACAAGGTCCATCATAACTAGATTGTATAGATGTGTATTTGGCTATGGAAACTAGAAAAAAAAAATCACAAAAAGGGAAAAAGAATACACATTAAGAGAGGCAATTACAATGATCAAGTGCAGTGATCATGAGGGATGAATAGAATTAGGTGAGGCATTATTTATTGGACAACAAAGGCACAAGTGAGGAAGGAGATGATGATAATAGCATGCATTCATAAAGGCAAGTAAGGAGGGAGATGATGACGATCATGTGTAACAACAATGACAATCTAAACTAAGAGAAACTAGCAACAAGAGAAAGAAGAAGAACAACAGAGGGGGCAGTTACAGGATATTGGGGATAAAAGAGAAGGGATATGGCTAAAATTGTGTGAGGCAACAATAATAGCAATAATAGCTATAAAGGATGGCAACGACAATAGTAGAGGGCAATGACTAAAGGACAGGCAGCAATGGTAATCTTAGGGTTAGGGTTTTAAGAAGCAAAAGAGCAAGAGAGAGAGCCTCTTTGTTTGGTCTCAAATATCTATCTAATACTTTTAGTTGTTCCTATAATGGCATAATAAGATATTAATACACAAGACTTATAAATTAATGTCCTAACATATCCTATGCACAAAAATATTTTAATTGATGTAACTACAAGTTTATCTTGTGATTCCACTTTAATAGCCTAGCTATTAGCACTAACATGTGTAATTTCCCGTAAGCGAATATAGCCAACTTCTTCTCCTGTCTTCTCCTTCTATAGTTGAATAAATAACAACATATTAAATGAATTAAATTTTAACAAAATATATGACTAAACTTTTTATCTCTTCTTTAGCATATCGTTGGGCATTCTTTGATCTATTTTGTTCTTTTATTTGTTGGCTACTCAATTAATTTTATTTTTCTCATTTATGTGCCAAAAATGAAACACGAGACAAACATTTAGTTGTCTCCCATTACAAGATTAAAATAAACCAATACTAATAGCCTTTACCTTCCAAGTAAGAGAATTCCACAAGCTTACAAGATATATCAAATCTTCCTTAGTAACATTAAGTGGTATTCTAATAAGAGCTTCCTCAAGGTTTTTAAAATAGTCATAACACTTCTTTTTTAAAGCATGATAATGGTTCTCGTATAATCTATTCATTTGTGCCCACACAAGTTGTTGATAATCTTTATCTTTGAAATGAACATTGATATTCATAAATCACTAGATTAAGTCAAAATAAGGTATAAATATTTTAAAAATAATTTGAAAATTTTACAGTGTTAAAGTAACAAACAAAACTTGATCAAACATTTTGTTCTTCTTCTCCATAAGAATTGCATCACATTCACTAACATCTAATGATGCATTTTCCACATCCCTAACCAATGACATAAATGGTGATTTAAATAACCTTGCATTTGCATTAATAGGACAATTGTTTTCCATTTCATGTCAAGTCTTTGACAATAGGGTAATCTAAGGAGTTCGAGATTATGTGTGGATCCACAATCTTTTCTTTTATATATACTTACATTAACCACATTTTTTCCACATATTTAACCATTAATTAAGCACTGCCATGATAGTTAAAACCAAACTAATTATGTAAAGAAAATATACCATGGTAGAAAGGGTTAGCCATAGTTAAAGAAGTCAAAGGAGGTGGCTAAGTATAAAATATTCATAAAACTAGGATCCTAAACCATTTAAATTCAAAATGAAGTTTAGAAGGTCAATTAATCCTTTTAAGTTAGAGTATAAAACATTTGAGAAGCATTAAAATCAAATGGGCATGAAAATAAGTCAAAGACACATTAAATATATCTCAACTCAAAGCCAATAATAATATGAAGGATAAATTAAAATATATCAAAATAAAAAAAATCAAAATTCTTGTTTTTTTGAAAATAATTCTACATAATTTATTTTAATAATTTAAATTATGTCCGAATTCAGACAATTAATTTTGTCTGAATTCAAACAACATACAGCAACAAGCTCCATTGAGCCTATCACAAAAAGTATGCCTGAACTCAGACAAACTTAATTTATCTAAATTCGAACAACCTACGGCGACAGGCCTAAGGGCACTGTCGCTGTAGATATGTTTGTGACAGAATAATTAATTTTAAAAAAATATTTGTTAATTAGATATTAAAAATGTTTAATAATTATATTAGAATCAAGACATATTAAATATGTCTCGACTCAGACCCAATAATAATATGAAGGATAAATAAAAATATATAAAAATAATTTTTTTTTGAAATTCTTGAATTTTTTTAAAAAATTATAAATAATTTATTTTAATGATTTAAATTATGTTTGAATTCAAAAAAAATTAATTTTTTTTCTGAATTTAAACAAAAGTAATTTGTCTAAATTCAGACACTTGGCACCTATCGCTATATGTGTGTCTGAATTCAGGCAACATATGGTGACAGGTGCCCTTAGGCCTATCACCGTATGTTTATTTACAGCAATAGATTTCAATAAGTTTGCCACCATTAACACCCTTAAATTACCATTAGCTCTCTCCTTCATTACATATTACTTTTTCACCACTGCCCTTAGCTTTCCTCTATTTCATTTTTCCTTAGCTCACACATCTTACTGCACTTGGCTCGCCATTAGCTTGGTCACCTTGTCACTCGTAGCTCATTCTCCCCTAGCTCATTTTTGCTCACCCTTAGCTCATTCTTAGCTCGCAACTTGTTCTATTCGTGCCCCAAGCTCTCCAACACCTGTAGCCCCATCTAGTGTCGCCTCCCAATCTCGCCATCCTCATCTAGTTTTTTTTTTTTTTTTTGCAATTTTTTGGCTACCTTTTTCTTTTGCTTTCTTTTGTTTTTTTTTTTGTAAAATATGCATTTATTTTTTTAATTAGCTTTTTAGCTTCCAAATTTTTTTTGCTTCAAAAAATTGGCTTTTATTTTCTTAATTAGCCTTTTGGCTTTTATTTTATTTTTTGCTAATTTATGTTCTTTTCTTACTATTTTATGTTGCTTCTTTATTTTGTTTGTTGAGATGATTTTTGAACCTTTATTATCACAAATTATATTATTGTTTGATGGTTATATGTATTAGCCTAAGATGATAGTTTGAATTGATTGGTAATTAGAGTTGATAATTATTGACAATTCAATTAAAATATGCTTAAATTGATCAAATTGAGGGTTTAGTGCTCGAGAATTCTTAATTTATAAGTTGTTATGCTGCTAATTTTTTAAAATTTTCATGATATTGACTTCTTTAAAATTATTATAATTTATTTGTTGGAGTTGAATAATTGAGATTTGTTGGAATTTGTTGAAATTGGTGTTTTAGTGATTAAGATTAAATAGAACAATATATCTTAATTAATTTTCTTTGCAATTTTTTGGCTTCCTTTTTTCTTTTTCTTTTTTGTTTTTTTTTTGTAAAATTGGCTTGTGTTTTCTTAATTAGCCTTTTAGCTTCCAATTTTTTTTTTTGCTCCAAAAAATTGGCTTTTATTTTCTTAATTAGCCTTTTGGATTTTATTTTATTTTTGCTAATTTATGTCCTTTTCTTACTATTTTTTGTTGCTAATTTATTTTGTTTGTTGAGATGATTTTTGAACACTTATTATCATAAATTATATTATTCTTTGATGGTTACATGTATTAGCCTAAGATTATAGTTGAATCATCGAGATTTGTTGGAATTTGTTGAAATTGGTGTTTTATTGATTAAGATTAAATAGAACAATATATCTTAATTATCCTTGTAGCTCCACAAAATCAATTTTTGTACTAATTTTTTTTACTAAATCATTGAGAATTAGCTGTTGATTAGGATTGATAATTACTGACAATTGAATTGAGATGTACTTAAATTGATAAAATTAAGGGATTTAGGGCCAAAATTTCAAATCATAAATTTTTATTAATATTGAAATAGGTAATGATGAATTGTAGTTAAATAGATGCTTTGCGAATAAGTGATAAATATAAGAGGGGCATAGATCAATTTTTGAAATTTGCAAAGAACAATGTTCCTAATAATAAAGGGTTATTCTATTATCTTTATGTTAAGTACTTGAATTGGGCTGCGATGAAGTCCTGTGGACATTAAGGATCACTTAATTTGTTTTGGGTTCTATATAGCATACAAACAATGGATGTTGCATGGTGAATCTAGAAAACTAAGTGTGCCACAAGATGAGGAAGATGATATGGATTTCAGTGATTATATAGAGGATATGTTATGTAATATTGGCATTGAAGCCGTTGAGAAGGTGCACAAGTATGATAGCTTGTGCAATGATTTAGAAACACCTTTGTATCTAGGATATACAAAATATATGACTAACAACAATGTTAAAGTTGTTCAACTTGAAAGCGAGATATAGGTGGAGTAATAAGAGTTTCACAAAGTTGCTCAGACTATTGAAAGAAATGCTTTTGAAGGGAAATACACTTTCAAGTAGTTATGATGAGGCGAAAGAAATAATGTCTAATGGGTTTAGGATACCAAAAGATACATGCTTGCCCCAATGACTGTATATTATATAGAAATGATTATGAAGTGTTGGATACATGTCTGGTCTATAAGGCATCACATTACAAAGTAAAAGAGGTAGATGGTGGTGATGATTCCATTCTTGAGAGGCCTTCTGTAACACTTGCCTCGAGTGTTATCCAAAAATCATACAATTCAAACAAACTAAGTGTGGTTAAGAAGTTGATCATAAAACCAACTTAGGAAACAAATTATTTAAAACACCAAACAATCTACACAATAGTAAAACACACATTTGAATTATTTTTTTAAGAAAAGTCTAAAGAAATATAGTATAGCGCGTGGAAGCAAACTAGGAAAACATAGGCATTTAATTGCTATCATGACAGTATTAATCTGCTGTCATCACAACCCTCCCTGGTAGGGTTCTGGGAAGCACCAATTCACCGTTTGGCCTTCAATTAAAGTGATTTTAAAGCTCAAAAATTACTTCTACTATGTATTAATAGTTTTCTAAATTTTAAAAATATCCAATGGTCAGATTAAAATTTAGACACATTACAAATTTGGACATTTTTACTGTCAGGACAGCTTTATTGCTGTCATGACAGCACCTCTGGACCAACTTTTGAAGTGCACCATTTCATCATTTGACCTCTGATCAAAGTGATTCTAGAGCCCACTTGTCACTTTCAAAGATTACTAGTGGTGTACTAAATTTTGAAAAGATCTAATGGACGGATTAAAATTTATGTGTGTCCTAACATCAACACTGTTGCTGTTAATGCTGTCATGACAGAACCTTCGAACTAAATTCTGGAGTGCACCATTTCTCCATCTGATATCTTATTGATGTGATTCTAAAGCCTACTTGAAGTTTATAAAATTTTTACTTGTGACCCAAATTTTAGAGAAATCCAACGGTTGGATTGAAATTTGGATACCTGAATGCAAAAGTACAATTTTTTGGCAAAACCCATTTTCAAAATTATCCAAATCTCATCTTAAGGGTCATAATCTTGTGGGAACACTTTGGAAACACCAAATAAGACTAAGAGTACCTAATAGAACATTCAAATGATAGAAAATCCCCATACATTAAAATTTAACCACTCGAGTGTCATTTCCCAAAATAGACCCTAAACTCACAAAATGCACAAATCATACAAGAGTGGTTAAAAATCAATCCAAATATCATGTATTTATATAAATGCACGTGCTAAACATTTTCATTTGGCTCAGAGCTCCCCATGAGGTCCACGCACCCACTCTCTTTATCCAAGGTGTATGTTTACCTATAGCACACCATTTGCAATGCAACTACTTTGCATTTGCTTATAGAACCACATATATACCAAAATAAATATTTGCTTACAGTGCAAACTTGGTCTACTAAATAAATCCATCAAAACCACACACCATAACCAAGTTTCCTAGCCATAAGTCTACATGAAAACAAAATTGATACACAAGCCATACAATCCACACATACTGACACACATATATACATAATCATATCCTATTGGCACCCTAATCCTAAATACATTACAATAGATTTGCTCAAAAGAAAGGGGTTTCAATTCATTACAATCCACAAATAACCCCTAGCTTTGCTCTTTTTCTTGTCCACCACTGGTTCCTTCGCCTGGACCTGAAAATATTGAAAAGAAAGGGGTGAGACAATCACAGTCTTAGTAACAGAGAAATCTACATTAATTATTATCAAGTAAGCCATAATCGAATAAAAAAATAGATTCAACAAAGTATATAATTTAACCATTTCAGATGCATGAATGCATGATATAGGCTAGTATGGCCTTTCTTGACCAACAGGATGCCCCCTGGCACTCTTTAGCTCATAGGTAAACCTTATACCTACTTATACCTCCATAGGCACAAAACATATACACTAAGGCATGAATTGATCCACCAAACCGCTTGTGCCTCTATGACATGAACCCTAAGCAGTTAAAGCTAACCCATTCCCAGAGCTAGCCCAACTTGTTCTCCATGTAAGGGCTACCTTGGCCTAGGCACTCAATCTCACACTTCATATGCCGGATTCTCTCTCCCATTGAGAGGTGTCGAACACTCAATCCATTAACCACTTTAGTGTACTGAGCCCACAATAACTGAGTATTGATAGTGAACCACAGAATATCACAAGACCACATCTCCCCATGGGTGAACTCCCATTAAAATCATGCCTCTTACCTTTTTTCTACCTTTCTCGAGTATTGAACATTTCAACATTCAATGTAGTATAACACTCATAATTCATCCCTTAAGCAGTTTCTTAGCCTATCTAAGGTACCAAACCTAGTTGCACTTCCCTAAGTGCAACTCCTCCTTTTTTATGATCATAATGCATGCTAATAATCTTATTTCTATAAGTAACATCATTATTAAATAGATAGTAAACATAGATGCATTATTATTAAAGCAATACCCTGTAAACCTTTCTAAAACACATTTTATTTGATTTTAATTGTTTAAAATATGTAATGCATGCTAGATAATATTATCTACTCAAAATAGCTAAAAAAAGAAATAAGAAATATAAATTTTCCTATTAACTCAATCCTTTACACTAAAGGATTTTCCCTTATATAGAATGAAACTTAACTTGTTCTTTATCCTCCGATTAAGTTCCACTAATAGTTACCTACAACATATAAGTGATCCATATCACTTTTCATGACAAATAGCATTAATGAAGACTATAACTCATACCACACAACTTGGGTCAATGAGCCATAATCCATCCTAATGGTTCATATATTAAACCAACTATTCATATAGTGTCACTTAACCACCAAAACTATTTATTAGCCACCACTAGGCTAATTTCTAGTTCATATAATTTTTAATCAGTTAAAAACCTTCACTTAGTGTTACCAACTTTCATCATTAGCTCTTATAATGAAAACCAAACTTTAATTTAAATCTTATTGGATTCAAATAGCATAATTATAACTAAATCAATAGGCTTAAGCTATTGAGGAGGAAAACCCAACCTCTTAGGGTTTGACTTTTGCCTTAAAACTCTATTTTTCATCCAATTGCCGCTCAAAATATTAGGGCATCATATAGAAACTCAAATTAACCTCCTAAGGACCCAAGGAAATTAAAGCTTACAAGAATAAAGCCTTTGGATCAAAATTTAGAAATTCCCTCTTCTAAAAATTGAAAAAAATCAAGAGGGAAGGAAGAGGATTGAAGTAGGGAGTATACCTACCGCATAGCCGAGCTCACAACAGCTATAAAGCCTTCCAAATCCGAGCCTATGTCCTTCTCTTCCTCCTCTCCTCTTCCCCTCACTCTCTCATCCATGCATTTCTTTTCCTTTTGTTTTCTTGTTTCATTTGTTTCTGCATGCTGTTTTCCCACTTAAAAATTGATTTAAACAATTTAGGAAAAATTACAAGAAAGGGCTCAAATCTTTTTGTTATAATACAAAAGCTCGGGGCAATTTTGGTAATTTTCCCATAGTTAAAAATAAAATAAAACTAAACTTTTGCTGAGTAAAATTTAAACTCTAGACCTCTATCAAATTATTCTTAATTTTAATTTAATTATAGATATTTTATTTTTATAAAATAAATCTAAATCTTAAAATTTTTAGGATGTGACATTCTCCCTTCCTTTAAAAAGGATTTTGTCCCTAAAATCCAAGCTAATTCATGAATCAAAGAGAGAAACATGCCTAGGGAAATAACTGTGGATACTCCTTCCTCATTTGATCCTTAGTCTCCCAAGTTACATCTCTCAGAGCCATCCCTTTCCGAATCACTTTTACCAACTGGATTGCCTTATTTCTAAGCTACTTATCCTTAACATCCACAATACGATTTGGTTCAATTCGATAGGTTAAATTCTCTTAAATTTCAACCTCCTTAGGTTTTATCACATGCGATGGCTCTGGCTGGTACTTCTTCAGCTGTGACATATGAAACACATTGTGTAGACTCACTAACTGAGGTAGCAATGCCAATTGATAAGCCACCAGCCTAACTTTCTTCAAAACCTCAAAAGGACCTATAAATCATGGAGACAACTTCTTAGCCCAAATTGAGCGTCTAACACCCGTCAATAGGGAAACCTTGAGAAATACACAATCCCCAACCTCAAAAGATAGGTCCTTATGGCGATTATCTGTATAACTTTCTTGTCTACTCTACGCCATAAGAAGCTTTTATTAGGTCAATTTGATTTTCTCTGTGGTCTTATCTACCACATTCAGTCCCATTAGTGTCCTCTCACTCAACTCAACAGAGAGGTGATCTGCACCGTCTTCCATACAATACTTCATAAGGAGCTATCTGAATACTGGCATGATAATTATTATTATAAACAAACTCTTCTAGAGGTAAATGCTTATCCCAGCTTCCTTGAAGCTTTAAGGCACATGACCTCAACATATCCTCTAATGTCTGGATCATTCACTTAGTCTGTCCATCCATCTGTGGATGATAGGATGTACTGAACTTCAGATCATGCCTATAGCTCTTTACATAGCCTACCACAAATTTGATGTAAACTGAGGATCACCATCTGAAACAATATCCTTCAGTACCCCGTGTAATCGCACAATCTCCTTAATGTAGATCTCGGCATACTTGTTAACCATATAGGTGGTCTTGACTAGTAAGAAGTGTGTTGACTTAGTCAAATGATCTACAATTACCCCGATAAAGTCAAAACTAGCTTGGGTTCTTGGCAGACTAGATACAAAATCTATTGAAATACTGTCCCATTTCCATTTAAGAATCTCCAGAGGCTGTAACAACCCTAATGGCTTCTGGTGGTCTATCTTGACCTTCTACTAGGTTAAACACTTATTAACACACTCTATGACATCTTTTTTTAGGCCTAGCCACCACCAATGATGCTGCATGTCATGGTACATCTTAGTAGCACCGGGATGAAAGGTGTAACTACGACAACGTGCCTCATCCAATAGTCGCTTCCAAATAGACTTATTATTAGGAACACACACCCTATCCTTGAAAACCACATACCCATTATCACTAAACCAATAGTCCATTGTCTCACCATTCTCGATATCTTAACTTATTTTTAACAAAATCGGATCTTGAAGTTGAGCATCCCATATCTCTTTTCAAAATTCATTAGAAATAATCGTAGTCTTAAGACCATTCAAGGAGAACTGAATCATACCCAAAGAAGTCTCAACCAAAGACTCCATCAATCTATGCTCTCGAACCATTAAATAGGCCACATATAAGGTCTTGCAATTAAGAGCATCTGTTGCCACATTTACTTTCCCCGGATGATGCTTAAATTTAAAATTATAATCTTTAAGAAACTCCATCCAACGTCTCTTTCTCATGTTCAGCTCTTTTGGATCCACCAGGTACTTGAGACTTTTATGGTTGCTCATGACCTTGAACTTTGTTCCACAAAGAAAATGACGCCAGATCTTCAATGCAAAGACCACCTCAGCTAACTCAAGATCGTGTGTCAGATAATTCTCCTCATGTAGCCTAAGTTATCAAGATGCATATGCCACTGCCCTCTCATCTTGCATTAGAACACAACCAAGACCCTTATGAGAGGCATCAATATACATATCATAAGGCTTTTGAGGATCTAGAATTACCAACACCGGAGCTATTGTTAACCTTTCTTTCAACTCAAGGAAAGCTGTCTCGCACCTATCATCCCAGATAAATGGCCTATCTTTCCTTGTGAGCCTAGTCAAAGGCATAGAAATATGAGAGAAACATTTGATAAAACATCAATAGTAACTTGCTAACCCCAAGAAACTATGGATCTCTGTAGTTGATTTTGGTCTCTTCCATTGCAAGACCACTTCAACCTTATGCAGATCAACCACAATACCATTTATCAACATGATATGTCTCAAGAATCTAACCTTTCTCATCCAAAACTCACACTTACTGAGCTTAGCATATAGCTTATGATCTCACAGAAACCTTAGGATAGTCCTCAAGTGTCTGGCATATTGCTCCTCATCTTTGGAGTAGATTAGTATATCACCAATAAAAACCACCACAAACTAATCTAAGAAAGGCTGAAAGATTCAGTTTATATAGTCCATGAAAATCGCAAGAATATTAGTCAGCCCAAATAGCATAACCAAAAACTCATAATGGCCATATCAAGCCCTGAAAGCCATCTTTGCCACATCCTTCTCACTAACCCTCAGCTAATGGTACCCTGAATGTAAATCAATCTTATAAAAAACTGTGGCACCAACCAACTAATCTAAGAGATCGTCGATGTGAAGCAGTAGATACTTGTTCTTCACCATAACCTTATTCAACTGCATGTAATCGATACACAATCTCAAACTACCATCCTTCTTCTTCACAAATAAGATGGGGGACCCTAAGGAGAAATACTAGGTCTAATAAATCCCTTGTCTAATAACTCCTCATGCTGCTTCTTTAACTCAACTAACTCTAAAGGAGCCATTCTATAGGGAGCGTTTGAAACTGGCTGTATCCCTGGTACCAAGTCAATCAGGAATTCAACCTCATGCTTTGGAAGTAATCTTGACACATCCTCTGAAAACACCTCCGGGAACTCCCTAACAACCTCAATTTCATCCACTTTACCTGCCTCAAACCCTTAGGTAGCGAGCACTACCACGTAACCCTCACAACCTGCTCAATCAATCTTTCAGCTTGCAAAGAAGAAAGAAAACAAGAATGACCAGGGTATTCCTCAATCACCTCTAGTACTTCTACTAAAGTCAAGGTCTTAGCCATACAATTTAAGATAGTACCATAAGCTGTCAGCCAATCCATACTGATGATTAAATTAATCCCTTGTATAGGCAATTTGATCACATTCACCCAAGTTAATTGCCCATCAAAAGTCATCTTAGTCTTACACACGCGCTGGATCGATCGAGCAAACCAAAAGTAGAGGAAACTTCTATATCATAGGGTAACTATCAACAGGCATACCCATTCTATCTAAGCACTCGACAAAAATAAAAGAATGCGTCGCACCACAATCAAATAAAGCTTTTAAATCAAGGCCACACATAGAAACCATATTAGTGATCAAATTCGATAACTTCTTGGCCTCCTCCTGAGATACTGTATACACTCTACCAAGAATCATGTTCCTTAGGTCCAGCTCTCATGTACATCAAGGCACTCATGGATCAAATGGCCTAACTTTCCACACTTGTAGCAAGCAAAGTAGTGACTAAAATGAACCCTACCATATCTATCGCAAGGTGACCTTGCTGTGCTCATAATTGGGGCCTGACTGGCTTGTGAAGAACGTGCTAGAGCATTCCTAGAGAAATAAGAACCCCCAAATCTCATATAACTACCCTAATTACCTTGAAATTTTAACCCCTATTTAAATTTTGATTACCAGAAGCAGGAGAAGACTCGGCTCTAAAGGAGATACTAGAAGAAGAACTAGAGCTAAAACCCATTATCTTGGATACACCACTAGTAGGAGCCAACCCAGAAGAAAATTGACCTCATGTATCCCTACTCCATCTACTCTTTGTGTCTCATCCTCGATGAGCGACAATCCTTAAATGATTCCATATCTCATCATATATCGCCTTGCCTAACAAAGATAGCTACTAGCAGCACTCTAGCCTCATCTTTTCCAATAACCTCTTTGCTTTCTACTTGCTATCATTAGAAGCCTTCAGATATGTTAAGAACTTAGACAGATGATTGAATTTTCTCATAAAAGTCTCCTCATCTAAGTCCCCCTGTTGAAACGCATGAAACTTTGCCTTTTTCTCATCTCTAAAAGCCGGTGGAAAGTGAAAATCATAAAATCTTTCCTTAAATTTAGCCTAAGTTATAAATCTTCCATTCGTGGGCTTAACAGAATCCCACCAATGCTTGGCTTCACCAACAAGCTACATCGTAGCCAAGATAACCCTTTACTTATATGTACACCTCACTATAGTAAATAACTGCTCCATCTGATCCACCTACTCCTTAGCTTTCCTATCAATCATACTACCATCATATGTGGTCAAATTAGAGTGAGAGAATTCCTTTTAAGGTTTGGATATGTTATCCTCTTGGTTATTAGCAACTGATCCATGAGCTCCCATAATACTAGAAGCTCCCTGCCCAATACTTAGGTCAACATGCTGATCTAGAACAGCATGACCTTTATGATTTTACTTTATATCCACCATCACTTCAAGTAGTCTAGCCATGACTACATCCGTCTCCTATGGTGGTGGTGGTGGAGGCGGAGGCGAAGGTGGTAATCGTTCCCCATTCCTTGATCTACCTCTTCCCCTTCGAGCCATATTACAATTAAAGGGTACAGCCACAAACGTACAGGCCTTTCTCCTCTTCTAAAGGAACAAGCCAGAGAAAGAAAAATAATATTAGTTTAGGTTAGTGGTAAAAGGAAAAAAGCATAAGAGTAAGTATTTAAGGTGCCAACTAGAAAAGAGGAAGCATAAACCTAAAACTGATATCAAATGTAACACTTGCCTTGAGTGTTATTCAAAAATCATATAATTCAAACAAACTAAGTGTGGTTCCTAAAACCAACTTAGGAAACACACTATTTCAAATACCAAACAATCTACACAATAGCAAAACACACATTTGAATTAATTTTTTTTAAGAAAAGTCTAAAGAATTACAGTATAGTGCACAGAAGCAAACTAGGCAAATAGAGGCATTTAATTACTGTCATGACAGCACTAATCTACTGTCATGATAGCACTAATCTGCTGTCATGACAGCCCTCCTGAGCAAAGTTTTAGGAAGCACTAATTCACTGTCTAGCCTCTAATTAAAGTGACTTTAAAGCTCACACATCACTTCTAATATGTATTAATAGTGTTCTAAATTTTAAAAATATCCAACGGTTGAATTAAAATTTAGACACGTTACAAATTTGAACATTTTTGCTGTCAGCTGTCATGATAGCACCTCCGGACTAACTTTTAGAGTGTTACTATTTCATCATCCAACCTCTGATTAGAGTGATTCTAGAGCCCACTTGTCACTTTCAAAGAGCACTAATAGTATACCAAATTTTGAAAAGATCTAACAGACAGATTTAAAATTTATGCATGTCCCAACATCAATACTGTTGCTGTCATAACAGCAATTTAATGTTGTCATGACAGCACCTCTAGACTAAATTCCAGAGTATGCCATTTCTCCGTCTGATGTCCAATTGATGAGATTCCAAAGCCCATAGAAGCTTATAAAAATTTTTAATTGTGACCTAAATTTTAAAGAAATCTAATAGTCGCATTGAAATTTGAACACCCGGATACAAAAGTACAATTTCTTGGTAAAACTTATTTTCAAAATTATCCAAATCTCATCTTAAGGGTCATAAACTTGTGGGAACATTTTAGAAACACTAAATAGGACTAAGAGTACCTAATAGAACATTCAAATGATAGAAAACCCCTATACATTAAAATTTGACCACTCGGGTGCCATTTCCTAAAATAGACCCTAAACCTCCAAAATGCACAAATCATACAAGAGTGGTCAAAAATCAATCCAAATACCATGTATTTATATAAATGTACATGCTAAACATTTTCACTTGGCTCAGAGCTCCCCATAAGGTCCACGCACCCACTCTCTCTATCTAAGGTGTATGTTTGCCTATAGTACACCATTTGTAATGCAACTACTTTGCATTTGCTTATAGAACCACATGTATACCAAAATAAATATTTTCTTGTAGTGAAAACTTGATCTACAAAATAAATCCATCAAAACCACACACTATAAGCAAGTTTCCTTGCCACAAGTCTACAAGCAAATAAAAATTCATACAGAAGCCATACAATCCATACATACTCACACACATATATACATAATTACATCCTACTGGCACCCTAATCCTAAATACATTATAATAGATTTGCTTAAAAAAGGGGTTGCAATTCTTTATAATCCACAAACAATCCCTAGCTCTACTCTTTTCCTCATTGACCATTGGTTCCTTTGCCTGGACCTGAAAATATTGAAAAGAAAGGGGGTGAGACAACCACAATCTCAGTAACAGATAATAGATTCAAGATAGTATATAATTTACCATTTCAGATGCATAAATACATAACCTAGGCTAGTATGGCCTTTCCTGACTAACAGAATACCCCTGGCACTCTTTAACTCGTAGGTAAACCTTATACCTACTTGTATCTCCATAGGCACAAAACATATATACCAAGGCATGATCTGATCCACCAAACCACCTATGCCCCTTTGACGTGAATCTGAGCAGTCAAAGCTAACCTACTCCCAAGCTAGCCCGACGTGCTCTCCATATGAGGGCTACCTTGGCCTAGGCCCTCAACCTTACACTTTATATGCTGGATTCTCTCTCCTACTAAGAGGTGTCCAAACACTCAATCCACTAACCACTTTGTGTACTAAGCCCACAATACAAAAGGCAACACTGAGTACTGATAGTGAGCCACAAAATATCACAAGACCACATCTCCCTATTGGTGAACTCCCACCAAAATCATGCCTCCTACCTATTTTCTACCTTTCCTAAGTATTGACCATTTCAACACTCAATGTAGTATAACACTCATAATTCATCCCTTAAGCAGTTCCTTAGCCTATCTAAGGTACCAAATCTAGTTGCACTTCCCTAAGTGCAACTCCTCATTTTTTATGATCATAATACATGCTAATAATCTTATTTCTATAAGTAACATCATTATTAAATAGATAGTAAACATAGATGCATTATTATTAAAGCAATACCCTATAAACCTTTCTAAAACACATTGTATTTGCATTTAATTTTTTAAAACATGTAATGCATGCTAGATAATATTATCTACTCAAAAATAGCTAAACAAGCAATAAAAATATAAATTCCCTGTTACCTCAACCTTTTACACCAAAAGAATTTTCCCTTTTACAGAATGAAACTTAGTATATCATATAAGTGATCTATATCACTTTTCATGACAAATAGCATTAATGAAGACCATAACTCATACCACACAACTTGGGTCAATGAGACATAATCCATTCTAATAGTCCATAATTAAAAACCTTCACTCAGTGTCACAAATTTTCACCATTAGCCCTTATAATGAAAATCAAACCTTAATTTAAATCTTATTGGATTCAAATAGCATAATTATAAATAAATCAATAGGCTTAAATCATTGAGGAGGAAAACCCAACCTCTTGGGGTTTGACTTTTTCCCTAAAACTCTATTTTTCACCCAATTGCCAGCTCAAAACATTAGGGCATCATATAAAAACTCAAAACAACCTCCCAAGGACCCAAGGAAACTAAAGCTTACAAGAATAGAGCCTTTAGGGTCAAAATTTAGAAATTCTCTCTTCTAAAAATTGAAGAAAATCAAGAAGCAAGGAAGAAGATTGAAGTAGGGAGTTTACCTACCATGTAGCCGAGCTCACAATGGCCACAAAGCCTTCTAAATCTGAGCCTAAGTCCCTCTCTTCCTCCTCTCCTCTTCCTCTCACTCTCTCAGCCATGCATTTCTTTTCCTTTTGCTTTCTTGTTTCATTTGTTTTTGCATGTTGTGTTCCCTTTTAAAAAATTACTTAAACAATTTGGGGAAAATTATAAGAAAGGGCCTAAATCTTTTTGTTATAACACGAAAGTCCTGGGTCAACTGGTAATTTTTCCCTAGTTAGAAATAAAATAAAACTAAACTTTGCTGAGTAAAATTCAAACTCTAAACCTCTATCAAATTATTCTTAATTTTAATTTAATTATAGATATTTTATTTTTTTAAAATAAATCTGAATTTTAAAATTTTCAGGGTGTTACACCTCCAGTGAAAGTGTTGTAGTATCTTCCTATAATACTAAGGTTTAAGCATTTGTTCGCTAATCCATATAAGGCCAAAAACTTGAGATGGCATGCTAATGAGAGAAAAAATGATGTCATACTTCAGTATCCAGCTGATTCTCCACAATGGAAAGGAATTGATCAATTGTTTCCTAAATTTGGCAATGAGCCTATAAATCTTAGGCTTAGGCTATGTATAGATGGAATTAATTCTTAGAGCAATCTTAGCAGTTAACATAGCTCATGGCTTGTTCTGTTAGTGCTTTATAATCTTCCTCCATGGTTGTGCAGAAACGCAAATATATCATGATATCTTTAATGATTTTAGGCCCTAAACAACCAATAAATAACATAGATGTTTACTTGGTACCATTGACTGAAGATTTGAAGATGATGTGGGAGGTAGGTATGGATGGTTTTGATTCATATCGGAATGAGTCTTTCAAGTTATGAGCTATGATTTTTTGCACAATAAATGATTTTCCTACATATGAAAACCTTTCTGGATATAGTGTGAAGGGGCATAAAAGCATGCCCTATTTGTGAACAAAACACATCCCATCAACAACTAAAACATGGGAAGAAGAAAGTATATCTTAGTTACCAAAGATTCTTGAGACAAGACCATCCTTATCATAGGTAGAAGAAGTCATTCAATGGCTATAAAGAGTATGATGAAGATCTAAAGCCATTAACTGTAAGCTTGATATATGAATGGGTGAAAGACATTGATGTGGTATTCGGTAAGAGCTAGAAAAAAGAAGCTCAAAAGAATGAATGAAAGAAGAGGTTAATTTTCTTTGATCTCCTCTATTGGAGCACCCTTAAGGTGAGACACAATATTGTGGTGCATGTGGAAAAAAATATGTATGACAGTCTCATTAAAACATTGTTAGATATAAAGGGGAAGACTAAGGATGGGGTTAAAGTAAGATTAGATTTATTTGACATGAGAATACGAACAAACTTGGGTTTAAGAGCAGAAGAAAAGAGGACTTACATGAGCCCAGCACCTCATACTTCATCTAAAAGAGAGAAAAGAAGTTTTTATAAGTATTTACATGGTATTAAGGTGCCACAAGGATATTCTTCAAATGTCAAGAATCTTGTATCAATGAAAGATTTAAAATTAGTTAGTTTAAAGTCTTATGATTGCCATGTACTAATACAACAATTGTTACCAGTAACAATTCAAGACATTTTAGAGGTAAGGGTGAGAAAATCATTGATTAGATTATGTGTCTTCTTCAATGCAATTTGTAGCAAAGTCATTAATCCTAAGAAATTAGATGAGTTGCAAAATGATGTTGTCATTCCCCTGTGTTAGCTTGAAATGCATTTTGTTCCCTCTTTTTTTGACATCATGGTACATTTAATTGTATACTTATTGAGAGAGATAAAATTGTGTGGCCCTGTCTATTTGTGTTAGATGTATCCATTTGAGCGGTAAATAAAAATTCTTAAAGGCTATGTGAAGAATCTCCATCATTCAGAAGCTTCTATTATTGAAAGATATGTTGCTGAAGAGGTTGTCGAGTTTTGTACTGAATACATATCAAAAGTAAAATCTATTGGTGTTCCTGAATCTCGCCACAAGGAATAAGAGTTCAAGGGCTTAGACACAAGGGATGAAAGTAAAGCACATGACTCGTGAAGAAATGCAACAAGCACATCTATACATCTTAAATAACACTAATGATATTCAAGATTATTTGGATGAGCACAAAAAGGAATTAACGGATCAATATCATAAAAAGGCTGATAAATAGTTGTTAAGTAAGCACAACAAACATTTTCCACTCTGGTTTAGGGCAAGTGTGAACACTATATTTTGTCCAAGCATTTTTTAAATTTAATAAAATAATAATAAATAACCAAAAAAATATAAAAATATAAAAATATAATTTAATCCTTTTTAGGATTATATTTTAACAAAATAAGAAAATCTTGTTTAAATATTTTAAAATTCTCTCCAAATTATCCCAATCATTTAAAAAAAATTGGGAGTCAACTTTTGAGAGTTAATTTTCTCTCCTTAAAAAATATACATATATGTGTGTGCGTGTTAACCTAAAAAGAAAAAGAAAAGAAATTAGAAACAAAAAAATGTAAAGCTTGGTGATAGCCAAAACAAAAAACTCACACACCTTCAGCACAGAGAAAAAAGTAGAATAGATAGCAACAGCAACACACACACGAAAGCAGAAGCACACAAATACTAGACACGACAGAAGGAAAAAGAAAGCCACAAAATGTAGAAAAGAGAACTAGAAACACACACAGAGCAGAAGGCAAGACCCTAAAAGCAAGCTGTGATCGCAGAGAAAAACACAGAAACACAGAAAGAGATTAGATGCATGCATGAACAACAAAATAGAGCAAAAGGACAGCAAACAACCAACATTCGTACATACACTTTTGGCTAGCAGAAAAAGAAACAGAACGAGAAAACGTAGCATGCATGCAAGTGGAAGCATAAAAGAGAGCAGAAAACCAAGGAAAAAGAGGAGGAAGACTAGAGGAGGGAGAGACGGAGAACACGCGAAGAACTGGGGAGAGAGACCGAGTGCATAAAACTGGATGAGAAAACAAAGACGAAAGAAAAAGAGAAGAAAAGGATGGAGAATGAGAAGGAGATGGAGAGTGAGAGATGATCGAAAAATGGAGAAAAATAGAGGACAAGGAAATGCTGAAGAGAGAGAAGAGACAGAGATCAGAAGTAAAAAATAGAGATTGAGGGAGTGAGGAGACGGAGATTAATGGGAGAGTTTTTTTTTTGGAGAAACAGAGACAGAGAAAACTGGAAGAGAAGACTGAAACCAAACGAAGAAAAATGGAAGAAAAAACAGAGCATGTACGAGAGAGAAAGAATAATAGAAACCGAGAGTAGAGATCAGAGCAGAAAACATGAAGAGATTAAGAAGAGAAGAAAACAAACAAGGAGATCACAAAATGGCTTCTTCGTCAATGGCATTAACATTGTCTCCTTCGGTAACTCGTGGAGACATGAGTGCTTGAGGTTCTTGCACTTCCTTCACATTCCTTACTGGTTCTTCTAGACACAAGCTTATTGTTAGGGTAGGGAAAGCTGCTCTTTGTATGACCAAGAGGAACAGATCATGAAAATAACTAGCATGGACTCATGGTTTTCACAGATGGATGAGGACCACAAGTGCTTAAGATTATTCTATTTTATTAACTACACTAATGGTTGTCCACATTATTCCTGATCTGTTGAGTATGAAAACTTGTGAGCTGATTCTCAAGAACAAGGTTGAGGAGCTCGATAGGAAGATGGGACTTACCCTTACATAAAAAGAATCTAGAAGGCATGTTAGAATGTTGACCCATGAGATTAGGAGCACTCTTGACCAGTATACCATTTTGAAAACTATACTTGTTGAATTAGGAAGGACTCTGAGCTTGGAACGATATGTGCTGTGGATGCCATCAAAAAGTGGTATTATAAGATATCCAACATGTCTAAGGTACATTTAGTTTTGCATGGTTGATTCTCAAATTACCTTTCAAACTTTTTAATTACTATAATTTAGAATAATGCAATGTGAGGTGACATGGTTGAGGTGACATGCTGTACATTAATCTTCATTCATTTGTGGAAGTTTATTCATGCATACCAATAATCATGGCCAATAACATACATATACATCATGGTGCTTTATATTCCCATATGCTGTCATGATTTTCTTATAAAAAGAAAAAAAAGATAGATATATATATATACGTATATATTTATACTTATGGTTTATTTGTAGTGTGAGATTTCAAGAGTCTCCGCAAGCATTTAAATTTGAAATGATCTCATACCGTGTAAATCAATAAGATTTCGCAGGTATGAGAATCAATCTTATAATAAATATTTAAGTCTCACGTGAGATTTCAAGAATTTTTGTAAAGACTTAAATTAATCACATTATTGTGTAGGATAATAAATCCTCGCAGATATAGTGATTCATAATTTATATGGTAAATAAATAAATGAATTTTGTAAATAAAATAATAAATTTTTTTATGATTTTAATTAATTAAATTAATAAATTTAAATTATAATCATGTTGTCTAATTAGATCTTTTGGTTATAAGAGATTTTTTTTCTGAATATCTGTAGACCTTTAGGATAATCGTACTACCGTGAGAGTCAATAAGGCTTCACAGGTATAATGATTATGATTTCTATATTTAAATATGAATTATACAATTATGTATTAAAATATATTTAAAATATATAATATATAATCCTTTATGGTGTGAGGATTTTGAATCTCCGCAGATATTTAGGATAATCATATTATCGTAAAAGTCAATAAGGCTTTACATGTATGATGATTAGAATTCTCTAAAAAACATATATATGCATGCTTGAATAAATTATTACTAACATATAAATAAATTTCATTCTTTTATAGTGAGAAATTTTGAAATCTTTGTAGATATTTAGAATAATTGCATTATCGTATGAGCCAATAAGGCTTTACTGAAACTGCGATTAAATTTCCAATCATAAAATATAAAAAAAATAATTTTAAAATCCTTTTCTTTTCCAAAAATTCAAAAATTGAGAAAATAATTGAAATTAAATTATTTTTTGAAATTTAAAAACACACATATAAAAAATTTCAAAAATTGTTTTAGTTGCAAAATGGTGAATTATTTCTAATTAATTTCTCTTTAAACAAATATTTTCACCAACAAACTTTTAATCTTGAACTATGTGAACTTTGATCCCTATCATAGGGTACATAGGCCTTAGAGCCAGATTTTGAGTCAAGTCCTCCCATAAATAAATAAATATTTCTTGCTTAATTGTTATCATTTTTATATCAAACACATAAATATAATAGGGATAATTAAAATAATTTTAAAACCATATTAATATCGCACAACAAACTTTAGGTAACCGTTCTCACGAACAGGTGTTGTGGAGTGCCTAACACCTTTTCCACACTCAACTGACTTCCGAACCTTTTTTCTAAATTCACAGACCATCCTTATCCACCTTTAAATGGTTTCCCGTTATTTTCCTCAAAATCTTGGTGGCAACTCCCATTTCTCCGGTCTTCCTTCCGAAGGCCGGAACCTCCACTCTCGCGCTGTCCGCATCGCATTTTTGGGTGCGACAGTTGGCGACTCCGCTGGGGATATTAGAGAGTCAAGCCTATATAAGTTTGTTGTGCTCAAAATATAATATCGTTTTTCTTTTTTATTACTATTATCCTTTTTAATTTGTTTGTGCTTTTCCCCCCTCTTTTCCTCTTTCCTATCTCTTTTTGCTTTTCATAACATGTCTTAGGATAAATAACATGCGGAATAAATCCTAGGATAGAAGACTTTTATCTGTACATATAATTGTCTCTTTGTTTGATCTGATTAATAGTTGAGGGTTGGGTAGCATATAGCAATAAGATAACATGCTTGCATGCTCTTATCACACAATGTACATTTACACAATGTGAATATCATAAGTTACTTGAGGTTATTAATGGTTTCCCTGAAGAGTTTTTGAACTCTCGAAGGTTACTATGAATGTCTCACCTAAGCTGTTACTTACTCAATAAATTTGGTCCCCGAAAAGCTTATGTTCTCGGAGGCTCAAAATTACTAAGTAAGGTCTTCGCCGTGTGGTAAGGGCATCTTGGGAACCTTTTATCTATCAGGACTATAAATCTACCTTGGAGCTACACGTTTTAGATGAAAACTAGTAGCCAACCATTTTAGCTCATACCTGATGATTATAAAGATAAACAAACTTAAGCTTTCATAATAGGACACAAAGTGAGAGCATGTTTTATTACATCATTATCATCATCATGACATATCATTTGTGCATGCTACCTTATGCTAGAGCAGGTATTGAATGTCATTACACTAATTAATGTTAATGTGTCACAAGGATGGTGCTAGCATTAAATAACTAAGCTTTGCCCATGGGTCTTTAACCCCAGTGACTATAAATTCATTTCATAACATTGAAGAGTTGATGCATTTTTCCAGCTAACTTTCATGAAATAACTTTTTTGTTGTAGGGTAAAATAACACATTTCATTTTAAAAGTGAAACATTAGCCATGTATTAGTTTTGACTGTTCATAGGCTAATTATTAATTCTTTCCCTCTATAGTGCAATAAGCACCTGTAGGAGATTGAAAATTTTTCATTTACCCAAATGACAAATTAAGCTTTGTTTAACAAAAATTAGTTGACTCTTATGCATAAATGACTAAAAACCAACTATCCTTAATTTTTTTCTTTCCTTAAAAAAATAACAAGTTATAAGGCTATTACTCTCATGACTTTAATCATGTAGGGATTTTGGTCTCTTGTAGGTTAATAGTTATTTTCATTTTCTTATAATGCAATAAGCATATAGAGGAAAGGAAATTTTATTTGGCATAAACGAGGTAGCCTTGTAATTACTTAAGAGAATGCATAAAATTATGACATTTTCAATACCTAAACCCTTTTATAGGCATTGCCGAATCATCTTGTGCTTTCCTTAGCATCAAGGTTTAAGGCTTAAACAAGCATCCATTGTGACACTTGCTTAAGACAACAAGCAAAAATTATATTAAAAAAATTCTCCCAATTCGATCACAAACCTTACATCTCTGAGTGAGATTCAAAATTATTTCAAATTGGTCCCTTACACCCATAAAAAGTTGTAAATAAATAAATTTTTTTTATATACATCTTCCCATTCCTACCCCCCACTTGATTCCACAATAATCATTCATTTGAGCAAGGCCATATATAAGAAACAAATGCATTTGCATCTATTCATTTTCATATCACATGTCATGATTAAAGACTTTGAAATTTTTAACATATTGGATTTTGTTTTTTGATCCTTTACATAGGAAGGTCAAGGTCCCCCACCTTACTTGCCACAATGCCAGTTATTTTCTTGCCCCTTGCCTACTGTCATTATCTCATCCATTCTAAGCACACCAACATTTCACAATCTACTTTCATACCCTTGCCTTGACCACAAAAAATGATATGGTAGATGTGGATGCTAACATTCACTTAGGGTTTATAGTTTTTCTAATCAAGTTGTGAGGATTACAAAATAAAGAGAGGGAATAGAGGAATCAAGCCCAAATGTCACATTCATCAATAAGACCATTCACTATTGAAGAGAGAATTCAAAGATATTGTTTCTAACATATCTTATCTTCATGACTGTATGGTCAAACTCTATCACTGGTAACGATCTTGTTTAATTTTGTCAATGTTGTAATTATACTTTTTCATTTGACACCCTTGTTTGCTTGTTCTACCCCTTGACCATAAAACTTCTCTTATCCTATGCATTATTCCCTTAATGTTTGGTATTCCTAATGAAAAAAAAAACCACAATGGATAGGGAAAAGATCAACTTGAAGAAAAATGCCCTTAATTCATGAAAATATGAAGCAAAGTGAATGAATTAAAAAAAACAGAGAGAAAAAGAAATAAAGATAAAAAGAGACTAATTAGAGAGATAAGATAACATGCTCATTAGCAAGTTAAGTCAAAGATATGAGGCATTTTTTTCATTTTCCTAAATCTTGAAGAAATTTTCCTTAGTCACCCATATTAAGCTAGGAGTAATGTTTCTTGCATCCACCTGTTTACAAATACCACCGGGGTTAGGTACTCAAACATATGTTTATACTGAATTTTTAAATTTCAAGAGAGGATCAAGACCTTCTTTCATCCAATTAAAACTTTTTCGTTTAACCCTCCAGATTTATCCATTCAAATAATTTCTTTATATTTCCAAGCTCATGAAAGCAAAGCTTAAGAGCTAAGAATAAATAAAAAAAGGAAAAAAAAAAAGGAAAAAAGGCATTCCTATTGCTAGAAAAAAAAGATTATCCCTCCATTAGCATTCACTCATTGAATGGGACATAAAGAGGAAAATTAAAAAGGGAAGGAAGGAAAACAAAAGAAGAAGAAAAAATAAATAGAAAATGAATTTTTCTTCCTTTCCTAATGATAACTCCATAGAAATGCCAAGTCTTGCAAGATCACATGTCGAAAAAAATTCCATTATGATTTTGCACCTATGTTTAGACTAACACATCCTTTTCATCCTCAACCCGCAATTTTATCCTATTCTACTATATCAAAATCCCTAAATATCCTCTCTTGTTAGGTGAATTTTAGCATAATTTTATGTTAGAGTAGAAGAAGAAAAGGTTGAAGGAAGAATTTACATAAGGGCACAAAATTTTTGAGCCAAATATCCTTTTATTTTATAAGCCTATTTACCCAAGCCACATTACAAACCCCATAAGTCCTCATTGAGATTTAACTTGTTTGAATATAATCAGGGTAGTTTTCTTATTGGAGATCATTTTAAGATGCAGATTATTGAAATTAGGGCAAGCTTATAGCTCAACATAAGATCTTTTACTCAAAAATTGTGTCATTTTCAAAGGGACATACAAAACAAAGAGGGGACCCCTCTTTTAATTTCCATACTCATTCCCTTCCATCTCTATACTATCCAAAGATATATCATATAAAATTTAGGAAGTTCTTAATATTACCATTCCATCATTTGCCACTTCACACTTTGGCTTATCCACGTGATACCTATTCTTCATACGTTTCCTGCACCTAAATGGGGACACCTTTAAAAATTCACAACATTCCATTGATTGGCCACTCCATTTCATTTTCAGACACAACCATTTGTTTACAATAATTGTTTACATTGACATTGTTAAATAAAAATTAGTGCTAATTTCACTTATTGGCTATACAAGCATTGATGATAAAGATAGACAAGATGAAACATCCATGACTAACAAGAATTTTATATGGGCAAACAAATTGTCTTGAAAATTCTTAATCTAAGAGGAATAAACAGTTTTAAATATTTGAAAGTGTGACCCCTTCGTGTCCAATTCTTGTGGCAAAAGTTGTTAAGTCATTGACTTGCAATTTCATTGGGGAGAAACAACTTTCTTGTTGTAAATGACTAAGAGAACCCTAGCATTTTGTTAATTTCAAGTTTTGTTTCCCTCTCGCATCAAAATCTTACAAATAAAAAGAAATACATTTTACAATTTTAAATGCATTAAGCATTCCATATCTTCACATTGAATTGAAAACAAAAAATTACATCTTTCACATAAAAATTGCCACAATTTGAATTGGGGGCAAAAAAAAAAAAGAATTGAACTTTTGATATAAAAAAAAATCATGCGTTGTGCATTATCCATCCATTATATGCTCAACACAAAAATTTGTCTCCATTTAGATTGGGGCAAATAAAAAAAATTATTATGCATTATGCATTATCCACCCATTGCATACTTCACATAAAAATTGTCACAATTTAGATTGGGGCAAATCAAAAGTAAATCATTCACTCTTCCATATCACTTATGGCATGCATTGCATCAAATTTGCCACAATTTAAATTGAGAGCAGAAAAAAAATTGAACTTTTGATAAAAAAAAATCATGCATTATGCATTATTCATCCATTACATGCTCAACACAAAAATTTGCCTCTCTTTATGTTGGGGAAAATAAAAAAACAAAAAAAACAAAAAAAAAACTCACGCATTGCACATTACCCTATTACATACGTTGCCATAGAAAGTGTGCCCTTTGGATTGGGGCAAAACAAAAATTTCCAGAACCCAAGTAAGAAAAGACATAATAAGCTTCACTTGTGAGTTTCTCATATTTTCCATGTGAGATGAAACCTATTCTCATGCCCTTAGAGCCTAGCACCGACTGGCACAATTCTTCAAAGCCTTGTAAAGACAGGCACTCACCAAAAGCCCTATATGGTTAGGTACTTCCTTACCATTCAAAGCCCTATAAAGATAGGCACTCACCAAAAGCCCTACATGGCTAGACACTTCCTTACCATTCAAAGCCCTATAAAGACAGGCACGCACCAAAAGCCCTACATAGGTAGGCACTTTCTTACCGATCAAAGCCCTGTAAAGACAGGCACTCACTAAAAGCCCTACATGATTAGGCACCTCCTTACCATTCAAAGCCCTATAAAGACAGGCACGCACTAAAAGCTCTACATGGGTAGGTATTTTCTTACCGCTCAAAGCCCTGTAAAGACAGGCACTCACCAAAAGCCCTATATGGTTAAGTACTTCCTTACCATTCAAAGCCCTATAAAGATAGGAACCCACCAAAAGCCTTACATGGCTAGGCACTTCCTTAGTGTTCAAAGCCCTGTAAAGACAGGTACTCACAAAAATCCCTACACGGCTAGGCACTTCTTTATCGTTCAAAGCCCTGTAAAGATAGGCACTCACCAAAAGTCCTACATGGCTAGGCACTTCCTTACTGTTTAAAGCCTTGTAAAGATAGGCATGCACCAAAAGCCTTGCATGAGTAGGCACTTCCTTATCGCTCAAAGCTCTGTAAAGACAGGCACCCACCAAAAGCCCTACATAGCTAGGCACTTCCTTACTGTTCAAAGCCCTGTAAAGACAGGTACTCACCAAAATCCCTACACGGCTAGGCACTTTCTTATCGTTCAAAGCCCTGTAAAGACAGGCACTCACCAAAAGCCCTACATGGCTAGGTACTTCCTTACCGTTCAAAGCCCTGTAAAGACAGGTACTCACCAAAAGCTCTATATGGGTAGGCACTTCCTATCTACTTGCAGCCTTGCAAAGAGAGGTGCCTATCAATCAAATGATCTAGGTTTTCGTAAAAGTCTTGCCCCTCCCAACAAAATACATGTTTCTCTCTTCATTCATTTCTAAGAGAAGAATATCATCTCATGAAATTCTCACTTAGAAATCAAATGAAGAGGGGGTATCTAGTCAACATATATTTTGTTTGGATTATTGTCATCTATTCATTTTCATTCGCATCACATTGCTAAAAAAAATCAAAAAAATCATTTTATTGTGTTTGTTATCTAATAGTCTTGCATTGTGTTTGGATCATTGTCAATTGTTTGCAGCATCTTTCTATGTTTTACTTGATCATTTTTATTTGCATCACATCACCTCATCACATTGCTAAAAAAAAATCAAATCATGTCATTATGTTTTTTATGCAATAGTCTTGCATTTAATCATATCTTGTAAGGGGCAACTAGGTCTTTTCATAGGTATTGCATGGCCAATCAAAATACATGTTCCATATTTACTTGTCACTTATGTAAGAATTCAAAAACACATTTTTTCATATACTTACATAAGAAACAAGTAAAGAGGGGTAACTCTGAACACTGTATTTTGCCCGGGCATTTTTTAAATTTAATAAAAATAATAATAAATAACCAAAAAAATATAAAAATATAAAAATAAAATTTTATCCTTTTTAGGATTATATTTTAACAAAATAAAAAAATCTTGTTTAAATCTTTTAAAATTTCTATCTAAATTATCCCAATCATTCAAAAAAATTGGGAGTCAACTTTTGAGAGTTAAATTTCTCTCCTTAAAAAATATACATATATTTGTGTGCGTGTTAATCTAAAAAGAAAAAGAAAAGAAATTAAAAAAAAAAAATGTAAAGCTTGGTGACAGCCAAAACAAAAAACTCACACACCTTCGGCACAGAGAAAAAAGTAGAACAGATAGCAATAGCAACACACATACAAAAGTAAAACCACACGAATACTAGACACGACAGAAGGAAAAAGAAAGCCAAAAAACACAAAAAAGAGAACCAGAAACACACGCACAGCAGAAGGCAAGACCCTGAAAGCAAGCTATGATCACAGAGAAAAACACAGAAATGCAAAAAGAGATTAGACGCATGCATGCACAGCAAACAGAGCTGAAGGAGCAGCAAGCAACCAGCATTTATACATACACTTTCGGCAAGCAAAAAAAGAAACAGAATGAGAAAACGCAGCATGCACGTAAGTGGAAGCATAAAAAGAGAGCAAAAAACCAACGAAAAGAGGAGGGAGACTAGAGGAGGGAGAGACGGAGAACACACGAAGAACTGGGGAGAGAGACTGAGTGCATAAAAACTAGATGAGAAAACAGAGACGAAAGAAAAAGAGAAGAAAAGGGTGGAGAATGAGAAGGAGAGGGAGAGTGAGAGATGAGTGAAAAACAAAGAAAAAACAGGGACGAAGGAAATGCTGAAGAGAGAGAAGAGATGGAGATCAGAAGTAAAAAATAGAGATTGAGGGAGAAAGGAGACGGAGATTAGAGGGAGAGTTTTTTTCTGGAGAAACAGAGACAGAGAAAACTGGAAGAGAAGACTGAAACTAAACGAAGAAAAAATGGAAGAAAAAACAGAGCATGAACGAGAGAGAAAGAATAACAGAAACTGAGAGTAGAGATCAGAGCAGAAAACACGAAGAGATCGAGAAGAGAAGAAAACAAACAAGGAGATCACAAATGGCTTCTTCGTCAATGGCATTAACATTGTCTCCTTCGGTAACCCGTGGAGACATGAGTACTTGAGGTTCTTGAACTTCCTTCACATTCCTTACTGGTTCTTCCAAACACAGGCTTGTTGTTAGGGTAAGCAAAGCTGCTCTTTATATGACCAAGAGGAATAGATCATGAAAATCACTAGCACAGACTCATGGTTTTCATAGACGGATGAGGACTACAAGTGCTTAAGTTTATTCTATTTTATTAGCTGCACTAATGGTTGTCCATATTATTCCTGATCTGTTGAGTGCGAAAACTCGTGAGCTGATTCTCAAGAACATGGTTGAGGAGCTTAACAGGGAGATGGGACTTACCCTTACATAAAAAGAATCTAGAATGCATGTTAGAATGTTGACCCATGAGATTAGTAGCACTCTTGACCAATATACCATTTTGAAAACTACACTTATTGAATTAGGAAGGACTCTGAGCTTGGAAGGATGTGTGCTATGGATGCCATCAAAAAGTAGTATTATAAGATATCCAATATGTCTAAGGTACATTTAGTTTTACATGGTTAATTCTCAAATTACCTTTCAAACTTTTCAATTGCCATGATTTAGAATAATGCAACATGAGGTGACATGGTTGAAGTGAAATGCTTTACATTAATCTTTCTTCATTTGTAGTAGTTTATTCATGCATACCAATAATCATGGCTAATAACATACATATACATCATGGTGCTTTATATTCCCATATGCTGTCATGATTTTCTTATAAAAAGGAAAAAAGATAGATATATATATGTGTGTGTGTATATATATATACTTATGGTTTATTTGTAGTGTGAGATTTCAAGAGTCTCTGCAAGCATTTAAATTTGAAATGATCTCATACCGTGTAAATCAATAATATTTTACAGGTATGAGAATCAATCTTATAATAAATATTTAAGTCTCATATGAGATTTCAAGAATCCTTATAGAAACTTAAATTAATCACATTATTGTGTAGGATAATAAATCCTCGCAAATATTGTGATTCATAATTTATATGGTAAATAAATAAATGAATTTTGTAAATAAAATAATAAATGTTTTTATGATTTTAATTAATTAAATTAATAAATTTAAATTATAATCATCTTGTCTAATTAGATCTTTTGGTCATATGAGATTTTTTTTTTAATATCTGTAGACCTTTAGGATAATCGTACTACCGCGAGAGTCAATAAGACTTCGCAGGTATAACGATTATGATTTCTATATTTAAATATGAATTATACAATTACGTATTAAAATATATTTAAAATATATAATATTTAATCCTTTATGGTGTGAGGATTTTGAATCTCCTCAAATATTTAGGATAATCATATTACCGTAAAAGTCAATAAGGCTTTACAGGTATGATGATTAAAATTCTCTAAAAACATATATATGCATGCTTAAATAAATTATTACTAACATATAAATAAATTTAATTCTTTTATTGTGAGAGATTTTGAAATCTTCGTAACTATTTAGAATGATTGCATTATCATATGAGCCAATAAGACTCTACTAGAATTGCGATTAAATTTCCAATCATAAAATATAAAAAAATAATTTTAAATCCTTTTCTTTTCCAAAAATTCAAAAATTAAAAAAATAATTGAAATTAAATTACTTTTTGCAATTTAAAACACACATATCAAAAATTTAAAAATTGTTTTATTTGCAAAATGGTGAATTATTTATAACTAATTTCTCTTCAAAAAAAATATTTTCACAAACAAACTTTTAATCTTGAACTATGTGGACTTTGATTCCTATCACATGGTACATAGGCCTTAGAGCCAGATTCTGAGTCAAGTGCTCCCTGTAAATAAATAAATATTTCTCGCTTAATTGTTATCATTTTTGTATCAAACACATGAATATAATAGGGATAATTAAAATAATTTTAAAACCATATTAATATTACACAACAAACTTTAGGTAACCGTTCTCACGAATGGATGTTGTGGGGTGCCTAACACCTTTCTCACACTCAACTGACTCCCAAACCTTTTTTTGAATTCACAAACCATCCTTATCCACCTTTAAACGGTTTCTCGAGATTTTCCTCAAAATCTTGGTGGCGACTCCCATTTCTCCGGTCTTCCTTCCGAAGGCCATAACCTCCGCTCTTGTGTCGTCTGCATCGCATTTCTGAGTGCGACAGCAAGGATAAAGGAAGATCATAGAAAGTCTATTGTTTTGAATATAATAAGATAGCTAGCTAGTGGGCCTAACTTTGATGTTACAACTTAAAGTGCATATGACATTAATGGATATTCATTCTATACAAAAATACAAGATAATAATAGCACAATGCAAAATGATAGGATAATGGTAATGGCTAAGGCAACTTATTTTTCTAGTGCAAAAGATAAAAATCTAACATTGGCATTCTCATCATATTTTAAGGTCATTAAAGAGATATGGGAAGTTGATTGCTTCAAATTTAAGGTGCCCATTTTTAAGTGTAGGGGGGTTGATATTAAGAACGGTGTTCAACATGACAAGTTGGGTTTTACTTTAGTGGACCTTAATTAGACAAAACATAAGGACAAGCCTTTTATAATGACAACTCATGCAAAACAAGTTTTTTATGTTACTTATCCAGCTAATAAGAGGTTGTCTGTGGTTCTATTGGGAAAAAGTCTCCTTACTCATAGTGAGAATGATGAAACAAGTTTTGATATTGAAAAGATTCCTCCTTTTGTGCCAACCCCTCCCCTATTAGATGTAGAAGATGATACAAACATATAACGTTAGAACTGACCATGATGAAGGTTTATGGGAAAACTAAAACATTTTTACAATAGTAACACAATATTATAGGATCTTTTTTATTCATTTAGTTTTGTTTTTAATTCTTTCATTTTTACATTAGTTTAAATTTATTATATTTTTTGCTACTAACTTTATGTATCTTACTTGTTTTTGAAAAAACATGGATAATCTTGTTGCTGATAAAACAAGTTCTAAAAGAGGTAAAAGAGGGCCACACAACTTACTAAATTAGCCCAAAATAAATGAAAAAATTTATCTTGATTTTGATGACAAAGGCCAACCAATTGATAAGAAAGGAAATATTTTTAAGAGTTTTGTGAGTTTGGTGGCACATCAAAAATTTAGCATCTTGGAGGAAGAGTAGGATGATGTAAATGAAAGTGACAGAAATGATGTTTGGGAATCTATACTGGTATTTTAATTGTCATATGTCACATTTACTTTTTATTTTGACATATATATTGTTACTAAATTCTTTGTTGACATGTGTTACTTTACAGATTACTTATGATATCAAGAAAACTCTATTTTTAAAGGACAAGTGGTTAAAATATGTTGGAGATCGATGGAAGGACTTTAAGTTCAAACTTACCAAAAAAATATGTGTTTCCTAAGAATGGCAATAAATGATGATAGTGATAATGATGTCGACATGAAAAAATCTTAGAAGAAATATCCATTCATTGATTATGACATGTGGATGAAATTTGTTCACAGTAGACATGATCCTAAATTTTTGGTAAGTGAAACAAGAATATGATAATTTGTTTAGTATTGGTAAAGATTCATTTTTAACAAATGTTTTTCATTATTTGTTAACAGGAAAAAAGTTAAAAAGGGCAAGAGCATCAAAAGAAAAATCTATACAACCATACTATGTCTCAAGGAAAGTATGTATATATTTATAATATAATGACTCAAGAGAAGTGAGAAGCTGAAAGACAAGCAATGGGGGTTGATAATATTGAAGAAATTTCTCCTCCATCTCCTGTTAATCGTGCTCAAGCATAGAAGAGAGGATAGTTGAATAAAAAGGGAGAATTTATTTCTTTGGAGGCTAGAAAAGTGGTTGAGAAAATTGTAAGTATTTTTATAGTCAATATCTTAATCATATGATTGAAATTTTTTAACTACATTGGTTTCTATTTACTTGTATGCTTTAGGATGCTCTTACAGAAGCATCCTCTGAGGAGATCTTTATGTCTATTGGTAAGAAGAATATATTGACCATGGCCTTAGGGAGTGAAGAGCACCCCAGCCATGTTAGGGGGTTCTAAAAGGCGTGGGTATAAGAAAATATTTTGGACCTCCACCATCTAATCTTATACCAATACAACAAGTGCAAGTGATGATAGCAAAATGCAAGTTAAGCATGATAATGGAAATACAATCAACGATTAGTAATTTACAGATGCAACCATAATAAGCACCGAAATATGGTGTTATAGATCCAGTGTGTGATCCTAGCCTATCAGATCAAGGAGTACCATGCATACTTTATGTGAAGGATCATGGCGAACGAGTAGTTGCATATGAAAAAGTATAAAACCATGCAATTATAGTCCACCAATAGCAGATACAACATAACCAAGTAAAGGTGATGGTTGAAGAGGTTGTGGATGCTAATGCTTATGTCCTATTCCCTATTGAGGAGGTGTAAACAATAGGAAAAGCTTAGTATAATTTAATTATTGGTTGAAAAAGCAAGTCCAACAGGTTACTGAAGAGGTATGAAAATATTATAATTTTTTATTTTTTAATTACTATCATAGGTATTTCTAATTTTCATTATATATTAATTATAGGAACTTTTACAATCAAAAGAATCTCTGGGCTCCAAGCCCCAACCGGTGTAAGATGATTTGAAACAGTTGGCTTTGGTGGTAGTTGACATGAATGAATTTTTTGATGAAATAACCATAATTGACAAGATCATTGGGAAGCATATTATGTTCAGAGTCAGCAGAAAAGACATTAATGATCTTATTATTTTTTAGTGGTAAGACTTGAGAATAATTCAAATTGTTATTGTAAGTATTCATTTTTATTTCTAAATTAATATTTAATATTTTTTATTTCCAACGTATTTCTTATTATCAAATGTACCTCCACAAAATATGTACTGAACTCTATGTCGATAATAATTATAGGTTCTTGTCTCCACTTTTAACTACATGTGGTAAAGTAAACCAAAGAGCTTATTATATTAGAAAGATGATATACGATCAAAAGAAGAGCTGCTGGTTTTTACCAATTATTGAGAGGTATTAAATTTTAATTTCATCCCTTAAAAAAATTTCCTTAATGATGTGATATTAATATAAATTAATATATTGTAGTAATCATTAGATGGTTCCTGTCATTTGCCCATGTGAAAATACCATATACTAGTTTTGTTCACTACAAAGGAAAATAAGCAACAATATGAAGACTTTGATTGAATTATAAGTTTTTGAATAATTCTATTTTGTATTATTAATAACATGTATTTAATATTTTCTAACTATGTATATTTGGTAAATAAATTTCTAGTGACATATTGGAAATTAGCAAAAATGGTTGACAAGAAAAAAAAATGAAATCAAGTAGGTACTAATGCAAGTAAGTATTTCAAATTTATTCCCTAATTAGAATGAAGATTATATTATTGATATAATAAATTTAATTATTTTTATTTTCTTTATAGTGTCCTCAACAACCAAGAAGTATAGAACGCGGTTATTATGTGATGATTTTCATATATGAAATCATCACTCAAGGTATCACTCACTCATTTGATCAAGTAATAATTTGTTAATTATGATTTATAATCATGATGTTTGCCATATACTTGAGTTATTATTCATACATATATTGTTATTTAATCTGTAGCACTTCTAACGTTTAGAGCCATATTCTAAGCAAGAGTTGAGACATATTTGCAACATGTGGTCTATGTTTTTCTTAAAATTAACAGGATTAGAGTAGAAACTTTCTAAATATTTGTATTAAAAATGTTGACTTTTAGTTCATATGTTTGCACTAAATATATTTGTACTAGTGTCTGGAGCTACTGTTTATGTATTAATGTAGGTTTTGTATGTAAAAGATGTATATCGTAATTGGTGATTCTATTAAAGAAATATAATATTTACGGCTACAGTTATAACAATAACTATGGTAAAAGATGCATGCATGGCAACAGTTGTAGCCATAATTGTTGCTATATATGCACCTACAAACGCATCTTTCGCCATAGGTGAGATCAGACCTATAGCGAAAGATACTATTTTTTGCCACAGGTGAGTTGGAACCTATGGCAAAAGATATGCATTGGACGACATATTTTTCACAATAGGTAAGCAAGTACTTGTAGCAAAAAATATCATTTTTTGCCACAGTTGAGTTGAGACTTGTGGCAAAATATGACATTTTTTACCACTATATTTTTCACCATAGGTGAGCTGGGACTTCTGGCAAAAAATGGCATCTTTCACCACAATTCTGCATAACCTATGGCAAAAAATGTCCATTACTATCACATGATCTTCTACTACACAGCTTCTTCTATCGCAAAAAATGCATTTTAACTGTAGTAAAAAATGCATTTTTCGTACTAGTGTTTCTTATTCAAATCTATTTACATTCAAGTGATTGACTCTAACAAGTTATTGAAGTTACAAAGTCAAATTGTATCAGCCTTGTGTGAGCTTGAGATGCATTTCCGACTTGCTTTCTTTAACATCATGGTTCACCTAGCAATTCCCTTAGTCAAGAAGGTGCAAATGTGTGGTCCAGCTTATTTAACATGGATTGACCTAGTTGAGCTTATGAATATATTAAAAAGGTATGTGAAAAAATGTATTGTTTGGTTAGGGAAAAGAGGAGGAAAAGCCATGGATCTCAACTATGGGTCTCAAAGCTGTCCATCGAATGGGGGGAAGAGGAGATGAAGAGAAGAGAGGGTTGTCTGTCAAATGTTCATTGTTGAATGCTAGCCTTGGGTCTCTATTCAGTTGTCAACCATAGATCTCAATGCTGTGGGTCTTGATGCAGTAGGAAGGAGAAAAGAGAGTTGTTGTGTGGAGGAAATGAGAGATCTGCAATGGGGAGGAGAAGAGAGATATGTTGCTATCGAAGGGAAAGAGGAAGAGGTGTTAGTTTTCAAAATACAAAATGATGGAGCAAGGGAAGAGCTCGATATGATTTAAAAAAAGTTGATTGAAATTCACGTCGCTTATTTAAAAAATGATGTGAAAAATATTCAAAAATTAATAATTTAAAATAATTTATTTTTTTAAATCCACATCATTTTTTTAAAAAAAGCAACGTGGATAACTTACTAAGTCACTTTTTTTAGAAAATATGATGTGAAAAATATTTAAAAATTAATAATTTAAAATAATTTATTTTCTACAATGCGTCTCTTTCAAAAAAGGTGATGTGGATAACTTACCATATTACTTTTTTAAAATAATTTATTTTCTACAATCCACGTCCCTTTTCTTAAAAAAATGATATGAAAAATTTTCAAAATTTAAAAATTTAAAATAATTTATTTTTTACGATTGACGTTGCTTTTTAAAAAAATGACTTAGATAACTTACCACGCCGTTTTTAAAAAAAAGGATGTGAAAATATTCATAAATTAATAATTTAAAATAATTTATTTTTTACAATTCACGTTTCTTTTTTAAAAAAAGCGAACATGGTAAGTTATCACGTCGCTTTTAAAAAAAACATGACGTCAATTGTAAAATATAAATTATTTTAAATTATTAATTTTTGGACATTTTTCACATTGCTTTCTTAAAAAGCAATGTAGATAATTTATCCATATCGCTTTTTTAAAAAAGAAACATTGATAGTCTTATATATTTAACATTTATTTATAAAATTGTCATTGTCTCTATTTTTTATATCACTTTTATAAAAAATAATATAAATTGAGAGACATACAATATATATTTTATAATAGTAAGCGTTATTGAAAATAACAAACAAAATCGGGTGCTTTGGGACCCGATATTTTGCACTCGTGGAGGGACAAGCCCAGCCTCTCCATTCAAACCGTGGTTCCACTATATATTATGATTACATGTTATTTAAGGGCTTGTTTGGTTGGAGGTAAATGGAGGGGAGGGGAGGGGAGGGGTTCCATATCTTTCATTTGATTCAAAATTTTGGCTCCCCTCCCCTCCCCTCATTTTAGCTCCCTCCAAATTGGGGTTTTTTGGAGGGAGAGTTAAATTTGTTGACTAATTTGCCCTCATTATTTTTATAAAATTATGATATTGCCCTTGAAACCTAATGAAAACGTTTGACTCGCAGAAGCTCGCTGGCTTTCTTTTTCTTCCACAAGCTCGGTTTGTCTCGTCCTCCAGGTCTTCTTCTCGGTCTGTCGGAGCTCTCTCCATTCTTCTGGTCTGCCGTGCTCGAAGCCCCGCCGTGCATCGTCCCATCAGGTCCTCCTCTTTGAAGCTCTCACCGTGCATTCTCAGGTCAGATTCTTCCTCACATTTGCTCGGTCTATCTTTTCTTTGAATCGATCTGCTTGATTTATGTTTGATTTGAGCTTCATCCTGGTTTTCTTCTTCGTTCTTCATTTTTTTCTTTCCGTTCGGACCCTGTTCTGAGATCTGTGATTGCTCTGTTTTCTTTATCCCGTCAGATGTGTGGCTTTGATCTTTGTTCTAGTTGTTTTGTAAAAGTTGGGTCTGGTATGGGGCAATGATAGATATAGATTTACAGGGAAATTTGTCTCCTTGGCTTCTTCGATCACAGATTGTGATCATCTCTACCTTTTAGTTTCCTTCTACGGTAATTTGGTCCATGCGCATTCATTTTTCCCTGTAAAATTTTGTGCTTTTTTTGTCTATTTAGGGCTATAAAATTGATGTTTTGATCATCGGATGAAAGCAAAGAACTTGCATTCCTGGTTTATGGTGGCATTCACTGTAGCCAATTTCAATTGATGATATCTTTCTTCGAACCCGATGGTCATATTTTTTGTTTTCTTTTCGCCAGAATCGATTTCCCAGACACTGTAAATTATACTGATCTTTGAAACTCGGAAGTTGCAAGCTTTGCATGTTAGAAGGTGTGGTTATTTAACTTTGTTTTAGCATGTATTGGGCTGGGGAGGGGCGGAGGTTCAATTGGGGATGATCCAGTTGAATGCTTTACTTTTATCTGGTCATCGCCCTTCAATTTGGTCTTGAAGAAATCCAATGTCATATTATATTTTGACGTATATATTATTAACTAGATAGAGCGGTGAGACTCTAGTGTCTTTCAAATTAAGAAGGGTCTTTACTATTCGTGTTTCAGATGTGATATTGCATTGAATATTGCTAGTTCTTTTGCTTCTGTCTTGAGATTGCTAAGTTTAGAATCTATAGAGTCACATAAATCTTGTTTTCTGCTCGTACTATATATGATCATTATTTTTTGCTGATGAAACTGAATCTTTTGCTCTTATTTATGATGTTGTGGCTTGTTTATTGATTTCCATTATTCTTCTTGATTGCTTTGTTAGATGAGCAAGGAATCTAAAAATCTTTTACTGGTGCAATATTGGTTTGAATTGCGTCGAAGAGCACCAGCTCTTCTTGCTTGTGTCCTTGTAAAAGTATGTGCAAGTGACATATGTTCGAAAAAAAATAAGTTATAGTTTGAGTGGCAAGAGAGAAATGGTACGTGATGAAATAATGAGCCGAATTAGTGATTGTCCCTCTAGTCGAAATATCATTAGAATGACTCCTAGAACTTTTTTAGAATTATGTGGTATGTTAGAAAGAGAGGCTGGCCTGCAACCCACGCGATGGTCAAGTGTGGAAGAAATGGTTGCAAAAACTCTATATATATTGACGCACAATGCAAAAAATCGTGAAGTGAATTTTTGGTTTAGGCGTTCTGGTGAGACAATTAGTCGTCATTTTCATCAAGTTTTGACAGCTATCATTGACTTAGAAGAAAAATTTCTTGTTCAACCTAATGGCTCAACCATCCTTCCTGAAATTGAAAAAGATAAGAAATTCTTCCCATATTTTAAGGATTGTGTTGGTGCTATTGATGGAACACATATACGAGTCAAGGTGCCTTCTTTAGATGCTCCTAGATACCGTGGTAGGAAGGAATTTCTGACACAGAACGTCTTAGCAACATGTACCTTTGATCTAAAGTTCACTTATGTGCTCCCTGGATGGGAAGGTACTGCATCTGACTCAAGAATCATTAAAAATGCATTAACACGAGAAGATAAGCTTATAATTCCTGAAGGTAAATATTTTACCAATTTTGATAAAGTTTTTATTTGTGAATGTAAAATTATTATAGTAATTATTTTCCTTTATGATAGGTAAATATTACCTTGTCGATGCTGGATTCATGTTAACAAGAGGACTTATAACACCTTACCGAGGAGTCTGTTATCATTTGAAAGAATATTCAAAACGGAATCCCCCCCTAAATTATAGAGAGTTATTTAACCTTCGACATGCAAAATTACGCAATGCCATTGAACGTGCTTTTGGTGTTTTGAAAAAAAGATTTTCCATTCTATCCAATGCAACTGAACCTACATATGGAATCAAAGCACAAAACATGATAATATATGTATGTTGCATTCTTCATAACTTCCTTGTGAGTATGGACCCTATTGAAGATCTTTTAGAGGAAGTTGATGCTGTTCTTGCAAGAGAAAACCATTGAAATGATAATAATCGTGCTCAAAGAGGGGACAATAATGAGGCTGCTCGAAGTGAACTTATTAGAGAAAATATAGCCAATCAGATGTGGGCAGATTATCAGGAACATCTGGCTACTCTTGAGGATGAACTTGATGATTGAATTTTGATTTTCCCAATAAGTTAGACTCTATTGTATCATTATAGACATTTAAATATGTTGTATTATTACATTGACTTATATTGACTTTAATTGAGGTTTAGTTTGCTATTGAAATTTGATTAGCTTTTCATATTGGGATTGGTATTATGTGATTATATTGTTATGTGATAGGATGGCACCAAACAATAATAAGGAGATTGTGAACTGGACAAGATTAATGGATGATGCCCTCATTGATGCTTTCATGAATGAATATAATAAGGGTCACAAAGTTAATGGCACTTTTACAACTACAGCTTATGATAATATATGTAAATATTTGAGTGCTTTATTCGGTAAACAAATTGACAAGGAAAAGGTGAAAAATCAATGGAAGACTTTAAAGAGAAACTTTTCAGATGTTTATGATATTTTCAAAAGTTTGAGTGGGTTCGCTTGGAATCCAATAACTCAAGTATGGGATGCTGAGCCTGAAGTTTGGGATGCATTAATTGAGGTAAATTTCTTACATATGCATTGATTATATTATTATTTGAAAATGAAAAAGTGTGCATTTGCAATTGAATTGCTTTTGTAATTTCACTTGTTTCAGGCTAAACCTAAAGCAGCATTGTGGAGAACTACTCCTTTTCCAAACTATGAAAAAATGATGATATTATATGGAGTAGATAGAGCTAATGGAGATGAGAGTGAGACAGCCCGTGAGTAGAGAAAGAGTTGTCATTCTCAGGAAGAAGTCACTGAAACCGTCAATGACATTAATAATATTGTCTCACAAAATAGAGCCACAATTAATGTTGAGCTTGATGGACAAGAAATCTCACCAGGACAAGAAAACTCACCTGACCAAGAGCACTCACCCACTATGAATAGTGCATGTAGTAAGAAGACAAAGAGGGTGTCTAAGGAGAAGGAGCCTAGTCTAAATGAGTTGACAGGAGCGGTGTTAGCTGTGGCTGAGGCAATTCAACAAGGAAATGTGATAATAGGACAAAGTTTCAAGAAGGTGCCACAATTGTCAGGTGAAGAACTTTGAAAAATGCTTGAAGAGTGTGGGATTGATGCTGCAAGATTACCTGACATGTATTGGTTTCTTATGGCTGATAATGATAGGCTTAGAGCAGCAACTCAATGTCCAGCACCAGTACGGAAGGATGTGATAATGAGGATGTTTTATAGTTCTAATTAGATGATGACTTTTATTGATAATTTTTGTATATTTTGTTAGCTAGATGTCAAAATGTGGTTCTTAAGCATGATCAATATATTAGATGCTATTGCCCAATATATTTTGTTATTAATGATGACGATTGTTGCTCAATTATTATTAAGGACTAGCATTGTCTTGTGCAATTATTGAGGGTATAAAATCATTAGTTTCATTGATTTTTTCGCAAAATATTGTTTAATATTAGATTAATTTACTAATAAGATTATTTAATAGTATTATTTAATTTACTTATTTGGGGTGATGAAGTAAAAAAAAATTAACAAGATTAGGGTAATTTAAAAAAAATTATACAATTTGAGTTTATATGTAAAATAGATTTGTGTGATAAAATGTTAAAAAAAATATATTATTGTACAAGGATATAATGGTAATTTAATTATTACCTCCCCTCCCCTCCCCTCTCCTTCCCTCCATTGGAAATTTAAGTTTCATTGGAAATGCGTTTTGGAAATCTATTTGGAGGATCATTTTAAAAAGGATCCCTTCTATGTATGAACTTTTATTTCTTATCAAGAATAATTTATGCTTTGCCCTTTCAAATTAAGGTGTTACAAGAGGCATCAAAAACCTTTCAAATTATAATAGGCCAAAACAATTCTGCCTTAAACAAATCCAACTACCAGCATCTACTAACCATGATTGGCGTTGGCTTTTGATAACGTCGTTTTTTTTAAGCCAGCATTGATTGAACTGAGAAAGCAACTCTTTCCTTATCTCTTCAACAATGGGATGGATGAAAATGATGAGGGAAATGGTTGTAAACATAATACTTCAAAATTTTTACTCAAATTTGCTCAATTGCCCCTTGAAACCTAAATAAACACCACATGTGTGTGCGTGTTTTTTTTTTTGGCAAAAATTAGCTTAAATATTTCTGATTCTAATCCCCCCTTTCCTTGAACATGGCTCATCACAGACATTTACATGTTCCCACCAATTCTATTTATATAACTCACCACTTTCAACATGTTTTGTTAGAAGCAAAGAAAACTTTATGACTCATTAATTCTGTATGAAAATTTAATTAATTTTTGACTTTACCTTATTTTAATAATATAGTTTCTTTTTCTAATATATAATGAGAATAAAAAGAAAAACTTGTGGAGGTTTAGTGTTAAGAAATTTCACCACCAATTAATCATCACTAATTCTGATGTTAAAAAAAAAAAACAAATGGAAAATCATTGTTTATGAATCAGGAAGAGAATAATGTCTTAGTGTTGGTTTGGTTTTCAATGAACTGTTTGCAACTTTGAAGATAAAATTACTCTCATATTACTTTGGTTAAAACCACATTTTGATCAAGAGTCGAGATCAAATATCGGTTTCCAAGAACATGATGCCATGCTTTGAATGCATTTGAGGTGAAGCAAAATATTTGTGGGATAATGTTGAAAGATCATTAATTCAAAAAGTCAGTCAAATGGTCCCAGACAGCAATTAATTAATTAGTTTGGTATTACGTACGGGTTAAACTGGTTGATCACTTAGTTAAATTCATCTAATATGGGGCTTAAATCTAGAATCGCTTGAAGCCGAAGCAAAGCACGAGATCATGACTCTGACTATAAAAAGTTGATTTCAAGCACGCACCATCACTTTCTTTTTCTTCCATAGAGAAATAAGAAATAAAGGAAAGTAGAACTAGACATGCTGATTTAATTGGCAAACACAATTGGCATTTGATTGCTCACAAATACCTCCCTATTGGAGGCCATAATGTTCAGCGCACAATTGGATACAAAATGTGGACACATCTCCTAATAAAATTTAAATGTTAGTTCACCACATTGTGATTTTTACTGTCCATTGAAAGCATCTTTAAAAATATTTTTTTACAAGACTGTCAGATTGCAGCTTGTTGCAGTAGTATATAATTAAAGTTATTTATAAAATCAAATATTAGAAGATTTGATTTTGGTAAGTAGCCAAAATTTACTACTTAATGAATGTCTCAATTACAGCCATTAAATTTTATTAATATTTAAAAATTATCAAGATATATTTTGTGCAAAAAATTCAAAACAATTCTCGTGATCAGAACGGTCCTCACATATATTGTCTCTTCAAAAAATTTGAAATTTGGTATTTCGTATTTTCTGAGTATTATATATCAAAATCTCTAACAACCATTCGATTAAATCAAATGATTATTATTTTAACACCTGAAACATTCATGGAGTGAGTGGATTTAGACTACTCACTAAATCCAAATTCAAGTTAATTCTAATTATTATAATTAAGTTGTTGAAACTGTATGTAATTAGACTGCCTTCTCACACTCTTTTATTTTGGTTTTTTTTAAAAGAAAAAGTGAGACATACACAAATGCATGCATGTGGTATGAATTTGTGACATTAAAGACAATGGATAATTGAGTTCTAGAGAAAATCAAAATAGGTTGATGATAAAAGTGAAACAAACACCTAAAATATATTTTCTCCTTCCAAAGCGAATGAAAAGTAGAGAGTGATTAGACCAAGCTTAACTACCATTTAATTAATTGAGTTTGATAATTAAATAAAAATGATCAATGATTAAATTTCCATTCTTCTAAAAAATTCAGGGGAAAAAAATATTCTGTAAAATATAACTATATATCTCCTTTTTTATATTACCATTAGTTCATTTCCATTTCCTTATTTATTTTTTTATTGTGAACAGGCATGCTTTATTTATCTCATTTGTCGTATACATCACTTCTTTCTAATTTTTCAAAGTTGTCAGTTGTTATAATCAATTATTATTTTAATTGCATTTTTATTAAGTATTTGAAAATTAATTTTATATATATCATTAACTTTTATGTTTATGTATTTATTTATTCGAGCTCAAGTTAATTATAATATGAGGCCTCTAGTTTTTCCCCCCTGCCATCTAGAGATAAAAAGGTATGGGTAAAATTTCAACAAAGTGATATTTGAGGCCTCTATTCATATCCCAATAAAATGTGGAGGATGCATGAAACGCACACGTATACCAGCAAAAACAAAACTTAAAAGGACTAAGAAATAGAGCAATCTCAAAATATAATTTTTTAATCAAATTAAAATAAAGTTGATATAAATTAAAGTCACGGTTTATCATGAGTTATAAGATAATTATGCCTCATGACTTGAGCTCGTAGTATATACAAATATACGTTATTATTTGCACCAACCTAAATCATTGACATTCTTGTAACCTTAATAACCAGCCAGGCATATGATGTAAATTCTTGAGTTCTATTGATGCATATATAAAGTATGCATATATGATTCATAAATAGTAAGTCATATAATTAACATATTCCAGAAATGGCGTGCATGTAATATTTCATAAATAGTCATACCATGGGATGCGTAGGGGGTTACCCATGCACAACGCTTTATGATGGAAATTATAATTATAAGCGAAAATAACAGTTAGGTCTCAAAGGAATCAATTAATGATAGTTAGGCCCTAACAAAATTTCGTATGAAATAAATTATAAATATCTATTCAAACAATTACAAATAAAAATTTCTGTTAATAAGTATGGGCAATAGGATGTGGCCAAATTAACCAGTTTTTATTCTTTGGGTAATAAATTAACTGGTCATTTTCTCAAAGGAACCGTGCATTTTGGTTTTGGTTTTGACTATTGTGCAAATTAAATTATTTATTTTAAAATAATAAAAAATTAATTACATATAAAATCTACAATATTTGTTATTAGGATTATTGGATATTTTTACCTTTCAACTATTTCTTTAAGAGTGTTTGGTATCCTAAAATTATATGTGGTACAATTTTTTTCTTCAGTATTTGAAAATAATGTGCAAAGCATCATGCCATTAAAAAAATTAACTTTAATCGTTAGTTGACTGAAAAATTATATATAAAAAAAGACTTAAAATATTACAGAAAAAGACAATTTAAACTGCAAATAAGTACCATATGATAAGAAAATCAATATCAATTAATTTCCAAAATAATGGCTGGTGAAAATCGTGTCTGGTCTTTTATGTGGACAAAAAATAATATTTGTATTATGTTATTTATATGTATTTTAGGGGATTTAATTACTTAAGTGAAATTTTATGGGTCCCTTTATGTCATTTTTAGATCTTTTTTCAAATTTTAAACCAGCTAATGGTTAAAGTAAATTTTTTTAATGACAGGATGCCCAATGCACTATTTGTAACTATTCAAAGAAAAATTACATCACATTTAAATTTAAGATATCAAATATTTTTGAGTGAATAGTGAATAGGTAAAAATGTTCTTTAACCCTTGTTAATGCAACTATATAAAACACTAGAATTTTCAACTTTATTTAAAAAAAAATTGAGTCTTCTTGCTCAATAAATAAGATTTATCTTTCTTCTTTATATTTTTATAAGTTTATAATATTGAAGCTATCCATGAGTACTGGATAAGCGTTGCATTTTATATATTAATAACTATGTTTAAGCCTTTCATTGTACTAAAATAATAAATATAGCTATGTGCTACGTGGGACTCATTTCTTCTAATTGGTACGTATATCCTTAATTAATTTATATTCCAGCTGTTAAATATATACAGGACTTGCATGCACCCTAATATTTCCACCACTACTTTTTTAACAGTTTTTACTTTTTTAATCTTTATTTAGATTTTTACCCCTTGAAGTTTTAGTAGCATTAAGTCCATTAACACTTTGTTTGCATTTCTTCATTTTCTTTTTACAATCTTCACGTTCACCCTTCTTTCTGCTTTTTCCCCCTTTTTTACAATGTTCATTACTCCGTCTCTTCATTTTTTTCACCTTTTTTCAATATTTATTTTTTTAACTTGCTTTTTAAAGCTCTCTGGTTTTTTTTTTTGATCTAAAAGATCTCTCAAATTTTATGGTTTCGATATCATGTTAGATTTTAGAGTTAAGGTGCTAAAATATCTAAAACATTTTTTTACAAAAGCTTCTAATATCATTTAAGTTAACAATGTATGAGTATCCATTAACTTTAAAAAAGATGTCAACATTTTTCAATCCGTTAAGTTCTATATACTTAAAACTTAATGGTCAAAGTTAGGTTATTTTAATATATTAGGAAAAGGTTAGCTAGCCTCTTTTATAAAGTTGATGGGTACTCATGTATCATTATTATTAACTTAAAGATACCAGTAATTTTTGGAAAAGAAAAATTTCTGGATATTTTTACAGCTTAATCCTAAATTTTATGTTTTAACTGTACTTGAGATTCATCCTTTATATATTAAAATAGCTTTTTTTTTTTACCGCAATATATTAAAATAGCTTGAATAATCGTTTAGTAGGACTCACGTCTGGCTTATTATATATATATATATATATATATATCACAATTAGATATAGAAGTTATATACACATCAAATAATTAACAACAACAATATATCATGGTGAAATATTCATAATAACCCGAATTCAAATTTATTTTAAGTAACAACAAATTAGATAGATGAACTGTATTTAAAAAATACAGGAGATCATCGATCTAATTCTAACTACTCGGAAAGAATCCTCTCTCTTTCTATCTTTTTCCATGACATTTGCATGCTGGCCATGTAATTTAAAAGCAAAAATCAACTCAATTACCATAACCAAGAACCAATAAAGACATGTGTATACAGTGATAGTCAAATACCCAATTGAAAATGTTCTACTGCACGCAAGGTTATTTAATTACCTTCACTCACTTTTTACAATCTTTCTTATCAGAAACCAGGAGGGAAAAAAAAAACAAAAGCTTTAAAAAGGAGAAAAGCAACCTCAAAATATCTGCAATAAGTTTCAGAAAAGCCTGCGCTGGACCACCATCCATGTCGTTTCAAAAGTCAGTAACAGTAAGTTATCTCATAAGTAACAAGCTTGAGAGAGAAAGAGGGGAAAATTTATCAGAGTGTGTGTGGGGACACACTTGTCTTCCAAATTTCCCAATCATTGTTTTTCTCAGGACGATGGAAAAGAAGAAAGCGGATTTGATGATGATGAACCTGGCGCCATAATTTCATCCCCACCAAGATTGTCCCAAAACAAGAAGTTAGGACATTGTTGTTGGCCTGTCGTCTCCACCCAATCAATGTTATTCAACTGATCATCTTGCCTCCTCAAACACTCCATAGCTGCTATATCTCCTTCTTCCTCTATACAACATGATTCTATTTGCACATGATTATCATTGGCCATGTTCTTTATCAAAGGTGGAAAACTATAATTGGTATTTGTCGTAGCAGCACTGTCCACGCCTGTAAAAGTTGTCGTCGCAGAAGAATGACGAAGAACAAGATGATGTTGACTCAAATTCCAACTCCCAGAGCTCATCAAACTTACAGTACCATCTTGGAACACTTCTGCTGCTGCTGCTACTGTACCATTGTTGTTGTTGACTATGTCTGAGGTTGTTGTTGTAATCCCATGATGCAGTGAAGTACTGGTGTCGAACATGAACAAGGGACAGGTGGGAGAAAATAAGGCATCTTGAATTGGCCGTTTTGAGGTGAGTAGGTCATGATCTTGGGTGGTGTAGTTAAAGTGAAGTTGATCATTGGGATTATTATTATTACTATTATGACTGAATTGGGGATTATGATGATGATCATTCACAATTTGCGTAGTAGTAGTGGTTGAAGACGAAGGCTTTCTTATTTTCTTTTTGATCCACGAATTCCAATAATTCTTTATTTCATTGTCAGTTCTGCCGGGCAAGTGGCTAGCTATGTGAGCCCATCTGCATCACCCACATGCAAAAAAAAAAAAAAAAAAACACACACACACACACACACACAGCACAATTAATTAGTAATTTAATCCTTTGTTCTCTTTAAGTTAAAGAGAAAGTTGACTATATCATTGATCTTTAATTTGTCGACAATCCAATGCAAATCAGAGACCTAAAAGTAATAAATCGTAATTGGGAATTGCTTGTGCGTGTGAGTGAAAAATGTGGCATGAAATGATGAATGTAATAATACTCGATAACAATATTCAAGAAATAAATATTAAGATGAATTTTAGAGGATGAGATTATAAAGTAGAAAAGTAATTTTCTCACTGAGATCATTGCTTGCATAACTTCACAGAAACTGTATCTTATTACATAGCTGATCATCAGCTAAGTTTGTCGTCAGTAACAATATCAGTCCCCTCTATAATCAAATTTCTCTCACATAACAATCTGAAATATCAGTTAATATAAGGAATAATTCGTCTAAAATCAGTACCATTTATAATTAAATTGCTTTAATATAGCAATCTGAAATGAGTTTAATATATGATATAATCATAATTATTGGGAAAATTAGTTGGGCTCTGCCGAAGTTGGCAGCTCAAAATTAAACCTGAAGGGAAAGAGTCTGGAAATTGAAGAGGAGATTATGAATTGAAGTAATTAATTTATACTTTCAATGAGTAATCAATGATACAGAATTAATGAGATCGAGAGAGTGATGATGATTAATTGAGATCACACACACACACACAGATGAATTAATTACCTGTTGCCTACGACCCCATGCAGGCTTATAATAAGCTTTTCTTCATCAGGACTAAATCTGCCTCTTCTAATATCAGGCCTCAAGTAATTAATCCATCTCAATCGACAACTCTTGCCACACCTTTGAAGCCCTGCAAAAAGACACAAACATATGACTTATTGTTTTCTCCTAGGTTTAATCGAATCAAAATCAACGAATGAAGAACTCGATGGAACAAGCTATAATATATATATATATATATATATAGAAAGAGAGACCAGCTTTCTCTGGAACCTCACTCCAGCAGCCATAGCCATGAGTGGAAATGTATCGAATGAGTTTTTCGTCTTCATCGGGAGACCAAAGCCCTCTTTTAACTTTCTGTTGATTGCAGCAAGTATGGTGACCCATAGTATCACAAACTACTAATTAAACTCTTCTATGCGCGTCGCCTTCTTCTTCGTTTTATTCTCAAGCGTTACGTTGTTGATCTCTCAGTGGATCAATGAGAGAATGTAACTTTAACTGCAATAGCTATCCCTTTCCCTCCCCCCCCCCCTCTCTCTCTCTCACCACCTTCTTTAAAAAGGGATGCAACAAAGCACAAAGCACACAGAGCTAGCTCGCATTTTCAACCCTGTGGGGTCCATGCATGGGACCCTCATCATCTTCATCTAACCCTAAAATGACCTTCCATCAACTTCCCCTTACAATGTTCTACGTACCTCTCGTGTATTACTGTTGCTATTACGTAACCAAACTTCTCCAGTTCCCTTATAGCCACTCATAATTTCAATGCCTTAAGTTTTGGATTAAGATCACTTATATATATATATATATATATATTCTCTTGGAACTGTTGGGCGGCCCAACATATATTACATCCAGAAAGAAAAATGATTGTAATGGTGAGAGGATGTGGACCTTAAATAGTCAAATTCTTTCGTGCGTAGATGTCTTGCTGTCCAACATGTTACAATTAACAAGCAAACAGATCATAACAAAAATAAAGTATAAATACATAGCTTTGTTAAACACGATTTTTGAGGGTCATCTCTATAATTCAATGTTTCACCTTTTGGTTTGGTTTGTTATAACATGATTATGTATTAGTGGATGAACATTTCTACCTTTATTTTATTTGTGTTAATATTATATGTGTTGAATCAATTGTGTGCTTTGCTTATTTGTCCTTAAAAATAAGAAATTTGATCGAGGGTTGTTTTGGTGTTCTAGAGGAATGCCTAGAAATAGGGAATTTAGACTAGACTTTCAATTGGATCATGTAATAAGATTGAGTATATTCAGTTTTGAGATAACTTGATTTGCATGTATGAAAGGCGTATATCTACCGGCCTTACGTACACATATAGTCACATTATGGTTTGTGCTTAGTCAAGTTCAATTAAGTAATAGCCCAAAGGACTTAGGTGTTCACATGATTGGAATATTTTAGTCGTCGGGTCAAAGGATACTAATGGGTAATTAAGAGATTTAGACTAGCAAATATAATTTTAATTTCAATAAAGAAGGGAAATTATATGCTAAGAAGTAATTAATGTATAGTTTAAATTTTCTTCCTTCCGTGGTTTGCTCAATTTCAGCGGGGTTAAAGGGCAAAAATATGCATAAACTTTTCTTACAAGAGCACTCACTATTTTTAAGTGAAGGAGGCTGTAAAAGTTATCCTATCGTTGTTTAAAGAGTGTAACCTTGCCAAAATTATTGAAGAGGCAAAATGTCCGTTAAATGCATCCACAATCATTGCCATGTGTCTCCAAATCAGCCATTGACTTTTCTTCCCCTTCCACATGTCTTCCAGATAATATTGCCTTCTCTCCCCTCTCATTCACACCTCGAGCACCCTCTTCAATGCTCTTGATGCAGTTGCATTCATTAAATCATTGTTATGGTACATTTTCACCCTCTTTCATTTAAAGATATTGAGTGCGCACCCATTGAGGAAAAGTTCATGAATATTTTTGCCCTTTAACGCATTTAAGCAAAACAGTAATGTTAATGCTCAATTAGGTCGTGATATTCTCATAAGAATGATATTTTAATCTACTTGTCACTTTATTACTTATTAATACAGCTCGTGCAGTTGCGAAATCGTGTATAGATTTAATCGTATGTTAGCCTATCACATGAATCGGAAGTTGTGATGCCAAAACCTTCAGCTAATTTTTTTTTTTTTATTGAGTTATATACACATTTTAGCTTTTGTAACTAAAACCGATATATATGTCAAAGAGTGACTGACATTTATCCTGTGGTCAAACAGTTTACTTAGCAACAAGTAAAAAAGAGTTGCCTATAATAAGAATGGGCAACAGTGCAACTAATTGAAAATTTTCTTGAGTAATTAATTTTATAGGTTTAGAAAATTATCATAATATAATTTATTTGATAAACAAATACAATATTATATATATATATATATATTAATTTTGATTAATTCAAAATTTCTTAAATTATAAATTATTAAATGATTATTGTAGAGAGATGGCGTTTGTAGTCAGTATAAACGCCACCTCTCTTATTTCCTCAACAACAAATTTAAATATTATTATATATGTTATTTGATAAAGTTTATTAAATTATTATTGTATAAAGGTGGCGTTTGTATCAATTATAAATGCCACCTCTCAAATTTTTAGTATAAGATATTTAATCACTATTACATATGTTATTAGATAAATAAAACTTTCATTATAATTTTATTGATTAATTAATTTTATAGGTTTAGAAAATTACCATAATATAATGTATTTAATAAACAAATACAAAATTATATTTATATAAATATTAATTTTGATTAATTCAAAATTCTCTAAATTATAAATTATTAAATAATTAATGTAGAGAGGTGGCATTTGTAGTCTGTATAAATGCCACCCTCTTATTTTCTGGCCAACAAATTTAAACAATATAATATAAGTTATTAGATAAATAATTATAATATAATTATTGTAGAGAGGTGGCATTTGTACTCATTATAAATTCCACCTCTCTTATTTTTAGTATAAGATATTTAATCATTATTTTATATGTTATTGGATAAATAAAACTTTCTCTATGGCTTAATTAAAAATTTTATTGATTAATTCACTTTATAGGATTGGAAAACTACCATAATATAATATATTTATAAACAATTAAAAATATGTATATATATAATTATATTTCTTTTTATTAATTCAAAATTCTTCAAAATTATTAATTATGAAATAATTACTGTAAAGAGGCGGTGTTTGTAGTCAATATAAACGCTACCTCTCTTATTTTCTGAACAACAAATTTAAATATTATTATATTTGTTACTAGATAAATAATTATAATATAATTATTGTAGAGAGGTGGCATTTGTATTCATTATAAACACCACCTCTCTTATTTTTAGGATTTTAATTATTATTATATTATTATTGGATAAATAAAACTTTCTCTATAACTTAACTAAAAATTTTATTGATTATTTAAGTTTATAGGTTTAGAAATTATCATAATATAATTTATTTAATAAAAAAATATAAAATTATATATTCTCTATATATCTTACTTTTGTAATTCTAAATTCTCTAAATTATAACTTATTAATAATTGTTGTAGGGTGATGGCATTATAGTTAGTATAAATGTTACCTCTCTTCTTAACATTCTTATATTGTTGTTAGATAAAATATTATTGAACAGAGGTGGCATTTGTATTATCATAAACGCCACCTCTCTTACTTTTAACCGAAGAGATTTAATAATTATTAGGGATATATTTGATAATAACCCTTCATTAGAACTTAATTAAAATTTTTTGAATAATTAATTTTATCGGTTAGAAAAATTACCAGAATAAATTTATTTTAATCACATTTACAAATGTTATCTAATATTATATGTATTTTGATAATCAAAATTTTTCAAAAATTATAAATATGAAATAATTCTTATAGAGAGGTGACGTTAAATCAGTATAAACATCACCTCTTTTATTTCTGGACAACAAATTGAAATATTCTTATTTTTTTATTAGATAAATAATTATGAAATAATTATTGTAGAGAGGTGGAATTTGTACTCATGAAACGCCACCTCTCTTATTTTTAGAATCTAATTGTATCATATATTGTCTTAAAAAATAAAACTTTCATTATAACTTCGTTTAAAAATTTATTGATTATTTAATTTTATAGGTTTATCAAATTACCATATATATAATTATTTAATAAACAATAACAAATTGTGTATAGATATATCTATATTTCTAATCTTGATGACTTCAAAATTCTCTAAATTATAAATTATTACAATAAGTAGGTAGAGAGGTGGCGTTTTTAGTCCGTCAAAACACCACCTCGCTTATTTTCTGAACAGAAAGGAAAATAGATTATTATGGGTTATATTCGATAAAGAATGATTGTAGAGAAGTGGCGTTTGTATTCCATTATAACATCACCTCTCTTATTTTTATGATTTAACATTATTATATAAATTAGGAGAAAAAAAAAACTTCATATACTTAATTAAAAATTTTCTGGATTATTTAATTTATAGGCTAGCATATTATCATAATATAATTTATTTAGTAAACCAATTACAAATTTGTATAGATATATATGTACTAATTTTGATTAATTCAAAATTTTTTAAATTATAAATTATAAATAATTATTATAGAGAGGTGGCGTTTGTAGTCAGTATAAACGCCACTTCTCTTTTTTCCTGGACAACATATTTAAACATTATTATTTTTTATTAGATGAATAATTATTAAATAATTATTGTAGAGAGGTGGCATTTGTATTCATTATAAACGCCACCTCTCTTATTTTCAGGATAAGATATTTAATCATTATTATATATATTATTAGATAAATAAAAATTTCTTTATAATTATTTAAAAACTTTCATTATAATTAAAAAATTCACTATAACTTAATTAAAAATGTTAGTGATCATTATGTTATCAACCTTAATATAATTTATTTTATCAACCTTAATATAGTTATAATTGTCATAATATAATTTATTTTATCAACCTTAATATAATTATAATACTTCATCATTATGTTAGTATATAACAACATTTTGACTATAATTAAATTATTGAAGTTGACTTATTAATTAGTTTTTTATATCAGTAGATAATTAAATTATTTGGATATAGAGATGATCCTTTTATTTTAGCTTCACAAGCTCAACAAGTATTTTTTATTTCTAATCCTGCAAATAGGAATTGGTCTATTGTACTTTTGTCAAACAAAAAAACATGAAGATAGTGATGGAGCTCAAGGAAATGAAGATATATGAATATTGAAGATAAATCATTTTATGGGACAATGCAATCTTTTATAATGATTTAACAAAAGAGGAACACTTCTAAATGAGAGAAGATCATAGAGATGGGATATGGGTCGATTTATCAAGTTTAAATCAAACAAAGAAAAAGTGAAAAAGTAATTTGATATCTCTTTTTAACTTTTTCAAATTAATTATTATTTTCATTTCACTTGACGTGTCAATTTCAACTTGCAAGAAAATGAGTTCCCACAGTGACGATGAGTCTCACACAAGTTTAAATGATGATGATCATGGAGCTGCAAAGGAGAAAATGTTTCAGAAAGTTGATCAGAAATAGAAGCATGGGAATAAAGCTACAAGTTGGCTAAAATATCAAGGATCAACCAATAAAACCAAATGGTAACAAATTAGTCAGTTATATTAGGGCTGTGGCTCGAGATCATGTGCCTATTACATTTATTGGTTGGAGAAAAGTTTCAAATGAATATAAGAGATTCATATGGGAACAAGTTGAGGTAAAAGAGTCATTAATATTTTATCTTTTTGATAATTTTTTCTTGCATATATAATTATCCATATTTTTATCTTTGTTGCAGTCTTGTTTTGATCTTGATGAGACTCATAGAGTATATGTCCTTAAAAAAGCCAAAGTTCTTCTCAGAAAATTTCATGTAGATATTTGCAAGTGGTATTTAATAGATAATAATTAAAATATTATTGAACACCCACCGGAACTTCACAATGGGATCATATCTCAAGAAGATTGGGATAAATTTGTCCTAGTGCACACGAAAGAAGAATTCAAGGTAATTAATGCTATATTATAGTATTTAATATAAAGTCCTACTCATATGAAATTATTATGAATTTTATTTGCATTTGAATAGATTAAAAGTGAGCGATATTGTCAATTAGCGAAAAGCCAAAAATATCGCTTCAGAAGGGGACAGAAAGGATACACATTCATTGAACAAGATAAAGTATGTACTTTTTATTCAATAATTCAATAATTGTTACACTTGCATATATTATATATGCTTGTTTGATTTATGAATTTATTTAATTGGTTTAATATGTAGATAAAAAAACAATTTGAATTGTGATCAACTTAAATGGCATGAAGTGTGGGTTGAAGGATGACTAAATTCAAAAGGTGAAATTGAAGATGAAAATGCACGGCAAGTTTGGCAAACTTGTGTAAGTATTAGTATTTAATTAATGTTTGAAATTTTATTTAAATGATTTCATTACATAAATAATCTATTATGATCCTTATATGATAGCAATGTTGTCACAAGAAAGGCCAGAAGAAACACAACAATTTAGTCATGAAGACATCTTCAACAGAGCATTAAATGTTTCAAAAGTTCTTGGTTGGGTTAGAGGAGTTGATTTTGGTGTTACCCAAACCATGTATTTTGGGGGTCAAGATGCTCAAATAAGAGTGTCATTGTTGAATTGAAAGAGAAAATGAATGCAATTTGGCAACAAATGCTAGAACAGAATTTGCACGAGCAGCATTACGAAGAACAATATTGTCAATTACAAGAACAAAATAAGAAATTATTTGAGCAAATAAATACTATGATGCAGCAAGGCCTAACAAGAGTTCTAACTATTGAAAGCCCTAATTTGAAAGATAGTTACACTTCCATGTCAAATCACCCCGCTCTCCCTTTGGTAATACTTTTTCTAGAAAAATTTTAAGGATATTATCATTTTTATAATATAAATTGCTAATATAAATATTATTTTTTCCTAGGGGAATCAAAATGCAAATTATACATAGAAATTCCCTTCAAAAGATGCAGTTGCCGTAGGTATTGTTTATAGTTTTGTTGTAGATACTTTACACACCATTCCATTACACCCCAGCACATTGTGTGTCTCTGTGGATATTTGCACTAATAATGATGCCAAATTACCAATACCTCCTAATGAGGATATTGTATTGGTTAAAGATGTAGAGGGGACTTTTGTTTCATGGCCTCTATATTTCATTAAGTCTTTTGATAAGGTAATTATATAATTCATACTTCTTTATAATTTGTTATATGTAATTATAATTTTATAATTTCATTTTTTATTTTTATAGACTCAATCAAAATCAAAGAATAAGAAAATAATTGAAGTGCATGGTAATATCTTCAAGGAATCTAATACCATTCATAAGAAAAAAAGTGTATCTCATTGAGCTTCACAAATGAAAAAGGCTAATAGTTGTCGCAAAGTTCTTCGATCTCTTTTGCCAAAGCTTACTACTAATGGCTAGACAATTGAAATCAAATTTGAAGAAGAAATATATTGTAAAGATAATTAGGAATATCTTGATAGAAACACAATTATAGAAATACTTAATAAAGAATGGGCAAATGCTTCTACTGTCAACACTTGAATAAGGTACTTGTTTCATAGCATTATTTGATATTGATTATTTTTATCACTTATTACAATTGATTTTAATACAGTTTTCTATTATTTATTAAGGTATTTGTACATTTTCTTTTTGAAAGAGACAAAGAAAATGAATAAATTCACATTTATTAGTCCTCATGACATTAGTCATGGGTCGACGTTAAGTTCATCTGAACAAGTCAATCTTGTGAAAGAAATGTTCACAGAAAAGGTGAAAGTTGGAAAAAATATATTATTCTTAATACCTTACAATGCTAGGTAAGTGTTTCATTAATTATTTTTTTATGTGATAGTTACCTCAACTTTATTAAGACATAATTAAATTTTTATTTTTTTTTGGAAACATTGAATTTTGATTGTTATCAATCCTATTGTTGTTCCTTTGCCCTTAATTTATTATCTGGATCCTTTATTTGGAGGTATGCCAACAGATTAGCTGAATATGTTGAGACTATTCAATTAGTAAGTATTTATATTTATTAGAATAATTATTTTACATAATCATATATATATATATATATGCATTAATTATTATTGATTAATTTTTTTTTGTTCTGGTAGGGAATTAAATAGTTTTCAGGGTCACAAAGATCTCTCCTTTTCTAAAAATAAAGAATTCTCTAAAAATTATTAATAGACAAAGTCATGGCATATTTTTACTTAAAAGAATTTATTGAATTAATGAAAATAAATTTATTTCATCCATAAACTTACATTACCTTTTGGTGATTTGTTAGTGCCCTTTCCAACCAAATAACAATGATTGCGGGTACTATATTATGAAATTCATGAAAGATGTGATAATTCATGGTCAAACTTTTGTTCCATATGAGGTATAAAAATTTAATTTCATTTAATTACATTTGGATTTGATTATTTTTAGTTATTTTATGATATCTTATTTAATATATCTTATAGTACTATAGGGATACAAGGTGCTTGAAATTTAGTGATGAGCAAATTTATGATCTAATTGAAGAATGGTCTGCATCTATTTTGAATTTAGGATGCTAGAACTTTGTTAATTGTTAGAGAGTTTTGTAAGATTAGAAACTATTAAAAGTCTTCATTAGGTGTTTTTACTTTCTCATAGAACTTAGATGTTAATGTAATTGTATAGACTTGTTTATTGTATTGTTGTAAGATATGTTGTGTAGCACATATAGCTGATTATTATTTGTAAATTGTTGAATTGGTGTAATTATATTGCTGAATTTTTTTTAAGGTGAAAAACGTGGGTATAAAAAATTTTGAACTTTTTAAAAAATTATTAACATTAGGTGGCATTTATTCCATGAAAAATGCCACCTAATATTAATTTTAATTAAAAAAATATCTAAAGAGGTGGCATTTCTATTCAGAAGAAATGCCATCTCTATAAAAATTACATAGGTGGCATTTTTAATGTGTAGGAACACCACCTATATATTATAATTTAAAAAAATTAATCAAAACAAAGGTGGCGTCTATGACTTATAAAATCACCACCTCTATGTATTAGATTGTGCAAGAGAGGTGGCGTTTTAGTAAGTAAGAAATGCCACCTCTCTGAATTTTAAATTTGAAATACACTGATAGAGGTGACATTTTTAACTCATGTAAATGCCATCTATTTGAAAAATTATGTGAGAGAAGTGGCATTTTAGTTAGTAAGAATTGTCACCTCTCTGACTTTTTAATTTAAAATATATTAAGAGAGGTGGCATTTCAGTTAGTAAGAATCATCACCTCTTTGACTTTCTAATTTAAAATACACTGAGAGAGGTGGCGTGTGTCAAAATAAATGCCCTCGCTCTTACATCAATCTTGTGGCGTTTTGTTAATTCATGAAACGCCACCTAAGACTTATTATAGCATTGAATCTTATAGCATTTAATAATTGCTATGAAATTAAAAATTTAAATGCCAAGAAATCCAAATTCTGTAGTAGTGTTATACATTGCATCCTAAATGTGATAAAAAGTTTAACAATGACTAGATGTGGACCATTTGCAATCACACTATTTTGTATGACTCTTTCCGCAAATACGTGAACTAATAATATTGCAGTGATGCAGTTTGGAAAAACAGTTTGTCGCTAGTTTGTTTTGTTTTGTTTTTTTTTTTTTCACACACATCATCAGCTTCTATCCCTGTCTACATCCTTGTGTGCGCGTCGATGCATCAGAATCAATTTGATTTACTTTAATTGCTGAAAGGGAACGATGGAGAGATTGATTTTGGAAGCGTTGCAATATATATATATATATATATATATATGTGAGGTAGTTTCTTTCACTTTGGAACATGTATATATCCGAATTATAGTCTATACAGCTTGATCTATGGAAACAATAAATTAGTCTTCTGTCATACAAAATTTTTCTTTTAGGACATAAACATAATGTATATTTTTGATGAATGTCGCTTTTGTTTTGTTTGTTTTGTTTTTCTTTTTCTCTATATATCAGTAATTTCAAAGGGTTGAGCTTACTTGGGGTCAGCGCTAAATTCAAGCTAAAGGTTTGTTCAAATAGGCTTTAAAATAATTGATTTATAAAAAAAACTCATATAGCTAAGTCTGAACTAACATCTCAATTTTTCTAGATGAATCAAATTCTCAAGTTGTTAGTTTTATTTTTTAATTAATTTCTATTTTTATCTTAAAAAATTAAAGTTTTTTATTTTTTTATCTAATTTTAGTTTTAGTTTATTAATAATTAAAAAAGAATTCAAGTATTTGGGTTAAGTTCATTCGGATTTGAGTTTTACTTAAATTTCTTTAGGCTTATTCAAGCCCCCAAGTAAGCACAAAATAAAAAAAAAAAATTAAACTTTCAAACCTAGCTCTAAGATTTTCAAGCTCACCCGTTGAGCTTGATTCAAATTACTAGTACTATATATATATATATATATATATGAAGTAGAAAAACAGGAAGGAAAGTTGAATGAACTAATCTACTATTGATGATATGATTAGCATATGTTTCTACTAGACTACTACAATAAATTTCTTGCAGTACTTTATTCTACTTATGAGACATATTACAATAAGGGGGGTGTGTGTGTGTGACTGCTTTAATAATTGATGTGCTATCATGCATATTCTTAATGATTGATTTTTATTACTAATCTCACATAATCACTATAATCTTTTGACAAAACACGGAACAATAAAACATAATATAATAATTGATCATTCATAATGTTCGCCAAAAGGTAATATCCTTATCAGGTTTTGATTTTTCTCTTCCAAAGAAACTACATATATTGTAGTATATTAATGAAATAAAATCATACTTTAACTGGGGTATTTATTTCACATGAGAAACGAATTGAAAGTCCTTCATCCAAAGTAGTGCTCATCCTAGAATTGAGATTTGAGTCAAGCAAAATTATTTAAAATCATTTTTGTGAGATTTGAGTGCAATTGATTAATGATTCAGATTTAAAATTTTAACAACCATGTAATTTTTATATGAAAAATATTTTCTGACAGAGTAACAATTTAAAATTATTTTCATTTTAAAATATGTAGTTATAAAAATTATAATTTACTAAAATATAAAAAATAAAATTATATTAAATTTGGACAGTTCAGATATGGTGCACATTACTTGAAACTGGTTCTCAAAGAATATGCATGATGCTTACTTGGTATTCAAGCTGGGAATATAAGTGGTTTAAGCACTGCAGTTAAAGAGCTTTGTTTTGCTGTCAGTTCTCAAAATGCAAATTGAAACGTTCTTTGATACTAATTTAACTGTAATCAACATATATATATATATATACACATATATATCAAATCTATTAACAAACCAGTGTGACTCATTTCTTGGATTTTCTTTAATGTATATAGAACGATTGTCCAATTTAAAATAATTACATGAATTACTATGTTAAACCATACTTTTATTTGCACATTCAAAATCCTAGTTAAATCAAAGGTTTTAACTGCAGATTGGAGCAACAGTAATCAAATCAATAAAGTTTCCGGATGTCTTCTTAAGTAGTGGTTCAAAGTCGTTTAATGGAGAGATAAATGTAAAGGAAAATAACAAAATAAAGGTTTCTCACTTGAGATAGAAGATTAAATTTTTTTTATTAGAATTAATAGACACATGTAATATTTTGGACCAAAAAAGAAAAAAAGAAAAGAAAAGCTAACATTGGAATTATGCTGTCTGAAACCTAAAAGTTGTTGGTCAACTTTAAAATTGAGAGGATTAAAATTTCACAACTATTAATTAAAAAAAAGTACCTTTCTTGACATTTTAGCCCACATATAAAAAGCAATACGCTTTTTTTTAAAAAAAAAAACAGAAATTCTGTTGAAGAAAAGCAATTGGCTTGATTGTACTTCATTTCATAGTTTTGGAAGATTTTTTTTTTTAAGCAATATACTCTTAGAAATGGACTTGTATTTTCTACTGGGTGAGAAATTTATTAGTTTTTCTCTTTTTTCCTTTTACTTAATTCTTTTTAATTATAAATGTTGATATCAAATTTGGATCATTCAAGTTTGTTATTTAAAAATGTTATAGTTATAGTAAATGAGAAAAAAAATCAACCAATGAAATTTAATACAAACCGTTCAATACAGATGTTGTGCAAATATGTATGTGGACAAGGCAGGTGATTTGTTTGTTATATAAGTAAAACATATTTGACCGTCGATGAAATTTAATAGCCCTTACATAACAACAATAAAATCTGTGTTTCCTTTTATTTGTAGAAATTAATTTCAAAATTCAAGTTATGATTGATTACTCTGTATAACCCCTAAAAAACTAATTAATTGTTGCTGATATTATAACATCGCAGCAATTTCAACTGGAATAATTAAGACATCCACTAACGTTGTCACAACCACTAGCAAAATAATCCTGATAAATTCCTTACCAAAAATAACTGAGATCTAATAACTCTTCACAAATCCAACAGCTTTTACTAGTCTCATTGGTATTGGATCGAACCTTCTAATAGTCTTCCTTATCTTGGGTCTTCCTGTAGAAGAATCTTTCCTTTACATAATCTCTATGAATGTGTTTTCATAGCCCGGCACTTGGAGCTTGCAGTAGTAGATTTTAATGATCTAGAGAGGAAATTGAGTTTCTTAGCTTTTATAAAAGAGAAAGAATAAATCCTGACACAGCCAGCAAAGTATCAAGGACCTGAAGGTTACTTGAGTTCTTTTCAGACCACGAAATGGAAGAAACGTAAGGCACATACTCATGGAATTAAATATACTAGCCCACATATGTTTTGCTTACATATTATTTTAATAGGGCGGGATTATCCTTCAAAATATGGAACTAAAGAGCCCTAGTATGATGTGACATTTATGGAATTAATCAAGTTATTGGAAAATATGAGTAGAAATTAAACTGTGATTCATAATATTACACACACACACATGTAAAGTATAGGAGAGGCATACGACTTGTTAATTTATGAAGATCATTGTTTACGAATCATGAATGACTCACTCTTCACACACATACATACATGGCTTAGATTTCGTTTTGTTAGATGTACGTGTTGTTTGTTTGTTGCCGTTTCAACAATTCGTCACTCAAGTGAAAGGTAATGAATAGTTTTCTTACAGATTTAAAAGAATAATAATATATAAGTAAGGAATATAAAAGAAACAGCATGACTTGTTAATCCATGAGATCAGAAATGCAGTGAATCAAGGAAAGATATAATGTCGGCTCGATCGGTAGTGAAGTGGCCTATTCTGTATGGTAACAACCCATTAGTTATAGAGGCAAGATCATGTTGCTATTAGTCTATTACACTATGACATTGCCTCTTAAACCAACCATACAGTGAATTTCATTACTAACAGTTTTTATTATTTTCTTTTGTGTGACAAAAAATCATTTGATGTATAGAACTATCAACTCCAGATTGGAGTAGATTCAGATTGTAGTTTGGCACCCAATTGGACACTTTTTTATTTTTTTTTCTCATTCTCTAGACCTCGCTTAAGGAATGCAAATCCGTTACTATTGAACCAAACTATTAATTGATTCTTTATTTTGTAACAAAAAAAATTAATTTTGAAAAAAATATTTTAAATTTAATATTCAATTTGGAAGCTAATTGATTTTAACAATATCTTCAATCATATATAATATAGTAGACTCGAATAGATGATCTGTTTCGTCTTGAAATTGATTGATGGTACGTGTGGTATGGCCGTATTTTTTTTAAAAAAAAAATCATAGCAGAAGGAGAGATGTTTAAAAGTTTATGGATGAAGTTAGATTTTCAGATGACGTAAATTTATGATTTCAGATTTAAGAAAATTGATTTGAATGTTACTTCTCATAGTGTTACATCAATCGAGAGAGTTTCAAAAAGGGATTAGTGTGTGTGTGTGTGTGTGTGTAAAGTAGATGAAAATTTGTTTCTGCATGTATCATCAAATTACCCTAATTAGGGCATTACCAAATGGGAGTATTGACAGTGCGATCAGGTGATTATATGAAATTAGCAGAGTCATAAGAATAGGGGTCTAATCAATGTATATTGGGAAATTAATTATGATGAACTGTCTACGCATCACAGAAAAGTATGCATGGAGATTATCCATGAATTTATTATTTTAGAAATTTTGTGGGGAAAATTTTGTATTTTTTATTCAAAATTATATATTGAGAGAGACTTCTGATTTTTTTTTCCTGTAAAAAAGTGTTGACAAGTGTTTTTGGAATTTTTTGATTATAAAATTACAAGGGTTATAAATTTATGTTGAGTGATCATTGATATGAAGTTTTTGTACGATCAAATCACACATGAGTTGAGTCATTAATTTTTGTTTTACATTTATCCTTTTATTTTCTGCAACCGCATATGTATTAATATTTTTTTGAAATGATATACATAGTTAATTAACTAGATGCAATTATTAAATAAAAAATAAATAACAATGTAAGCCAATCATTACCAATGGTGTAGACAGGATTAACTCAATGGTAAAGAAAGAATTTAATACTCCCTCCAGTCCAAAATATAATTAATTTTTGAAAAAAATTCGCATACAATTAAAGTCCTTATTCCCAATTACTAATACACTCTATGATGATTGAGATATACATTTACACCAAATATCTAGGTTAATAAATATAAGGGGTAAAATGTGAATTTTTTTTACATGTATTAGATTACTTATATTTTGAATTAAGATTAGCTGAAGGAAAATATTTATATTTTGGATCAGAGGGAATACTTCTTATATAAGATTATTGAATAGATTAATTAGTAGCAATAGTAGTGTTGGATATTAGATCACTTGTTAAATAAAAATTAAGGAAAGCATTTGCATAAATGGTATAACGATTCAATAAATTAAAACATATATATAGCTTGTTAAGCATTTGTTTACAGTGTAATTTGAAAAGCTACTATGTGGGTATCATATATATATATATAGAGAGAGAGAGAGAGAGAGAGAGAGAGACTAGGGAGTGAAAGGGGAGATGATTGATGGGAACGAACCACCACAATGGATGTGAAGAGAGGAAAGTGACATTGCTTGTATGAATCGCAATCTAAAAAATTACCTTTAATTTGAAAGAAATTACACACATGATTTTCAAAAGAGACATTCCAAAAGGAGAAATTAATGATTATGCTTTTAGCTTTAAGGAGGAGCAATGCAGTAGCTAGTAGTGAGAGTGGCATTTGGGCCTACACATCTTCCTTCAAGTTCTAATGACTCATTGATCAGTGATTACTGATTAATTAGTGATCAAATCAAACATTAATCATTATATATATAAGCATGCCCGCTTGGTTAATTTAGTAAGTCATGCATGGGTGAAATGTCTTTTGCCAATATTCCCTCTCTTTCATTTATTCTCTTTGTTGGAATTTACGGAACCACCCTTGATAGAAATTGGATCATTATGTCAAAGCAATCAATGGATCTAATAATATTTTGATGATAATAAGTTGACTAGAATTTAAAATTAATAAGTGATTCATTTTTCATTGAATTCCAAAAATAAGAAATATTCCTCTGTAATTATGGTGATTATTCTAATTAGTCATTCCCTAAGACCTAATTACAAGCCCTTAGGTTGTCTCATTAGCTTAGCTTAGAAATTAACCAATTGTTTAATTGAATTTCCTTCCCCAAATAGCCAAGGTCCAAAGGTAACTTAAGCACAAAACTATGTAATTTAAGCATTTACCAAACATAATTAATGCAAGCTTAATGCAAGACCAACACCACTTGAAATTCACTTTCACATGTAAAATTTAGAAAGTGGCCAAAATTCCAATGACCAAAAAGGAGAAGAAATCAAGTCAACAATCATTATCCAATACAACCATTCATAACCAACTATGAAGCTAGAGTTAAGATGAATTACAAATCAACTATAGTCACAGTCTACAAATTAAATGAAACAAGATGAGGATTAGGTTGAGCTTAGCCAAAGATATTCTTCAATGCTCCTCTTCCATCAACTCCTTCTAAGGATTCCATTAAGAAATTGGCTAGAAGATACCATCATCATCTTAATTTCCAAGAAGCTTGACCTAGCCAAGTTGAGCTCTATGAAAATGGTGGAATCCAAGCTTCAATCTCCTTGCAAGTAGATGGGGTTTGGTCGGCCAAGTGGGAGGAATGATGAAGGAATTTTGTGGATTTAATGGCTGAATGTGGGTGGATTGTGGCTGGACGTGTGGAAGAGGAAGAGAGAAAATGAAGAACACTCAAGAACAAGTGAGAGAAAATGGGATGAAATGAAAATGTGTGTGTGAATATGAAATTCAGAGTGCATGACGTGAAAAATAAGGGTTTGCTCAGCTGATCCTCTCAATTAAAATAAAAGAAAACAAAATTAAAAAGAAATTGGGACCAAGTCACATGGAAAGAGCTTGCTAGGTGACACTCTCCTATTGGCTTGTAGATGATTCCAATATGTGTCAAGTTAATTTCATGCATCATCCACATTTTAAGCTGATCTATTCCACTCAATTAAGAGAGAAACACACCCCACTCATTAGCTCTTGACCTTAGGAATCTTTGATTTCATTTGCCCAATTGATGTACAAGTCACATGTTACCTATGTCACAAAATATACATAATTTAATTTAATAACATGCGATATCATAAAATCTAATTAAAGTTCATAATTAAATTCATATTTAGAAGGGAGAATTTATTAAAATACCTAAATTTTTGGATGTAAAAAATCATATAAAAATTTTCATACAAATGCAAACCCAAAACTAAGTCAAACAGCACACTTGAGAAAGTCAATGAAAAATGTTAACTTTTATTTATTACTCCCATACTAAAATAAATTTATAAAAATATAATTTAATCACTATTCTTCTACACTTAAAATATATTTTGTCAATTTTTCTCATACATTTTCTCAAAAGTTTATTTTTGAACCAAAATACCTCGAGTGTACAAAACCTAGACATTTAGGCAAATTTTCAATTTTAATGCAATATGTGTGCACTTTGAGATGATAAAATCTTATAGATGGTCCTAATTAATATAGAAAAGTGTATAATATATGTGTTCTATCACATGGCCAATTGTTGATTAAAGGGCCTCCTTACCTTAATTTAGGACTTAGTTGGCTTCTTAGCATGCTTTATATTTCTACCATGCATATTATGAATTTATTCATATTATTATTACATGATATTTATCTATTTGGCTTTTATTATTTTTCCAGAATTTTTTTATTTTGTCATTCTAGGTTCTAATTCTAGGTCTTTGTGTATGATGTTTTTCATCAGTTCTAAACTTTCCCTTCTCCCTCCCCATATTATTGCAAGTCAAAAACACCTTTTAGATGTGTCTAAAATATTTAAGCTATTGCTAAGAACATGCAAAGGAGAAATTTTTCAAAATTTTGGGTCTTTGAAATATGTTTTTTTTTATCTTGCAAAATTGGTATGCTAGTATAGAGGAAAACAAATGTTTCTAACAAGATTGAAATCATGTCAAACAAAGGTTAGATGGATGAATTATGGTCAAAAAATGGTGATGGGTTTTTGGGTCAATGGCAAGGTCTGAACCAGGTCGAATTGACTTGGCTAAAGGTCAAGGATGACCTAAACAGCACTGCATTTTAACCTTGGTCAAAGCGGCATGTCGTTTTGGCCCTGGTCAAGAGTTGCATTTCATAAGTGATATGCAGCCTATTAGGTTAGGTGTTACCTAACCTGTCTAGTCAACTAGGTTTAATCGGGTTAATGAGTAACCTAATTAATTGGTCAACTTGGATCAAGTTGACTAACCTGACCTGATCCAACCACTTTGACTAGACCATTGACTAGTCAACTATCAACAATTAATTTAAAAAAATATTTTTTCCTAACTTGCTTAAGTGGCACGTGTGAGCCATGTACTCACCCATTAGTTAAGGTAAACACCTGGTTGGACTCACGATGGTGAGAGGAATCTAATAGCCAAGCATGTGTGGTAATTAAGGGCTTGTGGTGGGGTATGTGTGTCACATACTAGCACTGAAAGTGGCATTCATCCTAATTTTGCATAATTCATGAATTTTTCATTCTAGAATCTTCTGGAGGCAATTGAGGTCTTATGGGCACTCCTTTTGGGGCACAAGTTGGACTACAAATTCATAAATTCAAGATCTACACAATAGTATGTTTTTTACTTTTTTCAATACAAGTGTTTGGTGTTTAATGTGTTTTTTGACCATTTTTTCTTGTTTTTCTTTGCAGAAAAATTCTTAAAGGCTTTTTTAGGCCTTTTTACTAATATACTATATATAATAAACAAAATTACCTAAATACTACACCATGAAAAGTATTTACTAACATGCTATACTAAAAATCATTTAGATCAAGAATAATTTTGTAATTGTGAGTAATCATTCACACCAAGAACGATTTTCTAGTTAGGGATTATTTTTTATTTAATGAAAAGTGAAATCGTTCAAACCAAGAACAATTTTAGCTTTTTTTTAATTGACATGACATAATGTTTATTGTCAATCATGATAATCTCTTACTTTCCCTCATCATTATTATCACCCCTTTTCACCTCTCCCAAACCTACTTAATTTAAGTTTTATTACATGCCACTTTCATCATCATCTCTTTTCAACTCACCCACTCCCACTCATTTTTTATTGTTCATACCTTTACTTGATGATCCCGCATTATTTTTGGTTGAATATAGCACTTCTATTTTTGAACATAGTGGACTATTAAATGAAGTATACATCACCCCTCGATAGTCGATTTCTTTTGTTGAACCACCTTGGTTTGATTTAAATATGCTGACTATACAAATAAATGAAACATTTGAATTTCAAGAAGATGGGAAGAAACAACAACAATAACAGCCACAATGTATGAGAAGGAGAACAAGATGTGAAGTTAGAAGTCACTATTTGTGAGGTAAATTAATTTTCACTTTTCATTGATTTAACTTAATCATTTATTATTAATTTATTAAATTAAAAATTATCAATAATTATTAGGCTTTATGAGAATTAATAATAAATGATTAAGTTATATGAATGAAAAGTAAAAATTAATTTACCTTACAAATAGTGACTTCCGATACCACATCTTATTCTCCTTCTCGTATGTTATGACTATTATTGTTGTTGTTTCTTTCCATCTTCTTGAAATTCAAGTATTTCATTTATTTGTGTAGTCAGCATACTCAAATTAAATCAAGGTGATTCAACTAAAGAAATCGACCATCGAGAGGTGACATATGCTTCATTTGATGGTCCACCATGTAAGAAAGTAGAAGTGTTCTATTTAGCCCAAAATAGTATAAGATCATCAAATAAAGGCATGAACGATCCAAAATAAGTAGGAGTTGGTGAGTTGAAAAGGGATGATGATGAGGGTGGCATGCAATAAAACTTGAATTGAGTAGGTCTGGGAGAGATGAAAAGGGTGATAATAATGATGAGAAAAAGTAAGAGATTATCATAATTGATAGTGAATATTATGTCGTGTCAATAAAAAAAGCTGAAATCGTTCTTGTCTTGAATGATTTCACTTTTTATTGAATAAAAAAATAATTCCTCACTAGAAAATCATTCTTGGTGTGAATGATTTCTTCACAACTACAAAATCGTTCTCAATCTGAACGATTTGCAATATAGCATTTTGGTAAATACTTCTCAATGTAGCAATTGGGTAATTTTTTAATTATTTATAGTGTATTGGTAAAAAAAATTGCTTTTTTATTTTAATATTGACATTAGATAGATAATGTCTGATAATTATGAGTCTCCAAACTACTCTTCTTTAACTAATTATTCATATGAGACTGAAGAGGATTTGTTAGTGATAGGAACCAAGGTACGAGTCAAAATTCAACATTCAGTACCTTTGATCTGTTGCAAGGTATTAGAGGACCAATGACTAGATCTAGAGCCGAAAGGATGAAAGAAGCTTTAGATTCATTAATTAGATATGTCCTTCATGATTAAGGATTTCTAAAGGCAAATGGAATTCTAAAAGATCAAAGAAAGACTCTTACCATATTGGGCGTAACCCAAGATACTCAAGTCCATGATTTCAATTAGTTTAGTTAATATTCTTTCTTAAAATTAGGAAATTGATTTATATTATTTTATATTCAAATTTAGATATAGAAAAATTATTTTATTTTTTAATTTCAAGTAAGGATAAAATATATCCCTTACGGATATAATCTATCCATTGGAAATCCTAAATTAGCTAGGATTGTGCCATTTAGGTTTTTAGAAGTCTATTTAAATAGTTCCACCCTTTGTATTTTTGAAGACTTGATTAAATTTATGAATTGAATTTTCTTTCAATTGAGAGGTTATTTTAATTAGCATTGTTCACTATGAGATAACATGCCATGAGATTTTAGATTATTATGAGCTATCATGTGGGCTTTAGAATCATTTGGTATTTAGAGCTTTGGTTGCTTTTTCATGTTGTTCTTTCATTATGTTCTTCATTCTCTCTCATTTTCATCTTTTTCATTCATTTATCCTTTCTTCCATATATCATTCATTTTCATGTTCTTCATTATTTATTATATTCTTGTTTCTCATTTGTTCAACCTTTTTTCTTCCCCATATCATTCATCCATTTTTCCATCTACTTATATTTTTTCCCTCTATTCTTTTATCAAATTTTTTTAAAAAATAACTCATTTGATGTGTTACTAGTTTTTTTGGATCTCTTTCCCCTTACATATTCATAATGAAACAAAAAGCAACATGTGCTAGCATCATTATAGGAAAAAGAAAAAAAATGTACAAAAAAGGTGCAATTTTTTTAAAAAGAAATCTAAAAAGAAAAGTTGATTTGAAAGAAAGTTGAGAGAGAGAGAGAGAGAGTAGAGCAAAGATTCAATTTGATAGAGAATAGAGTTGGTATTTTTTTTTAATTCAGTAAATCTTATCATATCTTCTTTTATTTCATTCTTATCTTATCTTAATTTATTTATCTCATCTTATTTTATCTATGATATCTTATCTTATAATATCCATCCAATCTTATTTTATCTCACCTACCTTATTATATCTCATCTTTTACACTTCATTTGCAACTTAATGTTAATTTCACCATAATTATTATCTTACATTGTTGTTTCTCATTTAGAACTTTTCCAAATCAAATTTGAGTGAAGAGTTTTTAACTACTCATTAAAAGAAGGATAAACATAAGTGACTATAATGCCCTCATTGATATTACCATACAGCCTCCCACTGACTCTATTAATCATCATAAAATCATTTATTTTGAAAGCTTTAGGATACCAAATAAAATGTAACACTTGCCTCTAGTGTTATCCAAAAATCACATAATTCAAACAAACTAAGTGTGGTTAAGAAGTTGATCCTCTAACCAACTTAAGAAATAAATCATTTAAAACCTTAAAAATAATTATAGGTTCTACCTATAGCGCACGGAAGCAAGTTAGACGAAAATGGAATAAAAAGATGCTGTCATGACAGTAATTTATTGCTGTCATGACAGCCCTCCTGGGCCAACTTCCAGGAGGCGCCGTTCCATCATTTGACCTCCGATTGAAGTGATTTTAAAGCTCACACGTCACATTCAAAGGGTACTATAAGTGTACCAAATTTCAAAAAGATCCAATGGTCGGATTAAAAATTAGACATGTTAAAAGATTGACTATTTTTGCTGTCATGACAGCTAAAAAGCTGTCATGACAGCACCTCCGGACTAACTTCCGGGGTGCACCATTTCATCATCTGATCTCCGATCGAAATGATTCCAAACCACATGTCACTTTTAAAGAATACTATTAGCATACTAAATTTTGAAAAGATTCAACGGACGGATTGAATTTTATGCAGGTTACAACTTCAACACTATAGCTGTCATGACAGCAATTTAATGCTGTCATGACAGCACCCCCAGACCAAATTTTGAAGTGCGTCATTTCTCCGTCCGATATCCGATCGACGTGATTCCAAAGCCCACACGAAGCTTATAAAAGGTTTTACTTGTGACCCAAATTTTAGAGAAATCCAACGGTCGGATTAAGATTTGGACACCCAGATGCAAAAGTGCAGCTTTTTAGTAAAAACCATTTTCAAAATTGTCCAAATCTCATCCTAATGGTCACAAACCTGTGGGAACACTTTGGACACGTCAAATAAGATTAAAAACACCTGATAGAACATTCAAATGATGGAAAAACCCCATACATCAAAATTTGACCACCCGGGTGCCATTTCCCAAAATGGACCCTAAACCCCCAAAATGCACAAATCATACAAGAGTGGTCACAAATCAATCCAAACACCATGTATTTATATAAATATATATGCTAAACATTTTCACTTGGCTCAGAGCTCCTTGTGGGGCCCACGCACCCACTCTCTCTATCCAAGGTGTATGTTTGCCCATAGCACACCATTTGCAATGCAACCATTTTGCATTTGCTTATAAAATCACATATATATCAAAATAAAGATCTGCTTGAAATAGAAACTTGGTCTACTAAGTAAATCCATCAAAACCACACACCATAACCAAGTTTCCTAGCCACAAGTCTGCAAACAGACAAAAATTCATACACAAGCACACAATCCACACATATTCACACATACATACATAATCATATCCTACTGGCACCCTAATCTTAAATACATTACAATATATTTGCTCAAAAGAAAGGGGTTGCAGTTCTTTACAAATCACAAGCAAACCCCTAGCTTTGCTCCTTTCCCCGTCCACCACTGGATCCTTCGCCTGGACCTAGAATATTGAAAAGAAAGGGGTGAGACAACCACAGTCTCAGTAACAGTGAAATCTATATTGATTATTACAAAGTAAGCCATAATCAAATAAATGAATAATAAATTCAACATAGTATATAATTTAGCCATTTAAAATGCATGAATGCATGACCTAGGCCGGTATGGCCTTTCATGACCAACAGAATGCCCCCTGGCACTCTTTAACTCGCAGGTAAACCTTATACCTACTTGTACCTCCACAGGCACAAAACATAATCTAAGGCATGATCTAATCCACCGAACCTCCTATGCCCCTTCGACGTGAATCCTAAGCAGTTGAAGCTAACTCCCTCCCAGAGCCAGCCCAACTTACTTTCCATGTGAGGGCTACCTTGGCCTAGGCACTCAACCTCACACTTCATATGTTGGATTCCCTCCCCCACTGAGAGGTGTCAAACACTCAATACACTAACCACTTTAGTGCACTGAGCCCACAATACGTAAGACAACACTGAGTACTGACAGTGTGCCATAGAATATCAAAAATCCACACCTTCTCATTGGTGAACTCCCACCGAGATCATGCCTTTTACTCTTGTCTATCTTTCCTGAGTATTGACCATTCAACACTCTAAAGTAGTATAATATTTATAAATCTCATTTCCATAAAAACATTGTTATTAAACAATTAAAAAACATATTTGCACTATAATCAAAGTAGTACCCCATAACCCCTTATAAAGCACATTTAATCTTTTAAAACATGTAATGCATGATAACTAGTAATATTTATTCAAAAATAGCTAAAACAAAGTAATAAGAAATATAAATTCCCCTGTTACCTCAACCCTTTGGTACTAAAAGGGTTCCCCTTGTACAAAATAGGGCTCGGCTTGTTCCTTACTTCTCAATAAGTTCCACCAACAATTTTCTACAACATATAAGTGATCCACATCACTTATCATGAGAAATAGCATTAATGAAGACTATAACTTATACCACACAACTTAGGTCAATGAGTCATAATCCACCCTAATGGTCCATATATTAAACCAACCATTCACATAGTATCACTTAACCACCAAAACCATTTATTAGCCATCACTAGGCTAATTTTCAATTTATATAATTTTTTTAATCAATTAAAAACCTTTACTTAGTGCCACCAACTTTCACCATTAGCCCTTATAATGAAAACCAAACCTTAATTTAAATTTTATTGGGCTCAAATAGCAAAATTATAACTAAATCAATAGGCTTAAACCATTGAGGAGCAAAAACCCAATTTCTCAAGGTTTATTTTGTGCCCAAAACACCTCCTTTCATCCAATTATTCACTCAAAACATTAGATCACTATATAGAAACTCAAAACATGCTCCCTAGAATCCAAAGAAACAAAAGCTTACAAGAATAAAGCCTTTGGGATCAAAATCCAAAAATTTCCTCTTCCAAAAATTGAAGAAAATCAAGAGAAAGAGAAGAGGATTGAAGTAGGGAGTTTACCTATCGTGTAGCCGAGCTCGCAACGGTCGCAAAGACTCCTAGATCCAAGCCTAACTCCCTCCCTTTCTCTTCTCTTCTTCCTCTCTCTCTCTCTCCCGTTTGTGCGTTTGCTTCCCTTGTTCATTTTCTGCGTTTTCTGCATCTGTTTGCTCCTTAAAATGCTAGTCAAAAATTTTGGGGAAAATTACAAGAAAGGGCCCAACATTTTTTATTATTGCACAAAAGCCCGGGTCAACTTTGGTAATTTTTCCCATAGTTAAAAATCAAATAAAACTAAACTTTTGCTTAGTAAAATTCAAACTCTGGGCCTCTATTAAATTATTCTAAATTTTAATTTAATTATAGATATTTTATTTTATTTTTATTTATTTTTTTTAAATAAATTTGAGTCTTAAAATTTTTAGGATGTTACATAAAACATTTCAAAAAAATCATTTTATAATATATCTTAGAAGTAAAATATTACACAGCAAAAGCATTGTGCAATAACACCTTAAGATCAACAAAAAAACATATGTAATTCAATTAAATTAAGTCAAAACAGGGACCATATGCCATAAATCTTGCCACATGCACTGCAGCATATGGTATAGAGACCCCAATGTTACTCTCTGTGCCATGCACCATGGCATGTGGTCCTTTATTGACACATGTGCTATGGTGCACATATCAAAATTCGTTGTCAAATTTTAGACTTCTAATATGAACTTTGGAAGTGCACCATTTGCGCATTCGATGTCTAATTGGAATGATTCAAGCACCCATATAAAGCTTGTTTCAAAATCTAATTAATGACACTATTTCATTTCAATCTGATATTCTGTTCAAAACTTAGACACCTAAGTGTATTTTGACCATTTTAAGTCAAAACTTGCCACTCGAGCCTCTCAAATTGAAACCATATGTCATTAGCTACTTTTAGGGCCTGGACTACCTCTAAATGGATAATGTACACTTGATTGACTAACTATACACACAATATAACAAGAAATCACACAATTGGGATATAAATTGGCCACTATATTACTAAGGCCAAATTTCACATATACATAAAGAATTTATCATATTCATGCATACTCACATTCATCCACTGGCCCACATTGCCATTTCGACATGTGCACACATATATACTAGTTTAGTGAGCTAGAACTCCAAACACCAAACATCACAAATATTCACAGTAATATGCACATGTTTTGAATTCTATGGCAACTTATATACACATTTACAACTACTTATATACAAATCCGTTACACTAATTCTTATACAGCTATATTGAGAAATTCACTGTTCTCGACCTGAATCTTTCCCTTTAGCACTATAACTGCTAGAACCTGAAAACAATATAAATAACTATGGGTGAGATCAAAATCTCAGTAACTAATATAGCTTATTGAATGTTTATTAGCACGGATAACCATGTCAAAGTAATAAAAACAAAGTATGGCATATTTATTTATCATAACATAGCTTTACTTATAACTTCTTCTCATTTTAACCATTTTCACACATTTTCCACACTAGCATGATCATCTGGCTACTAATCCTTCAAAACTCCCCGATATGAAACTATAGGCTCTACTGAGTCAATCACTCATTGACTTGAGCACACTTTCAGTGATAGAAACACCCGGCTAAAGGTAATTTATCCCACCTACAGACTACGATTTTCCTCATTTCACACACTTGTAATAGAGACATCGTTGACTCCTAGCCATACCTAACGAACACTGAAGAGTTGCCAGATTGCCTGGATGTCCCATGGCAATAGTCCTAATATAATGATGTACTAGATTACTTATGGTACTAGCCCATAAAATGTTACATCGGATGTCCCGTTGTGTCAGCCTGACTATATAGATTTATTCTCTCACATCTCCATACACACACATCTACACATACCTTGGGTGAACTCCTACCCCTATGATCATGCTTTTCACACATGTCTCACGACCTTTTTCCACAATTAACTATATATCATACAAAGCTAAAAGTTCCAATTCAAAGGAGTTAAATCCATGGCTATTGTTATCCTTGATAATGAGCTAAAAGTTGAATCAACAAAGGAGGAAGAAAACATAAATATTGAAAATCATGTAAATAAATGTGTAGAAGGAGACTTTCTTATTCCAAGTACTACACCCCCTCAAACATGAAAAGAAAAGTGAACATATGAGTGAGAGTAACTTGAGTAAAGATATTCAAAGGAAAGCATATGGGTTAGAGAGAAGAATAAGAGAGTGAAAAAGAGGGAGAGGAAAATAAAGAAAAAAAGCCAGAAGTTGAAAAAGAACCATTGTGAGATATTGAGAAAGTTCTATCTACTAACATTCCTAATCATTTTTTTCTAGTTATGTTGATTCTTTATTATAGGGATTTAATGATGCATTATGTAACATCCTGATTTCTTAATCCTGTAATTAGTTATAAATCATGGGTCAAGAAGTAATTAGTAAGAGATTAGAGATTTGGATGATTACTTGATGATTTATATCCTTTGGATATTGAATAGACAGATAAAGGTGGAAGGATTGCATTTCAGGTTGAAGCGTGTGTGTATGGTGAGGATTCTATGTATGGTGAGGATTCTCCTCATTGTGCCATACGCTGCGACATAGATTGCATGCGCCATGGCACATGGACTAAAAAATGACCCCTTAAGTTATGAAATTAGGGTGAATTTTAGAAAGAGAAATAAAAAACACACGAGAAGGAGCTGTGGTGTGATAGAGCAAAGGCTTTCAGAGCATTTGAAGGAACTTTTGATTAGTAACTTGTCGGATAAGCTGCATATAACTCTTACCTTCCATTCTACCCAAATTTTTCTAAGTATGAGTTATAGAGAAATTAAATTGAAAAAATTTTAGAAGTTTAATTCTTATTTATTGGTAATAAAAAGGTTCTTAAGACTTAAATTAGAGCTTTACGACTAGTTTAGAGCTGAATGATAGAGCTTTGAATCTGTAGGCTCAATTTGGCCCTAAATCAATGGAAATTAAGGGTGAGAATCATGTTTAGCTCAAATATGATCGTTTGAAGTGATATAAAGTAGTAATTAGGTGGTAACTAGTTTAGAATGGATAAATGGGAAGGAATGAATGGGTAAATTAAGTGCTTTTAGTTAATTTAAACTAATTGACTAATTGAGCCAATTGTGTATAGATTGGTGTATTCCATGAGTAAGTTGAGAAAGGAAGCTTGTGATAAGTTGTAGTGGTAATTAAAATCCATGGGTGGCCTTTCTTGTGACAGAAGAGTTAAGGTAGCCAAATAACTTCCTTTGTTTGACTATTTAATGTAACTGTGTATGAGTATACTATGTAGTACATAAAACCATTTTAAACTAAGCATGCTTTGTAGCATTGTGTTTATTGCATGGAAATGAATTTTTGTTCAACACGTAAATAAAATGGTGTAATTTGATATAGAAATGTATGTATGTATGTATGTATGTATGTATGTATATGAGATTAGTGGTAAATGGAAACCTAATTGGTTCGAAAAGCATAATCATAAGGGTGAGAGTTCACCCGTATGGAGTGTATATTCTCCTTAGTGCCTGATGAAGTGCGGTGTTAGAGAATTGTATCTCTTGAGTACCTTCAAAGGTGCAATATTAGAAATTATCTCCTTAGTGCCTAATGAGGTACGATGTTTGGGGATTCAGACTCCTTAGTATCGATATGATGGGTTGTTGGAGTCAATGACACCCTATTATGTATATTAGGAGAAACCATAGTCCAAAAGTGAGATAGAACACCTTACCAGATGATTCTACCACTAATTGTGAGCTTAAGGCCAATGAGAGTGTATATTAGTCTAAGGTGATCCTATAGTTTCAAGTTAGGGTAATTTGGAGGTTCGGTTGGTAATGGTCATGCTTATGTTAGAAAAGTAGTAAAAGTGGTGAACTATGCTATACTGATGAGATTTGAAATGAAAAATGCGATATATGCTATGTTTAATGATATATTATGCTACTTTTATATAGTTACACATGATAGTTGTCAATAGCGAGTTATTCTATTATTGAGATTTTTATCTCACCCCTGTGGTTACATTTTATAGGATAGGGCAGTGATTAGGGTAAGGAAAAAGAGTTTGGACTGGTATAATGGTGCCGTGGCTGTAAGACCATTTGAGTCTTTGTAATGAATTAACTAAATGTGAATATTGTATATATATAAGTTGCCATAGGGAATGCATGCATGTCAAAGTAGTGATTTGTAGAGAATTGTAGTGATTTTTTATGAATCTTAGTCCTATGTGTGTGAATATATGATAAGGTGAGCACTTGGGGCTAAGATTGAGTTGTGAATATGTAGTGAATGTGTAAAGTGGAGATTTGTAGTGAAAATGTAGTGAAAATGGCCAAAGGGAAGCTTTGAGCTAATTTATGCAAATTCATGTTTTGTGAAAATGGGCTGTTAAGTGGCCAAATAGTGATATATGAGTGTATTTTCAATATAACTTTGTCAATCAGGTGTGTTAGGTCCTTTTGGACTTGGTTTAAAGTCTTATGTGGTCAAATAAGACAAGAGGGTCGATTTGAGTGCTTGGGTGCATTAAATTTTTGTAAAAAGTGACTTTTCACGCCCAGGCATCCAAATTTTAATCAAACTATTTGATCATATATAAACCTATTTCATTAGTTAGCTTATAAGCTAAGCTTTGTGTAGGCACTTGATATAACATCCTAAAACTTCAAATCTAGAAAAATGGATTAATTAAGGGATAAATTAGTTAAAAAAATATGATTCATTTATTTAATTATGTTTTTCGGTGGCTAATTAAATTTTTGGGTCATATTTAGCTCTAAATTGAGATAGGATAAAAGTTGGATCAAGTTGAAAGGCAACGAGAGGAGCAAAATCAAGTTGTTGCTCATTGCACCATGAGCCGCGGCTTGCGTGGTGTGCGTTGTGGCGCACGGCACAACAGGCCACTTAAATTTTCAGGAATCATCAGAAATGGACAATTTTTAAGGTAGAAAACCTAGAGCACGAAGGGGGCAACTTTGGGCACTGCTAGGGCTTCAATTTAGAAGGATTTTAAAGATCATTTGAGCCTTTAAACTCTTAGGTAAGTTTCCTATCTTTCTCCTCTACCTTTTCATCTCATTTTCCATGGGATTTAGAAGAGTACGAATTTGGTTTGATTAGATTAAGCCATGAGTTAATATTTTAAAGGTTTCTATTGACTCTAAAGGTTTAATTTAGGTTTATTAATCTTGGATATGTGGTAATAGGAAGCTACTTTCTTGTTTGGTGAATTTTAGATCAAGCCCCAACTTGATCATAGGGTGTTAAAGTGTAATAAGTTGAGATATTGAGTTTTATGTTGTGATAGAGTTAGAAAGAGGCTTAAAGGGATGGTGTGAATAAATGTTAATCTTAACAAGCCTCTTTATTGAGAATTTGAGTGAGAAGTGGGAGAATTGGGAGGTTATTGGTAACTAATAGTGCTTGTGTTAATTGAAAATTAACATATAGTACTTGTTGTTGTAGATTGTGATGTGGGAAGACTTACCTTAATACAAGAAGAGAATTAGTACTACGGGTAACCCTTTTAGTAACAAAAGGGTTGAGGTAACTAGATAATTTGCATTGTTTATTACCTTGTATAAGTAATTCTCAAGTGTTTTTCTATTATTTCTTGAGTATATATGTATAAATTCTGTGAAGGTTAACTATTTTAAAAATGAGTGGAGTATTGGTTTCTAAAATTCTATATTTTTAAAGTAATGGTAAGATTTGTTAGATTGGTTTGGAAAGTTATTTATGCATGGTCAAGTGGAGATATATAGTGAAATGTGGCATATTAGAGGGTGGGAGGTCACCCTAGTAGAGGTAGTGAAGTTTAAGTGTATATGGCATTGCTGGCACCTTGACCTCAGGACATCGGGTGCAGCATTTACTCTCTTTAGTGCCCGAAAATGGGTACGGTGTTGGAGACTTACTCTCCTTAGTACCCAAAAGGGTGTGGAGTTGGAGACTATGCTCCTTAGCATCTGTAGGATGCAGTGTTGGAGTAACGACACCCTAATTACTTGTAATAGGGGGAATCAGTAGTCCGAAAATGGTTTAGGACACCTTGGCCGGGTAGTCCTACCATGGATGGTGAGCTTGGGGACCATACATGTGGTTTGGTTCTGTGAAATAGCCTAATGGTTCGGTCGGGAGTATTGGAGGACCGGATGGTTAGGGATCATGCATGTAAATTGATGGTGATCTTATATGATGTGATCATGTTACTTATTTTAATGCTTGTTTATAACTTGGCTTGTTAATTAATAATGTAAATTATCATAGTTACGAAGATTTTTATCTCACCCCGTGGATTATCATTTTACATGTGCTACTAGTGAGACTGAGCTAGGGAGGGAATCGGGCAACGGCTAGCATATCTGCTACATCCTTAGTAACGCTCGATTTTGGTTTGAGTGGTGTACATAAACTTGTTATATGATATTATATGTTGCCAACTAGGAATGTATATCATTTTAATTGGTTGCACTTGTTTCATACTATGTTGTGGTGTATTTTAGCCTAATATTGTATATGAGGTGAATATGTGGTAATTTTTGTGGTGATGGGCTAAAATACTAATATAAGTGCAAGGAATGTTTTATTTATGTGGTGATAATGTATTTGTAGTGTATTATATGGCAATAGAAGCCAAATAGCATATATGATATTGATTTGGTATTTTGGCCATATTGGGCAAAATGGCTATTGAGTGGCCAAATTTTGTGTTTGCTATGTTTTTGTGTGTTTGATTGGTCAATTAAGTGTATTTTGGTCCATTGGACTTGGTTCAAGCCTCACAATGGGTAATGGTATAAGTTATGAGTTTTGAGTACTTGGATGGTTGAAAATTTTTTAAAAAACTAACTTTTGCATCTGAGTGTCTAAAATTCTCATACAGTGTTGGATCATAACAAAACTTGTACCATTAGTTAGCTTATTGAATAAGCTTCGTGTGGGCGCTTGAATCACTCTAATTGGACATCGAATGTGAAAATGGCGTGCGTTTGAAATTCATCCAAAAAAGCTGTTATGATAGCATTGCTTTCATGGACAGGTGTGCCGCGACGCATTTTGCGCAAGCCATGGTGCACGGTGTAGTAAGAAAACATGGCATTCTGTGCCATAAGCCACAGTGCATGGACCACAAGCCGTGGTGCATGGACCAAAACACTCAAAAATGACATTTTTAGCCCTGTTTTGAAGTGGTTTGCTTCCCAAAACATTTCCATGCTTCTAATACCTTTATAAATCATTAAGTTTGAGCTCAAACTATCAATTTCAAGGGTTTTTATGGGATCCTAAATATTCCTCAATTATTTTTAAAATATTATTAGTTTTAACCCTTATATACATAATGTGAGATTAGGAACAAATCCTTGCTCCTAATTATGATTGTTTGTTGTGATTGTGTGGTGAATTTTGGTAATATCAAGGTGGAGATTACATTTTGGTATCAGTTTCTTAGGTTCTGAGATCTGGTTGTGGTGATGTGTCTATTGCATTCATTCTCATTAGTTGGCAACTTTATGTACACAACTCTTTCCCTTTGTCTCATTTCCTTTACTTCCTACTAATTTCCCTTTTCTACTTAGTTTCTTCCTTAGGAGGGGAGAAAAATGGTTAGAAGAAGCATCCGAAATGATAGTAATTTACTAGAGAATGATGGGCCTATACCTGAGTTACAGTCGGAGATACAAGTGGAACAACAACAAAGGCCCTAGGGTAATGATACAATTCTTGAAGAATTGTAGGATATGATGAGGAATATCCAGAGAACTGTTCAAGACCATAATGTTCTGCTTTAGAATAGAGGTCGTGAGGAGGAATAAAGGAGGCAAGAGGAAGGTCATAAGAGCAGATTGGAACCATCTCATGGTTTAGGTAGTAGACCTGGATCGTTTGGGACGAGAGCGGATGGAGATGTTTAAGGGATGGCTATTGATCGAGCATAGAGGACTTTCTCTCTGTTTAACCCTCCAACCTTTAATGGAACTATGAAGGAAGGAGAAGCGGAGAAATGGATAGAGAGAGTTGAAACCATCTTTGAGGTGGTAACGTGCTCTACGGAACAGAAGGTGATCATAGCCTCAGTATATCTGGTTGAAGATGCTAAACATTGGTGGAATTCTGCAAGACCAGTAGATGGATTCCAACTAACATGGGAATAATTCAAGGAAATGTTCTTGGATCATTATTTTCCTTCAGCATTTAGAGATGAGAAGGAGGCCGAGTTTTATGCATTTCGGCCGGGAGACCTTGACAAGGAAGCATTCATTCAGAAGTTTAATCAGTTGTCAAAGTTTTCTACTTATCTGAATAAGACCAATAATAGCGAGTAGAAGGCCAAGAGGCTTTTGGAAAAGATGAGGCCTGAATATAGATAGCAGATTGCTCTGCTAGGAGTAACCACATATGTTGACATGTGTAATCGGCTTCGAATTGCAACAAGAAGGGGTCGGAAAGTAGAAGCAGAAAAGAGACAAGATAGTCATGAGAGGTTCTCATCCTCTCTAGGCCTTTTGGGTGGAGTCGTTAAGAAGATGGGTTATGGCTTGAGTAGTTCTACAGTATCAGGCAAGAAGAGCTTTGTTAGAGGATCACAGACTCGGGGAACATTTCAGAGGGGTAGATTTAGGAGTTCTGGTATTCCACAACCATCCTGACAGGCTTTAGATATGCCTACCCCGACCTTGAGTACAGCTCGACCACCACCATGTGCTAAGTGTGGGCGGTCACATCTTGGGAGGTGCTGGGTATGTTTTAAATGTGGGAAACCTGGCCATCTAGCAAGACAATGCCCCGAGGGAAGAGTGAAGATGGCAAAGAAGAGAACTACTATTCCAGGATGAGTCTACACACTATCTCAGGAGGAGGCAAGAGTATCGCCGAATTTGATAAAAGGTATTATTTCTATCTGCGAGTAGAAAATTGAAGCATTATTTGATTCTGGTGCTACACATTCATTTATTTCATATGAATGTGTAGAGAGGTTGGGACTTCCTTTGCATGAATTGCCTTATGTGATTAAAGTGTCTATGCCATCTGGGTCATCTGATATGACTAGCAAAGCATGCTTGAATGTAAAAGTGAGGTTTGAAAATCATTCGACTACTCTAGATTTGATCCGGATTCTTATGAAGGGTTTGGACGTGATTATCAGTATGGATTGGTTGATGGCAAATAATGCCACCCTGGACTGTGCTAGGAAGATAGTTTTGTTACCGGTACATACTACACCGACTAATATTCCTAGTGAGTCTAAGTTCTTATCAGTGGTACAAGCAGAGAGATTGATGCAACAAGGGTCTATGGCTTATATGGTTTTCTTCTCAGTGTATGGGGTCTACGATAGAAGTATTGATAAGATTGGGGTAGTGAATGAATTCCCTGAGGTATTTATAGATGATATATCCGGTTTGCCTCTAAAAAGGGAAGTGGAATTCACCATAGACCTAGTGCCAGGAACTGAACTAATCTTAAAGGCACTATACCGGATGTCACCAATGGAGTTAGCTAAGTTGAAGAAGTAGATAGAGGAGTTACTTGAAAAAGAATTTATTAGACCTAGTGTGTCACTTTGGGGATCACCTATGCTATTTGTTAAGAAGAAGAACGGTAGCTTACGGCTCTGTATTGATTATAGACAGTTGAATAAGGTGATGGTAAAGAACAAATATCCTTTACCCAGGATTGATGATTTATTAGATCAATTGGTGGGAGCTTCGGTGTTCATAAAAATTGGCCTGAGGTCAGGATACCATCAATTAAGAGTGCGCTTGGAGGATGTGCCTAAGACAGCTTTTCGTACCAGATATAGGCATTATGAGTTCCTAGTCATGCCATTTAGGTTAACAAATGCACCTGCGGTTTTCATAGACTACATGAACTGCATATTTAGGCCTTACTTAGATCAGTTTGTTGTGGTATTCATTGATGACATTCTGATATATTTTGAAAATAAGGAGTAGCATGCGAAGCATTTGAGAATTATGCTATAAATTTTGAAGGACAACAAGCTCTATGCCAAGCTTAACAAGTGTGAGTTCTGGCTACGAGAGGTTTGATTTCTAGGACATGTTGTATCAGCAGAAGGAATTACGATGGATCCGCATAAAGTAGATGCGGTGTTGAAATGGGAAAGACCTAGTTTTGTGACTGAAATACGGAGTTTTCTAGGATTAGCTAGATATTATCGAAGATTTATCTAGGGTTTCTCTCAGATAGCTTCATTATTGCCTAGGTTAACTCGAAAAGATCAACCGTTTATTTGGGGTGACAAGTGTGAGATTGCATTTCAAAAGTTGAAGGAGAAACTAACTACAGCACCGGTGTTGATTATTCCTAATCCGTGATTGCCATATAAAGTGTATACAGATGCATCTCTAAAGGGTTTAGGATGTGTGTTGATGCAAGATGAGCAGGTAGTGGCTTATGCCTCTAGACAGCTTAGGCTACATGAAGAAAATTACCCTACTCATGACTTAGAGCTTGCTGCAGTTGTGTTTGCACTAAAGATTTGGCGGCATTATTTGTATGTAGCAGTGTTCAGTATTTTTAGTGACCACAAGAGCTTGAAATATTTAGTTGATCAGAAGGAACTTAATATGAGGCAGAGAAGGTGGATGGAGTTCTTAAAGGACAATAGCTTTGAAATTAAATACCATTTAGGGAAAGCAAATGTGGTTGCAGATGCCTTAAGTTGAAAGTCATTGCATGTCGCTTATCTAATGGTGTAAGAGCACAAATTGCTGAAATTTACTTTGTGTAGTTTACATTCCATAGAGATTACTAATGAGTTTTGGAGAGAGTTAAGGACAGCACAGCTTGAGGATGAGTATCTGTTGAAAATTTGAGAAGATGTGGAGGAAAGGTGAACCACAGACTTTGGTTTCAGTGATGATGGATATGTTGTATATCGAGATCGGGTTTGTGTAATAGATGAGGGTGATTTGAGAAAGAAAATTTTAAATGAGGCACATAAGAATAGATATACAATTCATCCTAGAGCAACTAAGATGTACCAGGATATGAAGCGGTATTAGTGGTGGCCTAGAATGAAAAGAGATGTCACAGATTTTGTGTCTTAGTGTTTAATTTGTCAAAAGGTTAAAATTAAGCATCAAAGACCAACAGGAACCTTACAACCACTAGAGATATCAAAGTGAAAGTGGGATAGTATATCTATGGATTTCATTTTAGGATTACCAAGAACCCAATCCAGTCATGATTCTATCTAGGTGATTGTAGATAGGTTGACAAAGTCAGCCCATTTCTTAGTAGTGCAAATAAGTGATTCATTAAAGAAGTTGGTAGAGATCTACATTCGGGAAGTTGTAAGATTGCATGGGGTGCTAAAGGACATTATCTCTAATCGTGACTCGAGGTTCACTTCAAACTTTTAGAAAGCGTTGCAGAGAGCAATAAGTACTGAATTAAGATTCAGCACAGCATATCATCCACAGACTGATGGACAGACAGAAAGGACTATACAGACTCTAGAGGATATGTTAAGAGCTTGTGCCTTAGAATTGCGAGGCAACTAGGATAGCCATCTTCCTTTGGCTGAGTTTGCTTACAATAATAGTTTCTACTCCATTATAGGGATGGCTCCCTATGAGGCACTATATGGAAGAAAATGTCGATCTCTTCTCTGTTGGGTTGAAGTGAGTGAGAGAAGCATTATGGGTCCTGATATTGTGGATCAAATGGCACAAAAGATTCAAATGATAAGGCAGAAACTTCTAACGGCTCAAAGTAGGCAAAAGAGTTATGCGGATAAATGGCGAAGGCTGTTGGAGTTTATGGTTGGTGACCATGTTTTTCTAAGAGTTTCACTTGTGACGGGAATTAGGAGGTCAATTAGAGCAAAGAAATTATCTCCTCGATTCATAGGTCCATTTAAGATCCTCAGGAAAGTTGGGCCGATTGCCTACCAAATCTCCTTGCCACCATAATTATTTAGGATTCATGATGTTTTTCATGTTTCTCAAGTGAAGAAATATCAACCTGATCCATCTCATGCGATTGAACCTGAAGAGGTAGAGCTACAAGAGAATATGACTTATCAAGCAAAGCCCGAATGAATAGTAGATGTTAAAGATAAGTAATTACGGAACAAGACTATTTGACTAGTTAAGGTGTTATGGAAAGGAATGGCTCTTGGTGATGCTACCTAGGAGACAAAGGACAAAATAAAGCTGCAATATCCATATCTGTTTCCCTAGGTATGTGTTGTGGTTGTTCTTGAATTTTAGGGGCAAAATTCCTTTAAAAGAGGGGAGAACTGTAACATCCTAAACTTTAAATTTGGAAAAATGGATTAATTAAGGGATAAATTAGTTAAAAAATATGATTAATTTATTTAATTATGTTTTTGGATGGCTAATTAGATTTTTAGGTCATATTTGGCTTTAAATTGAGATAGGATGAAAGTCGGATCAAGTCGGATGGCAACGGGGGGAGCAAAATCAAGTTGTTGCTTACTGCGCCGTGATCCGCAGCTTGCGTGGCGTGCGCTGTGGCACACAGGACAGCAGGCAACTTAAATTTTTGGGAATCATAAAAAATAGACAGTTTTTGGGGTGGAAAAGCTAGAGCACGAAGGAGGTAACTTTGGGTACTGCTAGGGCATCAATTTAGAAGGATTTTAAAGATCATTTGAGCCTTCAAACTCTTGGGTAAGTTTCCTATCCTTCTCCTCTACCTTTTCATCTCATTGTCCATGGGATATGGAAGAGTGAGAATTTAGTTTGATTAGATTAAGCCATGAGTCAATATTTTGAAGGTTTCTATTTACTCTAAAGGTTTAATTTAGGTTTATTGATCTTGGATATGTGGTAATAGGAAGTTAGTTTCTTATTTGGTGAATTTTGGATCAAGCCCCAACTTGATCATAAGGTGTTGAAGTGTAATAAGTTGAGATATTGAGTTTTATGTTGTGATAGAATTTGAAAGAGGCTTAAAGGGATGGTGTGAACAAATGTTAATCTTAACAAGCCTCTTTGTTGAGAATTTGAGTGAGAAGTGGGAGAATTGGGAGGTTATTGGTAACTAATAGTGCTTGTGTTAATTGAAAATTAACATATAGTACTTGTTGTTGTAGATTGTGATGTGGGAAGACTTACCTTAATACAAGAAGAGAATTAGTACTACAGGTAACCCTTTTAGTAACAAAAGGGTTGAGGTAACTAGATAATTTGCATTGTTTATTACCTTGTATAAGTAATTCTCAAGTGTTTTTCTATTATTTCTTGAGTATATATGTATAAATTCTGTGAAGGTTAACTATTTTAAAAAATGAGTGGAGTATTGGTTTCTAAAATTCTATATTTTTAAAGTAATGGTAAGATTTGTTAGATTGGTTTGGAAAGTTGTTTATGCATGGTCAAGTGGAGATATGTAGTGAAATGTGGCATATTAGAGGGTGGGAGGTCACCTTAGTGGAGATAGTGAAGTTTAAGTCCATATGGCATTGCTAGCACCTCAGGACGCCAGGTGCAGTATTTACTCTCTTTAGTGCCTGAAAATGGGTGCGGTGTTGGAGACTTACTCTCCTTAGTACTTAAAAGGGTGCGGAGTTGGAAACTATGCTCCTTAGCATCCGTAGGATGTGGTGTTGGAGTAACGACACCCTAATTACTTGTAATAGGGGGAATCAGTAGTCCGGAAGTGGTTTAGGACACCTTGGCCGGGTAGTCCTACTATGGATGGTGAGCTTGGGGACCATACATGTGGTTTGGTTCTGTGAAATAGCCTACTAGTTCAGTCGGGAGTATTAGAGGACCAGATGGTTAGGGATCATGCATGGAAATTTGTGGTGATCTTATATGATGTGATTATGTTACTTATTTTAATGTTTGTTTATAATTTGGCTTGTTAATCAATAATGTAGATTATCTTAGTTAATGAGATTTTTATCTTACCCAGTGGATTATCATTTTACAGGTGCTACCAGTGAGACTGAGCCAGGGAGGGAATCGGGCAGGGGCTAGCATATCTGCTACATTCTTAGTAATGCTCGATTTTGGTTTGAGTGGTATACATAAACTTGTTATATGATATTATATGTTGCCAATTAGAAATGTATATCATTTGGATTGGTTGCACTTGTTTCATACTATGTTGTGGTGTATTTTAGCCTAATATTGTATATGAGGTGAATATGTGGTAATTTTTGTAGTGATGGGCTAAAATACTAATACAAGTACAAGGAATGTTTTATTTATGTGGTGATAATGTATTTGTAGTGTATTATATGGCAATAGAAGCCAAATAGCATATATGATATTGATTTGGTATTTTGGCCATATTGGGCAAAATGGCCATTAAGTGGCCAAATTTTGTGTTTGCTATGTTTTTGTGTGTTTGATTGGTCATTTAAGTGTATTTTGGTCCATTGAACTTGGTTCAAGCCTCACAATGGGTTAATGGTATAAGTTATGAGTTTTGGGTACTTGGATGGTTGAAAATTTTCTTTAAAAAACTGATTTTTGCATCTAAGTGTCTAAAATTCTCATATGGTGTCAAATCATAACAAAACTTGACCATTAGTTAGCTTACTGAATAAGCTTCGTGTGGGCGCTTGAATCACTCCAATCAGACATTGGATGTGAAAATGGTGCGCGTTCGAAGTTTGTCCAGAAAAGCTGTCATGACAGCATTGCTTTCATGGACAAGTGCGCCGCGACAAATTTCGCGCAAGCCACAGTGCATGGTACAGTGAGAAAACATGGCATTCTGTGCCATAATCCACGGCATATGGACCATAAGCCACAACGCATGGACCAAAACACTCAAAAATGACATTTTTGGCCCTGTTTTGAAGTGGTTTGCTTCCCAAAACTTTTTCATACTTCGAATACCTTTATAAATTATTAAGTTTGAGTTCAAACTATCAATTTAAAGGGTTTTTATGGGATTTCAAATATTCCTCAATTATTTTTAAAAGATTATTAGTTTTAACCCTTATATATATATATAATGTGAGATTAAGAGCAAATTCTTGCTCCTAATTATGATTGTTTGTTGTGATTATGGTGAATTTTGGTAATGTCAAGGTGGACATTACACTTGAATCATTCTGATCGGACGTCATATGTGAAAATAGCGCACGCTAGAAGTTTGTCATTTTTATTGTCAAATGATAACAACAAAATCAGACATATGCTGGAGTATTACACCATGTTGCATGACACAAAGAAGGTCTAGGTGTGTAGTTCTATGCCATATGTTGTGGCATATGTGTGGGCATGTGCCATCTGCTACAGCGTATAGCCTGAAGTCAGACCTTATTTCTTTATTTTAAATGCATGCAATAAGTTATAGAATGCATATAGGTTATTTCCACTGTGCATTGTTCAAATGTACTATGATTTTGATCATTTTGCAAAATGAGTCTTAGGCTTAAGTTTTTCAACTAAAGCATTTGATTATTTTGATGGTTTTTGAAGTGGTGATTTAGTTAATCTTCTCTTGTATCTGGCGGATATAGAGGAGGGTTACACATTAATTGAAGTAGATAATAGATATGTAAGCTCACTATTTGAATATCCTAAAGAGTTGAGGATGACTCTTCTTTAAGAGGAAGAGAATGATGTGATCCTGTGTGGTAACCCAGTTGGCATCCAAGATGACATCCTAGGATCCAAGATTGTATCCTACATGGCAATCAGTTCCTAGATGTCAACATATGTGACATCAAAGTCTAGGTGGCATGCCATGTCATCAAGTTATCCTAAGTCAAGTCATCCAAGTAAAGAATAGTCTAACTAAATATATTTATATTTAAGATGCTATAATATATAATGGGGGCCCAAATTAATACGTTAAAGGCCTAATACATAAGTATACACTTTGAGGAGGCAAATTAGGGCATAATCTTACAAGGCTTTCTTTATTTAATACATATGATTTGAGGACGAATCCTCTTCAAGTGTGAATCTAGGTCGATCTTTATAAGGAGGCTTAGTTGGACAAGCTTGATTGAAGTGTGCTACAAGTTAAAGGATGATTAGGATAGATTTGGACTCAAAACCCAGTGAGCAAATAAACCTAATTCTAGAGTGAGTGAAATGGGTGAGTGAAAACCTATTAAGAATTAAGAACTCCTATATGGATTTAGTCATCCTTCCTTATTAGATAACAACCTAGCTATTTCATCTCCTCTCTCTTCTCTTTGGTTTTAGTCACTTAGTTATATTAACTAAGACTAACCATGGCCTAGCTAGCATTAAGCATAACTAAAGTGTTACTAGCAAGAGTCAATTAGGTCAAGCACATACTAATGGAATTAATATGCTCAAAATTATGATACATGACAATATTCACATGCATTCAAGTTGGCAAGGTTATGGCTAAGCATGAAGAGACCAAAATAATGTTCTAAAGAAAACAAACTCAAGTTGCAACAAGTATCTCTCAATCACATAAATTATCACTTGAAATCTCAAGATTAAAGTATCATACAAATTTGTAATTCTAGAGAAAGCAAGGTAAAGAGAGAAATTTAAATCTAGCTAGAAAGTAATACAAACTCAAGGTTTCTTCCCCTACATGATAGCTCCTTCAAGAATCTAGCCTTGCATCTCTAAGTGAAGAACAAGTCAAAGCTTCATGTTCATGGCTGAAACTTCTCTTGAAAATCTCCCCATGCTACAAGTTATTGATCATTATGAAGACTCTAAATTATGGAGAGGAAGATGAGAGGAAGAGATTGATGTAATTTTGGTGACGTTTGGATGGTTAGAATGAAAGATATGGAGGAGAGAGAATGAAAGTATAGAGAGAGAAGTGAGAGAATTGATATGAACTTGGAAGATGAAAATTAAGAAAATGAGTTTCTAGATCTAAAAATTGAACCAAGGACCCCTAATAAGAGTGTTTTGGCTAATTCCTAAGTGTGATTTGGTTAGTAAGTTGCCTCCAAAACTGATTACAGGTGATTAAGAAATATGAGATTAAGGGTAGCCTAGGTTGCAAGTTAGGTAGTGTGATAATTGATAGGGATTGTCACTTGCCTTCAAAATTAAACTAAAGCTAACTCTAATGCAATATAGGGCTAACCCTAGGTCATCTCCCAAGGAATGGTTTTAAGTCTAATTTAAAATTATTTAGTGGAACAAATCATCCAAAGTTTGAAATTGATTAACTAATTACTAACCTAATTATTTAGTGAATTAAACTAGAAAATTAAACCTAATTATGAAAGAAGTGATGTAACATTTGCCTCAAGTGTTATCTAAAATTCACACAATTCAAACAAATTAAGTGTGGTTAAAGAATTGATCCTAAAATCAACTTAAAAAAGAAATTATTTAAATCATTAAACAAATACATCATCAAAAAATAAACATTTAAAACCTTTAGAAAAATTTATAGGTTCTACCTATAACGCACGAAAGCAAGCTAGATGAAAGTGGGATAAAAAGATGCTGTCATGATAGTATTAAATTGATGCCATGACAGCCCTCCTAGGCCAACTTTCGGGAGTCACCATTCTACCGTTCGACCTTCGATTGAAGTGATTTTAAAGCTCAAACATCATTTTTAATGATTACAAGTAGTGTACTAAATTAAAAAATGTAATGGTCGGATTAGAATTTGGACACTTTACAAGATTGGATAAAGTTATTGCCATGACAGAACTTTTAGACCAACTTTCTGAGTGCACAATTTCATCATTTGACCTTCGATTAGAGCGATTCTAGAGCCCACATATCAATTTTAAAGAGTACTATTAGCATACCAAATTTTGAAAAGATCTAATAGACAAGTTAAAATTCGTGTATATTGCAAATTCAGCCATTTTGTTGCTATGACAGCTATTTAATAGCTGTTATGATAGCACCTCCGAACCAACTTCTAAAGTGCACTGTTTCTCTGTATGACATCCGATTGAAGTGATTCTAAAGCTCACATGAAGATTATAAAAATGTTTACTTGTGACTTAAATTTTAAGAAATTCTAATGATCGGATTGAAATTTGGACACCTGGATGCAAAAGTATAGCTTTTTGGTAAAAACCATTTTCCAAATTATTTAAATCTCATCCTAATGGTCACAAACATGTGAAAATACTTTGGACACGTCAAATAGGATTAGGCTTACCTGACAAAACATTTCAATGATAGAAAAATCCCTTATATCAAAATTTGACCACTTGAGTCCCATTTGTCAAAATTTACTTGACTTAGAGTGGCCAAAAACCATTTCAAATACCATATACACATATGAATACACATGCTAAATATTTTCACTTGACTTAGAGATCTCTGTAGGGTCCACAAACCCACTCTCTCTATCCAAGGTGTATGTTTACCCATAGCACAACATTTGCAATGCAACCACTTTACATTAGCTTGTAGAATCACATATATACCAAAATAAACATTTGCTTGTTGTGTAAAATTGGTCTACTAAATTAATTCATCAAAACCACACACCATAACTAAGTTTCCTAGCCACAAGTCGACAAGCAGAAAAAAATTCATACACAAGCCATATAATCCATACATATTCACACGCATATAATCACATCCTACTAGCACACTAATTCTAAATACATTACAATATATTTTCTCAAAAGAAAAGAGTTGCAGTTCTTTACAATCCACAAATAAACCCTAGCTCTGCTCCTTTCCTCGTCTACAACTGGATCCTTCGCCTGGACCTAAAAATATTAAAAAGAAAGGGGTCAGACAACCACAGTCTCAGTATCAGAGAAATCTACATTTATTATTATAAAATAAGCCATAGTCAAATAAATGAATAATAGATTAAACATAACATATAATTTAATCATTTAAAATGCATGAATGCATGATATAGGCCAGTATGACCTTTCCTGACTGATAGAATGCCCCCTGGCACTCTTTAGCTCGTACGTAAACCTTATACCTACTTGTATCTCCACAGGCACAAAACATAGTCTAAGGCATGATTGAATCCACCTACTCACCTGTACTCCTTTGATGTGAATCCTGAGCAGTCAAAGCTAACCCCTTCCTAGAGCCAACTCGACTTACTCTCCATGTGAGGACTACTTTGGCCTAGGCACTCAACCTTATATTTCATATGTCGGATTCCTTCTCCAACTGAGAGATGTCAAATACTCAATCCACTAACCACTTTAGTGCATTAAGCCCATAATACAAAAGGCAACACTGAGGCAGTGTGCCATAGAATATCACAAATTCACTTCTTCCCATTGGTGAACTTCTACTGAGATCATGCCTTTCACTCTTGTCTACCTTTCTTAAGTATTGACTACTTCAATACTCTAAGGTAGTATAACAAATATCACTCTTCCCTTAAGCGGTTCCTTAGCCTCTTTAAGGTACCTAACCCAATTACATTTCCTTAAGTGCAACTTCTATTATCTATAATTACAATGCATGCAAACAACCTCATTTCTATAAAAACATTATTGTTAAATGAATAAGAAAACATATATGCACTATTATCCAAGTAATATCGCATAAGTCTTTATAAAACACAATTAATTGCATTTATTCATTTAAAACATGTAATGCATGATAGCTAGTAATATTTATTCAAAAATAGCTAAACAAAGCAATAAGAAATATAAATTCTTATGTTACCTCAACCCTTTTATACCAAAAGGATTTCCCCTTATACAAAATGAAACTTGGCTTGTTATTTATCCTCCAATTAAGTTTTACCAATAATTCTCTACAACATATAAGTGATCCATATCACTTTTCATGGAAAATAGCATTAATAAAGGCTATAACTCATACCACACAACTTGGATCAATGAGCCATAATCCATCCTAATGGTCCATATATTAAACCAACCATTCATATAATACCACTTAACTACCAAAACCATTTATTAGCCTCCACTGGGCTAATTTTTAATTTAAATAATTTTTAATTAATTAAAAATCTTTACTTAATGTCACCAACTTTCACCATTAGCCATTATAATGAAAACTAAAGCTTAATTTAAATCTTATTGGATTCAAATAGCACAATTATAACTAAATCAATCGGCTTAAACCATTGAGGAGTGAAATTCAATCTCTTAGGGTTTGAATTTATGCCCAAAACACCTTTTTTCATTTAATTTCTCACTCAAAATGTTAGAGCACCATATAAAAACTCAACGACCTCTGTAGGACCCAAGGAAATCAAAGCTTACAAGAACAAAGCCTTTAGGATCAAAATCAACAATTTCCCTCTTTTAAAAACTCAAGAAAACCAAGAGGGAAGGAAGAGGATTGAAGTAGGGAGTTTATGTATTATGTAATTGGGCTTGCAATGGTCACAAAGCCTCCTAGATCTAAGTCTAACTCCCTCTCTTCCTCTCACTCTCTCGTTTTCTTGCTCTTTGTTTCTTTGCTTTCTTTGTTTCATTTTTGCATGGAATTAGTCTTAAAAAACTAATCTAGAAACTTTGGGAAAATTACAAGGAAGGGCCCAATATTTTTTTATTATAGCACAAAAGCCTGGGTCAACTTTGGTAATTTTTTTCGTAGTTAAAAATAAAATAAAACTAAACTTTTACTTAGTAAAATTCAAACTCTAGACCTCGATCAAATTATTCTCAATTTTAATTTAATTATAGATATTTTATTTTTTAAAAAATGAGTCCGAGCCTTAAAATTGTCAGGATGTTACAAGTGGCTTCCCTATTCAAGTAGGAATCCTAAGGTGTTACTAATAGCGGAATCCTAATTCTTAATCAAACATGGTAGCTCACTCAACTCCTCTTCCTTGGCTAAAAAATGAGTTTGCCTAAGACAACTATCTCAAGTACCTTAGCTTTACTAATTCAATTCCCTAAGTGCTATTACAGGCCCCTTAGATAACCTTGCTAGTTTAGCTCTAAAATTAACTAAGTGTTTAGTTAAAATTCATCCCCAAATACCACTACCAAATATGTACCTCAGCTCAAAACTATGAAAACTTAAGTAACTCATAAAGTATTCACCACATAATTATATACTAGACTAATACAAGACATTCACCCATTGAAATCACATATTACCATGAAAATTCATAGAGTGGCTGAAATTATAGTAGCAACAAGAGCATGAAATTCAAATAAACAATATTATTTCAACATTACAAATTACAAATAACCATGAAACTAAAGTCAAATTGAACCACAATTAATAATAGTCATAGCATTCTAATGGAATTGAAATAAGATGAACAAATAGTTGAGTTTAGCCAAGTGAAAGCTTCAAAAATCCTCTTCCATAAACTCTCCCCTAGGATTCCAAGAAGATTCTAGCTAGAAAATATCAAGAAAATCTTTCTTCCACCAAGAACACTAAGTGGTCGAGTAGGTTGCTCTATAGTCTTGATGAATTGAGCTTAAATCTTCTTCCAAGTGTTTAGGGTAGGGTTGGCCTTGAGAGAGGAGAAGAATGGTAGAAGAATTGAGTGTATTTGATGGTGAAAAGTGGAAGAAAAGTTATTTGGATGTGCTGGAGTGTAGAGAGAAAAAAAAAGAGAAAATGAAGAACACCAAGAACAAGAGAGAGAAAATGTGAAAGATGAATGATATGATGATTGAATTTGATTCCTTAGGCTATGTCACATAATTGATGCACAAGTCATATGCCACTTATGTCACAAAATTCAGTTAAATAACATGTGATATAATAAAATCTAATTAATTTCTATAATTAAATTCATAATTAGAAGAAAGAATTTATTAAATTAACTAAGTTCTAGGTCACACAAAATTATATAAGAATTTTTACACAAAAGCAAACTGAAAACTAGGTCAAATTAAGACACTTTACAAAGTGTTGACTTTTTATTTAATTACTCTCAAAATAAAATAAATTTTAAAATATAATTTTACCACTCATCAACTAGATATAAAATTAAATTTTTTAATTTTTCTTGTACATTTTCTCAAAAGTTCATTTTTTGGACCAAAATACCCCTAATATACTGAACTTAAAAACTTAAGCAATTTTTCAAATCTAATGCAATGAGTACACTTTGAGATGATAAAACATTAATAAAAGGGTCCTAATTAATAAATAAAAGTATGACAAATGTGTTCTATCAATAATTTCAATGTTGCTCTTACTAATTCTTCCAATCTCATGTGTGCATGACCATTGCAAGCTCTTGTGTTCCCTTGATTAGCCTTGGAATTCACACCCAAACACAATCTTATTCATACATTGCAACCATCTTGAATAAGACAAGTCAAATTGATGCCAACTTTGATCCCTTGTGTGCAAGTGCATTGTAAATCTCATGTGCTCCTTATTAGCCCAGGAGTTCACACCTCTTATAGCCCAAATCAGGTCTAAATCATGTGTCTTCAAGCCCCCCATGTGCTTAGCCAAGTCTTAAACCAAAAGCCTCTTCCATACAAAGTGCCACCTAAGATAACAACATGAAATTTGACTAAGGTATTTGCACATGTGATAAAATATAAAAACATTCAAACCCTAATATCTTTTGAACATGTTTACATTTCTCAAAAATAAAATTATACCTCTTTGAGTCTTGAGATATGTGTTTACGCTTTTGTTAACCCTCTTATTTGAACATATTTCTACGAAATTGGGATCTAGCATTTTGAAAATGAAATGAGAGCTATTACTCTTATATTATTTGTGATTGTATTGTAATGTGTGTGAATGTAATGGAAAAGTCTAGATTAAGTATGAGACTATACACCCGACGTATTGTGTACTATGCCACGGTGCACAATATAGAGAGGGTCAGCTTGTGGCTCTGTGCTACATGCCACAGTGCATGTGGTGCATGCTACTGTGAATGGCTCCATTTTTGAATTTTTTTATTAGACTTTAAATGATTTTGTTGATTTACAAAACCAGTCTTGGGTCCTAAGCATTTCAAATGATATTTTAGAATATAGTTTAGTTTGTGTATGTGTGGTGATTCAGTTAACCCCTCCTAATGTTAGGTGGATATTAGAAGAGGTCACATGTGATAAAGGGAAACCATATTTCACAAGTGGGACAGAACACCTTTAGTTAGGTAATTCTACTATTGAAGGTGTGCTTAGGTCAATGAGTGTATATTAGCCTAATATGAGCCTACGGTTTCAATTGGGGTAATATAGAGGATTAGATAGCAGTTGATCAAGCTAGTAGTGAAGAATTGCTATGAAAAATGGTTTTATGAAATAAGATTATATTATATGCTTTATTTGAGTATGTTTATGCAATACTTATAGTTACTAGTGATAGTTAGCAGTAACAAATTATTCTGTTACTAAAATTATTATCTCACCTCATAATTACATTTTTTATAGGTTTTGATAGTGATCTGGGTAAAGGAAAAGATTCTAGATTGGTGTAGTAGTGCTACCGGTTGTAGTGAAGAGTTTATGTAATGAACTTATCATGTTGTACATTTGTAAATGAAAGTTGCCATAGGATTCATATGCATGTTTTGTATAGTGATTTTGCATACCTTAGCCCTGTATGTGTAAATGTGTTTTGTATGTGGTGAATTATATGACATTGGGCTAAGATTTAGTTGTGAATAGATTATGTGGTGATATGTGATTCCTAATGGTAAGAAATGAATTAGGGTTAGGATTATGATGTGTAAAAGTATGTATGTTTGATTATGCTTGCAGTGATAATCTTGCAGTCAATTTGTGTTGAAATTATGGATTGAATGGCCAAGAATGTTCCTTGATGTAAAGTTGTGAAAAACAACCTTTCATTGTGCAAACGATTAATGTAATGGCCAAGTTTTGATTTGGGAATATATATGTTATGATTGTTAGTTAATCAAGTGTGCATGGTCTTTTCTTGGTTCTTAGCCCAAACAACTTAAAGAGATAAAGAGTGCAATTTGAACACTTTGATGCTCGAGTTTTTAAAGAAAGGTAGCTTTTTGCACTTGAGTGTCCAAATTTAGATTGGACCATTGGATCATGTTCGAACTTCTTTCATCAGTTACCTTATGAAATAAGCTTCATTTAGTTTACTCTGATTGGACGTCATATGAAGAAATGGCACATACCGGAACTTCACCTCAATGAACTATAAAAATAATAGTAAAACCTATCATGTGCCATGGTATATAGTACCACATGCTGTAGCACATGACATGGACAGGGAGTCTGTGGCTTATGCCACATGCCATGGTGCATGTGCTGTGCGCTGTGGCGCCTGTCCCTATTTCTAGCCTTGTTTCTTTTATGTTAAATCATGTGTGGGAGTGATGAATTCATGAAATTGTCTTTTACTATGTACTACCTGATATGTGACTTATTTTAAATGATTTTAATAAAGAAGTCTTAGGGTCCCAAGCATTTTAAATTGAATGTTTCTTTAGTTATGTGTTATGTGGTATGGTGATTTTGTTAACCCTATCTTATATCAAATTTATGGTGAGACTACAGTCTGGTGTAGGGAGAGGTTATAATTTGATATCAACTTCTTGAGTTTTGGGGCCTGATAATTCTACTTGTTTGATACATTCATCCCTAGTTATAGCAACTTCTCATTGTTCATTAAATACCACTTTCCTTTGTGCTCACTTTCTTTTATCTTGTTCATCCTTGGGAGGGGAGAAAGAGTAATATATCATGAGGAGAGGTGCTTGTGCTAGATATGCTCATTATAGATGTGTGAATAAGCAAATAATGGTAAATGAGGAGCAAGAGCTAGAAGTCCAACCAGTTGAGTCATCATTGAGGTATAGGTGTGATAAGTCTTTAGAGGAATTGAGAAATATGATGGTGGATATTAGGCAAATTGTTTAAGACCATAATGCAATATTGAGAGATAGAGGTCAAGGAGAAAGAGTTAAGCACTAGAGTAGATCAATGCAAGAAAAAGCTTATAATAGACCTGGACCGTCTCAAAGTTCCGTAGCAGACTAAAAGTTCTCGACATTAATCTATCAATAGACAAGATTGGGAAGATTTTTCAATTTAGTCTACCAACTTTTGATGGCAGTATGAAGGAAGGGGATACAGAGATGTGGATAGAGTGGTTAGAGACCATCTTTGAGGTTTTAGTATGCACCTATAAGCAGAAGGTAAACCTTAGCTACTGTATAATTAGTAAGAGCTGTGAAGAGATGTGGGAGTCTGTGAGGCCTACTATTAGTATTCTTTAATATGGGAAGAGTTTAAGAAGATTTCTTTAACTAGTATTGCCCAGTTTCTTTCAGAACTAGAAAGGAAGAGGAATTTCACACATTTAGGAAAGGAGATCTGGACAAGGAAGAGTTTATTAAAAGGTTCAATGACTTGTCTGCGTATTCCACGTATCTCCAGTACATTAATAATACTAAGTGGAAGGTTGAGAGATTATGGATAAAATATGACCTGAGTATTGGTAGTAGAAATCTTTATTTGGTGTGATGATATATGAGTAGATGTGTCATAAGTTGAGAATAGTTTCCAGGAGAGGTAGAGAGGAGAGGGGATAGTTTGGGGAGATTCTTATCCCTACTGTGTCTGATAGGTGGAGTTTCAAAGAAGCCTGAGTACAATTCTAGTAGTTCTGGATCAATAGGTCAAAAGGGTTTTACCAGAGGGTCTTAGTCTTGATCTGTTCAGAGGGGATCAATTCAGAGAAGAGGTGGTATGAGAATTAGGCCTCTGTAGTCTTTGAGGCATGCATTAAATGTTTTAGCACTGACATTGAGCATAGAAAGGTCACCACAGTGTAACATTTACGGCCAGTATTATGCAGGTAGGTGTTGGGCGTGTTTCAAATGAGGTAAGTCAGGACATTTAGTGAGATAGTGCTCAAAGAGTAAAGTTAAGGTGGCTAAGTAGTGATCTACTATTCCTTATTAGGTATTCGCAGTGACACAAGAAGATGCCAGAGCTTCTTTGAATCTGATTTGAGGTATGATTCTATATGTGCAAAAGAGGTAGAAGCATTATTTAATTCTGGTGTAACACATTTCTTTATGTCTGAGGAGTGTATGGATAGACTAAAACTATATTTTCAAGAATTGCTAGTGCTTATTAAAGTGACTATGCCTTCAGGGTCATCTAGTATCACAAGTAAAGCTTGTTAGGGTGTGAAAATTTAGTTTGAAGGTAGGATTTCTAAAGTTGATTTAATCTATATTCTTATAAAAGGAATAGAGTGATTATTAGCATGAACTGGCTAGCAGTTAATAATGCTATGTTAGATTATGCCATAACAATAGTTTTACTATCGATGCTCTCTACAATAGTAGATTCTTTGAAACAATTTAAGTTCTTGTTGGTGGTAAGTGTAGAGAAATTGATCTGGCAGGGTTGTGATGCCTATATGGTATTCTTTGCCTCTAGCATGGTATATGATGGTGGTATTGAGAAGATCGGGGTAGTGGGTAGTGATTAGTTCTGTGAGGTGTTTTTGGATGAAATGATAGGATTACCTCTTGAAAGGAAAGTAGAAGTTTTTATTTACCTGGTTCCTAGAACTGAACCAATATCTAAGGCCCTGTATTGAATGTCGCCATCAGAGTTAGCAGAGATGAAGATGAAGATAAAGGAATTGTTGAATACGGGATTATTGACCGAGTGTGTCACCGTGAGGGTTACCAGTTTTGTTGTGTCACCTTGAGACACTTGAGAAGTGTGCTCTAGATCTTGAAAGAGAATAAGTTATATGTCAAACTCTATAAGTCTGAGTTTGGTTGAGAGAAGTTGGATTTTTTAGATGCTTAATGTTTACGGATAGGATTTCTTTAGATCCACATAAGATTGATGTTGTATTGAAGTTGGAACATTCTAGTTTGGTCATGGAGATACATAGTTTTTTGGGATTATCTGCGTATTATAGACATTTTATCCAAGGATTTTCTAGATAGCTTCTCCTTTGACTAAGTTGATGCGGAAAGATCAGCCATATGTTTTGGATGACCAGTGTGAGATAGCATTTCAGAAGCTAAAAGAGATGTTAATTATAGTGCTAGTGTTAGTTATCCTTAATCCACGATTGCCATTCAAGGTGTACACCTATGCATCATTGATAGGTTGGGGTTGTGTCACTAGTATAAAAATGACTTTTTACAGTGATTAAAAATGACTTTTTACAGCGATTAAAGAGGTGATATTGTTTTAGCGGGTGTAGAAAGTCCTTCTTTTTACAACGGTTATAAACTTGATGTAAAAATTAAATTTTTACATCGGTTATAAAGTCAATGTTGAAAATTATATATAAGAAAATAAAAAAATTTACTTTAACTTTTAACACTGGTTGGGCTCATACTTTTTACACCAGCTATTATCATAACCGATGTAAAAAATATTATATTCTACAACGGTTATAGTAATAACCAGTGTAAAAAATATTTTATTTTTTTTATACTATATTTATTTTATCGATTTTACCCATTCTTGTGCATAAAAATTGCCCAATCAGACAGCTCAATTAATTTACAATTGTTTATCAAGTATTTATCAACTATACAAAGCTATTTAACTATTACAAAAACTAATAATTGTCTAAATTGTCAAAATTTCCATTCCTATGCATAAAAATTGCCAAATCAGATAGCTCAATTCATTTACAATTGTTTATCAAGTATTTATCAACTATACAAAACTATTTAACTATTAGAAAAACTAATAATTGTCTAAATTGTGTCAACTATCAAAATTAAAACATGTTTAAAAGTAACAAAAAACCTCACAAGTTCTCCACAAAATAGGTTGCCCAATGTATGCGGATGTCTTCAATTTCAACTTCAGAAAATGCATCCGAATTGTCGAACATCTAAAATTTAATTCATAAAATAGGCATATTAATCAATCTCAAATAACATAATAAAATAAAACTTTTAAAAATATATTTACCTCTTTTGTAAATTCAGTCATGCCTAATATGATAATATTGAGCATGTGTCTCATGACATATAGACCGCACAAGTTCATCCTCATCAGTTGTCTATGACTCTGTATAAGAACAAATCATAAAAATTTAGTAAGAAATCTTAATAATTGAACATATTAATAAAGTATAGCATCACCTTTAGCTCAATCCATGTGGGATCCTTGAGCTCATGTCCATGCTTTTGTAAGACTACATTTTGATATGTTCTCATTGCCCTATGATTAAGATTACCAAGTTAGTAAAAATATTCAAAAAAATTAAATTAAATAGTTTAGTAAAAGTATTCTTACAAGTCTATCGTCTTCTTCATTTTTTCCCAAGTTTGTAATGGAGGGAGCATAAAAAGACGACAGTGTTGCTCTTTATTAAAAGAACAAATAACTGCCAATGGTCCCTGCTAAATATGATACAAGTTAAAGTAAATCCATATTGAAAAACTATTAATTATAAATTGATCCTTACAAGTGCACATATTGAACCATAAAAATGTCCTTTTTGACTTCACATATTCTCTATTGGAGGTACGCGGCCCTTAACTCTGGAGTACTACCTTTCTCTGTCATGTGATGAGGGCAAACAAATCCAAAATTATTACCTTTACCCGATGTAATGCACAAATGATGAAGATACCTACAACAATGAAATTATATTAGTTTACTAAACTTGATGATTAAGTTTACTTACAACAATGCAATTATATTAAAGAAAAATATACTTACATCATAAATAGTTCAATGTGTGGTGTGGTAAGTTGATTATTCGACAGAAGTTGAACCAAATCTTCCTGTTCAATTGTCACTATCATGTCTTTCTTACCCACAACCTCTGGATCCATTTCTAAACTCTTGAATTTAAATGATAAATCATACGCCATTAAGATCATTCGCTGATGCAGAGTCAACAGGGTTGTGGAAGCTTTAAGAGACTTGGTGAGAAAAGCTTCTACATAATAAAAAGGCAAGAAATAGTTAATAAAAAACATATATTAAGAAGTTGCTACATAATAAAAATTCATGAAATTTCATACCATAGCTTGAACCAGATTCACAAGTCTCTTGGGCTATAGGATAAAATTGCTAACAGCTTCAACCACAGTCTTCACCTCATCAGTAGGGAATGGAACCAAAGCAGCTGGCAATTTGGATCTGCAACCACCACTCTTAATCATCTTGAATTTTCTTATGGTGGATGGTTGACCCCAAGCTGTAGATGCTACCAAGAGCAACCAAGCGTTTATCAGGATCTTCTAGAAATATCTCACATGGTTCACTAATGTTGTCACCAAAAGGACCCTCTGACACACGCTCAAGAACATTACTTCCTTTTGTACTATGAAATGCAGGAGACGTATGAACTGGTTTAGTAGTTGTCTCCTGTCATGAGCTCATCATGCTCATCATCTCCTCCTTCGTTTGCTCTTTCATTTGTAGAAGCCGAGCTGCAAATAAAGCTTCAAACTCATCCTTAGTTTGCTGCCTCATAGTGGATATCAATGTATCAAGCTCTTCTCTAGTCACTACACCTCTTGAATTAGGATGTGCAGGTGCTTCAAAGTAGTCCTTAATGCCCACACCATATCCAACGCCCCTCACATAACCTGATGCTCTGGCTTGCCTATAGTAACTGTTAAGATATTATTTCTGCCTTTTGGAATGAAGCTTCCTTGGGCTTGTTGCTCCTTAAGAGCATCCTGTAATATAAAAATAACAATATTAATTAATAATATATATACAATTGTATAGAAATTTAAAGGGACAAGGAATAATAATTTTACTTACAATCCTCTCAATAATCTCCTGTTCTGTCTTACTTGTATAGTCTCCTTTCTTGTATTGATGTCCATATCTCTATTTCTCCTCTCGAGAGACAGGTGATGGTGGAGAAAGGAGTATGGAAGGATCAGACTTGGCTTTCTCTTCTCTCTTCTTCTGTTTCTCTACCATCAGTATATAATCAGCTCTAACATAACCTCCATGAGACAGGGTGTGGGGGCATTGATTCTGCTGAGCAATTTCTCGCCCTTTAGCTCATTTTTCCTGTTAATAACTTGAATTTTAGATTTTATAATTGAAGTAAATCTAAATAAAACTTAAATAAATTAAAAAATCAACAAACTAAAGCCTTTTTAGAAGTCCAAATCCTGACAAATTCTTCCCAAGTATCTTCATTAAAGAACTGGTATGTATCAAGAGGATTGGGATGAGCCTGACCCTCTGGCACCTCGATAAAGATATATCTTCTAGCAAGATCAGTCTTAAAATTTCTCTAACGTGTTCCACAGTAAGAAATCAACTTGTGTCAATAATCTTGATTAGATGGAACATCATATGTGAGCTACAATGAAGACATAAAATAGTAATCAATAATTGCCCAATAATATATAACCATAAAAAAATTTAATTTTTAATTATTTACCTGAATACTTTCCCAAATTTATTCCTTCACATGTTCTGGCACATCAAGCCAGTCCTCAAACATAATAGGAGGCTTGATACGCGATAGGAGGCCAAGAAAACTAACAAACTTGGCTTTATGTGGCCCTTCAGATTCTATCTCCGGTCAAATTGAATTGGTAACCTACGCCTAGCACTCCTACTTAAAGTCAGATCTCTTAATCATGTGCCACGTCTCCCCCTCCTCACAGACTAGCTCTGACTTGGCTCCTCATTAGGGGTGTCCTAACTTGGCTCGCCACTAGGAGCAACATCACCAATTGATTGGCTTGTAGTGGGCTGGCTCTGAGTTTCATCACCTTGATTCTTCATATTCCTATTAATTCAAATAAATGAAATTAATTAAAAAATATCAAAGATAAGATAATTAAGAAAAATAATCCCACAATATAAATTTAATTGAACTAAATTAACATACTTTAATTTCAAAACTAAACTCATATAAGGATATTCTCCCATATCCCTTCATGTGATCACTTCTCATGGCATGTTCATCATCTACTTCATCTACCACATCCATAATTAGTAGCCCACTTGAGAAGTTAGGAGTTTCAGAAATATCAAAATTTGATTCATGATTGTCATTACTATTAATCATCCTTTTTCCTTTAAGTGCTATTGACCAATTTTTATTTGCTGGATCCGTGACATAGAAAACTTGTTTAGCTTGGTTTACCATAATAAATGGCTCATCTTTAAAAGTTAGTTTTTTAAGATCAACCATTGTAAATCCAAACTTATCATCATGAATACTATTGACGTCGACCCACTTGTATTTAAAAATAGGAACTCTAAATTTTGTATAATCACCTCCCAAATCTCTTCAATAATCCCAAAGTAAGTCCTGGATGCTAGTTTAGGTTTCTTATCTTTTGAACTAGAGAAGTGTATGGCTTTAGCCATTATCATAACTCTACTATTTTGCACCGTACTCTTCTCATCCAAGGACTTTGTATAAAAGGAATACCCATTAATATTATAGGCACTCCAACATATAACATCAAAGTTCGGACTTCCAGCTAACCATTTAACTATTTCAGAAACACCACTTTCATTTAAAATTTTCTGCTTGAACCAATTCACAAAAGTTCTATTATGCTCTTTCAACAACTTTTGTTCTGTCATTCTCATTCGATAATTTTTTGCCTTTAAAAGTTCTTTATAAGAAGATATGTAATCTTTAACTTCATCAATATTATTCAAGATATATAAATGTACTTCTTGTAATTCATCATGATTCATGCTCGTCACTGATACTCCATGTGTGCCTTGACCATATTGCCTTTTCTCATGACGAGATTTAGGAAGTCCAATTGATTCTGTACTTGACAAGTAATCAGAATAAAACTCCATAGCTTCTTCACAACATATTTCTCAACTATCAATGCTTCAGGTCGAAATGGATTTCTGACATACCCTTTCAGTATTTTCATGTATCTCTCAACTGGGTACATCCATCGTAAATAAATAGGGCAACACAATTTTACCTCCCTTACTAGATGCACTATTAAGTGAACCATAATGTCAAAAAATGTAGGAAGAAAGTGCATCTCAAGTTGGCACAAGATAGTACAAGCTTCTTGTTCTAACTCTTCTAGTTTACGGGGATCAATAACTTTATTGTATATAGCATTGAAAAAGAAACAAAGTCTAGTTATTGTAAGTCTTAAATCTTCTTTCAATATGCCTCGAATAGCCAAAGGTAATAGCTGTTGCATCAAGACATGGCAATCATGAGATTTTAAGCCTACCAGTTTCAACTCTTTCACAGATACAAGCTTCATAATATTTGAAGAATACCTTGAAGGAACTTTGTTTCCATGTAAACACTCACAAAAACTTGTTTTCTCAGATTTTCACAATGTATGAGAGGAAGGGGAATAATAAGTTTGTTTACCTTCTGATCTTGGGTGTAAGTCTTCCCGTATTCCCATTTCTTTCAAATCCAATCTTGCATTCACACCATCCTTAGTCTTACTTGGTATGTTTAGAAGCATTCCAATAATACTATCATACATGTTTTTCTCCACATGCATAACATTAATACAATGTCTTACTTTAAAATTGCGCCAATATGGGAGGTCAAAAAAGATAGACCTTTTTTCCATAAGCTTTTTACACCAGTATTCTTTTTAGTCTTACCGAAGACAATATGAATGTTTTTCACATGTTCATACACTTAATCCCCAGTCAAAGCATCTGGAGCATCATTGTGTTCTTGGTGACCATAAAAAGCTTTCTTCAATCTACAATATGGGTGATCTCATCTAAGAAACCTCCGATGGTCAAGGTAGACTGTCTTCCTTCCATGTTGAAGTTGATGGTAGTTTGTGCTTTCTTCACAAATTAGACAAGCTTTATGACCTTTCAAGTTATAACTAGATAAATTTTCATATGCAGGAAAATCATTTATAGTACAAAAGATCATGGAGGGAGTTGAGGATGACACAACTAGAAGATAAATATCTTCTTGGGATTCAAAAAGAGATTGAGTAGAATTGGATTGGAGATTTTAGCTTCAATGAAGATAGGCTTATAGTATATTGAGACAGAATTTGTGTGCCTAATGATGTAGATTCAAGGAAAGTAATTATAAAGGAAGCCTATTGTAGTAAGTACATGATTCATCTAGGAGCTACAAAGATGAACAAGGATATGAAGCAACATTTATGGTAGTTAGGTATGAAGAGAGAGGTGATAGAGTTTGTTGCAAATAAAGCATCAGAGACCAGCGAGAATATTGCAGCTGTTGGATATTCCTAAGTAGAAGTGGGCTATCATCTCAATAGATTTTATATCTGAGTTACTGATGACTCATACAGGGCATGATACCATCTGGGTAGTTGTAGATTGACTCACTATTCCAATATTCAAATGGCATATGAGGCATTGTATGGGAGAAAGTGTAGATTGCCTCTATGCTGGATAGATTAAGGGAGAGGAGCATATTAGGACTAAACATTATGGATTAGACAACTCAGAAGGTTGAGTTGATAAGGTAGAAATTGTTGATTTCTCATAGAAAATAAAAGAGTTAAGTAGACAAATGTAATTGGCCATTAGAATTATGGGTAGGTGACCATGTGTTTTGAAGGTTACATCAGTAATAGGAATCGAGAGGTCAACTAGAGCAAAGAAGTTGACTCCTAGATTCGTTAGTCCTTTTGAGATTATAGATAGAATTGGACTGTGGCCTAGAATTGCCTTACTGCCATAATTATTGGGTGTACGTGATGTATTTCACTTGTCATAGCTCAAAAAGTACTAACTAGACCCCTCCCATGTCATAAAACCAAAAGAGATTGAACTCTAGGAGAATTTGACATATAAGATTGAGCTAGAGTGGATAGTGGATGTGAAAGACAAGTAGTTGAGGAACAAGACTATTTACTTAGTAAAAGTGTTATGGCAAGGCATGAATCTTGGTGACATTACTTAGGAGATAGAGGATAACATGAGGCAACAATATCCATATCTATTTTTATAGGTATGTATATAAGTATCTTGTGAATTTTAAGGGCAAAATTCATAAAAGAAAGAAAGAATTGTAACATCTTGATTTCCCAATTATAAAATTAATTTTCAATTAGGAGTAAATTAGTAATTAGTGAGCGATTACAATTTAGATGACAAGTTGATATTCTGACTCTTTTGAATGTTAGATGAGTAGATGCGTGTAACACTTACCTCGAGTGTTATCCAAAAATCACACAATTCAAATAAATTAAGTGTGGTTAAGGAGTTAATCCTAAAACTAACTTAGGAAACAAATCATTTAAATCAATAATAATTTACATAATAGCAAAAAATACATATAAAACTTCTTAGAAAAGTATAAAGGATTAATATGTAGCATACGGAAGCAAATAAGGCAAACAGGGGCAGTTAATTGATGTCATGACAGCATTAATTTTGCTATCATGACAGCCCTCCCGGGCAAACTTCCAGGAGGTGCTAATTCACTGTCTGGCCTCCAATTAAAGTAATTTCAAATCTCATATGTCACTTTTAATAAGTAATAATAGTGTTCCAAACTTCACAAAGATCCAATGGACGAATTAAAATTTGGACACGTTAAAATTTTGGCCCTTTTACTATTATGACAACACATTTAGACTAACTTCTGGAGCGCACCATTTCATCATCTGACTCCCGATCAGAGTGATTCTAAAGCCTACACATCAAATTCAAAGAGTACTGTAAGTGTACCAAATTTCAAAAAGATTCAATAGGGGAAGTTAATTGATGTCATGACAGCATTAATTTTGCTATCATGACAGCCCTCTTGGGCAAACTTCCAGGAGGTGCCGATTCACTGTCTGGCCTCCGATTGAAGTGATTTCAAATCTCATGTCACTTTTAATGAGTAATAATAGTGTTCCAAATTTCATAAAGATCTAATGCACGAATTAAAATTTGGACACGTTAAAATTTTGGCCCTTTTACTATTATGACAGCACATTTAGACCAACTTTCAGAGCATACCATTTCATCATCTGACCCCCTATTGTAGTGATTCCAAAACCTACACGTCAAATTCAAAGAGTACTATAAGTGTACCAAATTTCAAAAAGATCCAACAGTTGGATCAAAATTCATACATGTCCCAACATCAATCCTGTTGTTGTCATTACAGCAACATGACAGCAACTCCGGACCAAATTTTAGAGTGCACCGTTTCTCCGTCCAATGTCTGATCAATGTGATTCTAAATCTCACATGAAGCTTATAAAACATTTTTCTTGTGACCTAAATTTTAGAGAAATCTAACGGTTGGATTGAGATTTGGACACCTGGATGTAAAAGTTTTACTTGTGACCCAAGTTTTACTTGGCTCAGAGATCTCTATGAGGCCCATGCACACACTCTCTCTATTCAAGGTATATGTTTTCTCATATCACACCATTTGCAATGCAACCACTTTGTATTTGCTTGTGAAATCACATATATATCAAAATAAATATTTGCTTGTAATGAAAACTTAGTCTACTAAATAAATCCATTAAAACCACACACCATAGTCAAGTTTTCTAACCACAAGTTTACAAGCAAAAAAAATTTCATACACAAGCTATACAATCCATAAGCTTAAAAGAAAGGGGTTGCAGTTCTTTACAATTCACAAACAACCCCTAGCTCTGCTCCTTTTCTCGTCCTCCATTGGTTCCTTCGCCTAGACCTAGAAATATTGTAAAGAAAGGGTTGAGACAACCACAGTCTCAGTAATAGGGAAATCGATATTCCTTATTACAAGAAAAGCCATGGTCAAGTAAATAAATAATAGATTTAAAATAACATATAATTAACCAATTAAAATGCTTGAATGCATGAGATAATTCAATATAGCCCTTCCTGACCAATAGAATGCCCCTTAGAACTTTTTAGCTTGTAGGTAAACCTTATACCCATTGTACCTCCACAAGCATAACATATAGACTAAGGCATGATCTAATCCATTGAATCACCTGTACCCTTTCGACGTGAATCTTGAGTAGTCAAAGCTAACTCCCTCCCAAAGCCAGCCCGACTTACTTTCTATGTGAGGGCTACCTTGGCCTGGGTACTCAACCTCATACTTCATATGCTGGATTCCCTCTCCTACTGAGAGGTGTCAAACACTCAATCCACTAACCACTTTAGTATACTGAGCCCATAATACAAAAGGCAATACTGAGTACTGACAGTGAGCCACAGAATATCACGGGACCACATCTCTCCATTGGTGAACTCCCACCGAGATCATGCCTCCTATCCTTTTTTTACCTTTCTCGAGTACTGACCACTTCAACACTCAAGTTAGTATAACACTCATAATTCATCCCTTAAGCAGTTCTTTAGCCTATCTAAGGTACCAAACCTAGTTGCACTTCCCTAAATACAACTCCTCGTTTTTTATGATCACAATGCATGCTAATAATCTTATTTCCATAAGTAACATCATTATTAAATAGATAGTAAACATAGATGCATTATTATTAAAGCAATACCATAAACCCTTCTAAAACACATTTTATTTGCATTCAATTATTTAAAACATGTAATGCATGCTAGATAATATTATCTACTCAAAAAATAGCTAAAAAAAGCAATAAGAAATATAAATTTCCCTGTTACCTCAACCTTTTAGTACCAAAAGGGTTCCTCTTGTACAAAATAAGACTTGGCTTATTCCTTAACTTCTCAATAAGTTCCACCAACAAACCCTACAACATATAAGTGATTCACATCACTTATCATAACAAATAGCATTAATGAAGACTATAACTTATACCACACAACTTAAGTTAATGAGTCATAATCCATCCTAATGGTCTATATATTAAACCAACTATTCACATAATATCACTTAACCACTAAAACCATTTATTAGCCATCACTAGGCTAATTTTCAATTTATATAATTTTTAATCAATTAAAAACCTTTTCTTAGTGTCACCAACTTTCACCATTAACCCTTATAATGAAAACCAAACCTTAATTTAAATCTTATTGGGCTCAAATAGCAAAATTATAACTAAATCAATCGACTTAAATCATTGAAGAGCAAAACCCAACCTCTTGGGGTTTGATTTATGCCCAAAACACCTCTTTTCATCCGATTATCCACTCAAAATGTTAGAACACCATATAGAAACTCAAAACAATCTCCCAAGGACCCAAAGAAACCAAAGCTTACAAGAATAAAGCCTTTGAGATCAAAATCCAAAAATTTCCTCTTTCAAAAATTTAAGAAAATCAAGAGGGAAGGAAGAGGATTGAAGTAGGAAGTTTACCTATCATGTAGCCGAGCTCGCAATGGTCGTAAAGCCTCCTAGATTCAAGCCTAACTCCCTCTCTTTCTCCTCTCTTCTTCCTCTCTCTCTCTCTCTCTCTCTTGTGCGTTTGTTTCTTTATTCTAATTTTGTGTTTCTGCGTGTTGTTTCCTCTTAAAATTGATCTTAAAACATTTTAGGGAAAATTACAAGAAATGGCCCAACATTTTTTATTATAGCACAAAAGCTTGAGTCAACTTTGGTAATTTTTTTCATAGTTAAAAATAATAAAAACCTAACTTTTGCTTAATAAAATTTAAACTCTAGACCTCTATTAAATTATTCTAAATTTTAATTTAATTATATATATTTTATTTTATTTTTTTAATAAATTTGAGTCTTAAAATTTCAAGATGTTACAATGTAAGTGAAAGGATCACATTTGAAGTGTTAAAATTTCCACTCAATTGAACTTGGTTATGCTTTGTAGATTAGGGGATGTATATTGACCATAGCATTATTTTAATGCTAAACCTATTTTCTCATATGCACTCCTTAATGATCTTTTTATAAGCCACATTACAACATACTAAAGTCCACTTAATTCTTAATTTCAAGTGCTATTTAGTGGTGAAGATGTAAAAGGGTTACAAGCCTATGGTAGGGTTTGTCTTAAAGAAACTTAAGTGAAATTGAATACCATATACACTTTGAGTGAAGAGAGTAAACACTTGAGCTAGTGAGGCTTACTTTTTGAAATGAATTCTTGGTAAGGGTTTGTTTATAGTGTGCATAATTCTTTCTTAAATACTTCCACAATAATTAAGAATTTGTTGAAGTTCATGAGCTAGTAATATGGTAATTTTGAATTTATTTTTCTTTGTTTTGGTTTATTTTTCCTTAAGAAGAGGGCTTCTTTTATCTTATTTGCACACTTTATCCACTCATTTATGACCCATTTTATATGTTATATTCCCTAGTTTGATGCATCTATGGTATTAAAAGCAAGAAAATCACCTAAAGGGCAAAGTTGTGCACTAAGGGTATTTTTGTCTAAAAATTGAACTTTTTAGAAAATGTACAAAAACATTAGTCAAAATTTTTTTGATGCCCAGGAGAATAAATGTGAAATTATAATTTAAAAATTTAATGTGGTTTAGGAGATATTAATTAAAAATCATAAAATTAAGATTGTTGACTTTATTGACCTAATTAGGGATTTGTGCATGTGTGTGTACATTGGTTTTCACATGGGGCAACCCTTGGATTGCATTTTATTATTTATCTCACATTTAAATAATTAATTTTATTTTTATAAATATGAATGATTGTGTCACATGTATTTATTTAATTAATTTTGTTTATTATGTGACATAGGTGAAACATGTGCACTTTGACTTGCATCAATTGGTCAAGGAAGTGCATGAGAGGAATTTTTAGCATAAGAGGCATGCTAATTGGCTAAGGGATAGGGTAGATTATATTTCTTAAGTACAAAGCATGGGAATATTCATATGAGCATAGGAATTATCACCCAACCGATGAGAAGGTGCCACCTAAAGGCATGTGCACATAGTGTGAAGCTCTCCTTTCATTTTAATTTCATTTTTAAATAATTTTTAGCCCCTAATCTAATGAGGAAACATGCACCTTCAGCCAATTCATTAAAAATTTTAGATTCAACACATCATTAATTCACTACACTTAACTCTTTCTTATCTTCTCTCTTTAGTTCATCTTATTATTCATTTTCTCTCCATTGTTCTTCAATTTTCTAGCACCCTAACCTCCATTTCCAGCCATTAAACCTCCACACACCATTCTTCATCCCTCACCTAGCTCATCCCTTTCCTTTCATTTTCACAAGAATCCAAGCTCAATTTCCTCATCCAAATGGTTGTGGAGTTTAGCCTTCAGAAGATTCTTCAAGGTTTCATGGAGATGATGATGAGTGCAAAGGTTCTTAGTAGAATCATAGGGAGATGAAGATAGAGGATGAATCTACAGCTTCACTTGGCTAATTTTCTTTTATTTTCTATTATCTTCTCTTTTTACTTGATGGTTAGATGTCTTAATTTAGAGTTTGATCATCATGGCTTATAAATTTTAATTTGAATTTGATCTTGATGTAAAGAGAAGAGGGTTGTGTTGTTGAATTCTATTGAACTTTGGTTTTGATGATTAGAAAATAAAGAAAAGTTTTTACGTTAAATGTTATCTAATCTTAACCAAAGTTGATTGGTTTAACATTAATCTAAAACTGACTAAGTGTAAGCTTTTTTGTGTAACATAATTTCTTTTTCTACGTATCTTTATCTTAGTTAAGTATTTGAATTTACTATATTTTGTGTTCTTGTTATTTCCTGATGCATCCTGATACAAATCTTGCTCTAGAATTTTTTCTAAGTGTCCTTTACACTAGCACTGTGGCCTTAGCATCGGTGCTACATATTTTGATTCTTTATCTCTTATTTTGAGTTTCATCTAACACTAGTCCTCTTAGACCTTAGCACCAGTGTTATCCCTTTATGTCTATGCAATTGATCTTCTTTGCGTTAGTACTTTTCATATAACATCGGTATTATTGCTCACTTTGTCTTTGTTTGAGTTAAGATAACACTTGTGCTATCCAATAGCACCCATACTAATTTGTGGACAATATTTGTAACATCAATGCTAGTAGCATAGCATCGGTACTATTTCTTTCCTTCTCTCACAAAGACTTTATACTGAACATTTAACTTCAATGTTATTTCCTCTAACACCAGTGCTAAGATGTCACCTTAATAATATTCTTTATTCTCTCAATATTGTTAAAAATCTTTATCATTTATGAAGATGAACAACATCAATACTATCCAAATAATACTTGAGCTAAGCTTCTTTTAAAAAGCTTTTTTGTTACTATAGCACCAGTGTTGGCATTATTAACACTAATACTATCTTGCCTTCCTGTGCTCTATTTTTCATGACATTTTCAAATCACATTGAAATTCATCTCTCAATCACTCTTTTCCTTTGCAATCGTGTTCTCTCTATATCCTTATTGAGTGATACTCAAACATGATTATTGCCTTGAAGTTATTTGTTTTGCTTATCTTTTCTTGATTCATCTCCTTTGCCTTCTATTACGTTGTGATATATAAGCTTTACTTTCTTTTTTCATAAGCATTTAATTCTTTTAGCCATTACTGTGTGAAAAAGGAAGTCTCTACTATAAAGTACTATTCCATTGCCTTATCCACTGGAGAAACTCAGTTAAGCTCAAATATCTAAGGAAAACTCAAAGGAAAGAAGGAGATAAAATGCAATCAACCTTTAATGGAAAAAATTATGAGTCTAACAGATCATTTATGATTCTCAACTATAAATAGACTCATTTTAAAACTTAAAAAAACTACAAAAAAGCAAGCCAATGAGAAAAAATTCTACAATTACTTAAGCATTAAAGTTTACCTACTTTCTATGTATCATTTATTAGTTGAGAGCCTCATTGTTCATATATATACTCTTAGAAAGAGTTTAAAGTAGTAGTAGTTTATTCTTGAACTTACTCCATTCACCCCTGTTTTCTATCTTCAAAACAGAGGAACTTAAGCTTGAGGAGCTTGAGGGGATTTATCATTACCTTTGTGAGGGGGAGAGATTCAGACTTATTGAAAAGTCTATTGATGTACTGAGGCAATCAAGAGCTCGAATTAATCTTAGTAATATAGTTGAAAATCTCAAGAGGTTCCTGAGGACTAAATGAAGACTCAAGTAATAAGAGTAGAATTAGGATAAATCACTCATGTTAAGCTTAACTTTCCTTCCTCTTGTGCTTGGTGATTTCATTCCTTCTTTATCTTAATTATTTCTATAAATTTTTATAATTGAATTAGCCCAATTCACCTCTGTCTTAGGTCATTTACAAATTCTTTCTTTGGCTGCTATGGTAATTCTTTAGCTATCATTTATATATGTTTTTCATTTACTAAAATACATTTGTTGATATTGCATAATCTTGTGATGTTAATGCTTGTAATGTTAAGTAGCTTAGCATAATCTTGTGGTTGCTTAATTTTTTATTTAGCCGTGGCACTTGAGGGAAGGCTTTTGACTAAAAAACTTGACTAATCTTTTCACCAATTAGTTAAATGAACTAATAACTTTAATTTAAGACTTAGAGAATTTAGCTAATTAGGTTAATAGGCTTAGGAAAATCTTCTTAGGTCAAGATAGTTTTGGTCAAGGGGAAAGGGAAGTTGAATTTAGCTTAATCACAAGGAGATAATGATTACAAAGTCAACTAATTTCTAGGGTTTCACATTTTTGAGAAAGGGAAGTCCACACCATTTACTTTAGTTAGAATTTTTAATTACTTGTCAACTAGGTAATTAGGTAATCAAACTTTTACAACATTGAATCACTTATTCCATTAGATAGCCTTTTAGTTGAACTTAAACCATTCCTTTGGAGGTGACTTAGGTTGGCCCTTTGCTATATTAGGGTTAGCTTAGTTTTATTTTGAGCATTAAGTGACGAAGTCTATTCGGTAGTTAGTAGTAGCGACATTTTTTGTTATTGAAATTATTATTTTACCTCGTGATTACATTTTTTACAGGTTCTAATAGTGAGCCGAGTAAAGGAAAAGATTCTTGATCGACATAATAGTGTTACCACCTTGTGGTGAAGGGTTTGTGTAATGAACTTATTCTATTGTGCATTTGTAAATGAAAGTTGCCATAGGATTCATATGTATGTTTTGTATGGCGACTAATGGTGATTTTGCGTATCTTAACCCTATATGTGTAAATGTTCTATATATGGTGAATTATATGACATTGGGCTAAGATTTATTTGTGTATATATAAGTTGTGATTATGTGGTGGTATGTGATTCTTAGCCCAATCATGGTGAGAAATGATTTAGGGTTATGATTGTGATGTGTAAAAGTATGTATGTTTGATTATGCTTGCAATGATGATTTTGCAATGAATTCGTTGTGAAATTGTAGATTAAATAGCCAAGAATGTTCTTTTATGTAATGTCTAAGTTTTGATTTGGAAATATATATGTCATGATTATTAGTTAATCAGGTATGTATGATCCTTTTGAACTTAGTTCTAGGCCTAAAATGGCTTAATGAGACAAATAATGTAATTTGAACACTTTAGTGCTCGAGTTTTTAAAGAAAAGTACCTTTTTACACCTAAGTTTATAAATTTAGATTGGACTATTGGATCATGTCCAAACTTGTCGCATTAGTTAGTTCATGTAGGTGCTTGGTTCACTCTAATTGGATGTCGTATGAAGAAACGATGCACGCGGAAAGTTTACCTCAATGAATTGTTATGTACATAGACAGGGAGCTTGTGGCTCTGTGCCACATGCTGCGACACATGTAGTGCATGCCCTTTTTTTTAGCCTTGTTTTTGTTATGTTAAATCATGCGTTGGGAGTGATAAATATATCAAATTGTATTCCGCTATGTACTATTTAATATATGACTTATTTTAAATGATTTAAAAAAAAGTTTTGGGGTCTTAAAATTTTAAACCGAATGTTTCTTTAGTATGTGTTATATGGTGTATTTGTAGTAAGACTATAATGTGGTATAAGGAGTATAACCTAATCACCATGTTAACTTAATCACTATGTTCACAATCTAAATTGTACTCAGAAAATTCATCTTAAAAGTGTAACATCCAAAAAATTTAAACCCTAATTTATTAACTTAATTTGGGTAGAGTTAATGAGGTATGTGGCCAGAGGGGCTTAACTTAGTATAATTGTTGTGATTTCAGCCTAATAGTGGGTCCGAATCAATGGCAGGCCACCCAGGCAAGGAAAGAGGATGAATAAGCGAAGAGTTGTGTTCTGTGCCACACGCTGTGGGGCGTGGTTGGTCTGCCGCGACGCTGATAGAACACATTTGTTACCCACTTTTATTTGTCAATTAGGACCATTTTATTAATGATTTATCACCTTCAAGTGCACACATTGCATTAGATTTGGAACTTTGCCTAAGTTTCTAATATCAGTGCACTAGGGGCATTTTGGTCCAAAAAATGAACTTTTGAGAAAATGTACAAGAAAAATTGACAAAGTGCATTTTATGTCCAGTTGATGAATGGTGAAATTATATTTTTAAAATTCATTTTAGTTTGGGAGTAATTAAATAAAAAAGTCAACACTTTCTTAAGTGTCTTAGTTTGTCTTAGTTTTTGGTTTGCCTTTGTGTAAAAATTTTTATATAATTTTGTGCAGCCTAAAACTTGGTTAATTTAATAAATTCTCCCTTCTAATTATGAATTTAATTCTGGACATGAATTAGATTTTATTATATCATATGCTATTTAATTGAATTATGTGATTTATGTGACATAGGTGGCATGTGACTTGTGCATCAATTGGGCAATTGAGGTCAACACTCCTTGAGGACAATGGCTGATGGTTTGCACGTGAATTATGATTATTTTGAGGGATTAGATCAGCTAAAATGATGTGGATGACACATGGGAAATTAGGCACACATTGGAATCATCTACAAACCAATAGGAAGTTGCCACCTTGCAAGTGTGACAAGGCTCCCATTTACATTTTAATTTCTTTTTCCTTATTTTAATTAAGCTTCAGCTGATGGGAGACACCAAGGAGCACGCCATTTTAAGTCTCAAATGGGATCCAACACATATCTCATTCATCTTCCACATTCTCTCTCTCTTGTTCATAGTGTTCTTCATTTTCTCTCTTTTGTTCTTCATTTTCCAGCACCCTAACCTCCATTTTCAGCCACCAAACCTCCACAAAACTCATACCATTCTTCTCCTCTCTTCATTTTCGTTCCATCCCTTCCATTTTCACAAGGATTGAAGCTCATTTCCATCATTCAAGAGCTATGGAGTTTGGCCTTCACAAGCAATCACTAGGGTTCTTGAAGATGAAGATTGGCTAAGTTTCTTTGTGGAATCCTAGAGAGATGAAGATGGAGGATGAGTCTTGAGCTTCAAATTGGCTAAGTTCTTTTGTTTCCTATCCTCTTCTCTTTTTACTAGATGGTTAGATTCTTTAATCTAGGGTTAATCATCTTAGCTTATAAATTCTAATTTGAATTTGATGTTGATGTAAAGAGAGAGGATTGTTTCATTTAATTTCTTCCTTGGACAGCCATGACTGAATTTTGCCACTCTTTGTTTGGCACATAATCTTGTGTTTTTCAATTAGTGAATTTCTTGTGTTAATATTGCATAATCTTGTGGTGTTAATGCTTGTGTTGTTGAGTAGCTTGACATAATCTTGTGGTTGCTCAATTTATGTGTTTGACCATGGCTGTTGAGAGAGGATTTTGAATGAATCACTTGGCTAATGTCTTCACCAATTGGTTAATTGAACTAGGGACTTTAATCTAAGACCTAGGGAGGTTAGCTAATTAGGTTAATTGGCTTAGGATAATTTTCTTAAGTCATGACAGCTTTAGTCAAGAGGAAAGGGAAGCTAAACTTAGCCTAATCATGAGAAGATAATGAGTCCAAAATCAACTAATCTCTAGGGTTCCATTATTGTAAAAAGGGAAGTTCATTTCACTCACTTTCACTAGCATTTTAATTACTTGCATATTAGGTAATTAGTTTAGATAATTAGATAGATAACTAAATTCCTACAAACTTTGGTTGATTTATTTCACTAGATAACTTTCAATTAGACTTAAAACCATTCCTTGGGAGATGACCTAGGGTTGGCCCTATATTGCATTAGGGTTAGCTTTAGTGTAATTTTGAGGATAAGCGACTAATTTCCTATCAAAATTTTGGCGCCGTTGCCGGGGAATGGTTTAAGTTTAATTCTAAGGTTGTTTAGTACTTAATTTATATTTTTAGTGTTCCTGAAAATTTTTTTGAAAAATTATAAAAATTTGTGTTTTGTGTTTTGTTTAGTGTTTTTTGTGTGTTTTGAGTGTTTTTATTCTGTTTTGAAAAAGAAAAAAAAATTAATGCAATTTTCGTTGGTTTGGTGTAGAGCTGAAAATACTCTGTTTCTAGTGTCTCTGTCTGAAATTGAAAAATTAACTGGGAATGAGTCTGAGGGAATTTGAACTTGAAATTTATTTCATTGAAAGCTCTATATCCTAGCTTCACTTTAAAATTGGTTTGGTCAATTTTGGACGTGGGAAGTGTCCTGTGGAAATTTTACAATCTAACAAGGTCCAGGGAGCCATTACAGAGGATTTCCAAAACCCTGTTTCAATTTTGAGTTAGCATATCTTCTCTTTGTGCGTTCAAATTGATTGATTCCAGTTTCATTTTTCTTATCGCTGTCTTATCTTTGTTTCTTGTGTTTAGGATTTTCTTCAATTTTTCCATTTTCCTATTTGAAAGTTTGTTAGAAGCTCTGAAGGTCTTCTGGACGAAATCCTGTTTCTCCAGACTTGAGGACCAACTTGTGAAAACTTCTGGGAACGATTGGGCAGGATTTTTAATCTAAAACTTTTATATAATTTTCCTGTATATCTCTTGTGTTTCTCATAAAAGTTTCAGGGGAATTTATCATGTGGATTTGCTGATAGAAAATTCACAAGTTCACTGTCTCCAGAGAGCCTACTGTGCGAATTCCAGAATTGCCAAAGCTTCTTGATTGAGCATTTCTAACTCTCTTTCTACTTGTTTGGTGTTATTTTTTTTTCATTTTGTTGCTATTGAGTTTAAAAAAAAATAAAAAAAAATTATTTCTCTTGCTTTTGTGTGTTTTGAATTGTTTCATGTTGATTTGCATTTTAGTTTAGCTTGTTCTTTGTTCTTAATTTTCTTGAGCTTGATTAGTGCATGACCCGAAGAAAACATACCTCTTTTGTTGAATTAGATCCAGAAATTGAAAGGACTATTTCTAGATTGAGAAGATCACAACCTATTCTTGATTCTCATTTGGTTTGTAATTCAACAATGGAAGGTATCTTAGGACATGAGCATGTGCATAATGAGGGCCATGGGAATGGGAATGAGAATTTGCATGATGATGGCCATGTTAATAATGAATTTGAAGGCTTGCATAACCCTAGAGAGGAGAGGAGCATTAGGCAATTAACTCAACCTAATTGGCATGATAATCCTTATGGCTTATATGTTCCTCCTACTAATGTTCAATTTGAAATTAAATCCTCCTTGATTAATGCATTGCCTAAATTTCATGGGTTACCAGGAGAGGATTGTCATAGGTTTTTGCATACTTTCCTATTGGTTTGTGATACTATGAAGCCTATGCATGTAAATGTTGATGATGTTCAAGCTAAGGCTTTTGTATTTTCTCTTGAAGGTTTAGCAAAGGAATGGTATTTCAACTACCCTTCTTATGTGAAAGTGAGCACATGGGCTGAGCTAAGAAGACTCTTCTTAGATAAATTCTTTCCAAATTCCAAGGTCACCAATTTGAGAAAGCAAATCTATGGGGTCCAACAAGGAGAGGATGAGAGTCTCTATGAGTATTGGACTAGATTCCAAGGCCTTTTGGCTAAATGCCCACACCATCAAATTTCTAGTGAGAATTTAGTCCAATATTTCTATGAGGGCTTGATTCCAAGAGACAAAGTTAACATTGATGCCGCTAGTGGTGGATGCTTGATTGACCTCACTTCCTTAAAGGCTTGGGAACTAATTGACAAGATGGCTTCAAGTGGTGCTCAATACTCTACAAGGGAAAAGAGAAATGTGAATATGGTAGGTTCCTCAGTTCTTAATGATTCATATGTGGACTTGCTAGCTGCCAAGATTGGGAGAATGTTGGCTCCACAAATATCTCAAGTGAGCAATGTAAGTACTTCTCAAGCACTTGTCCCTTATTCTTGTACTTTTTGTGACTCACCTATGCATGTAGAAAGCAATTGTCCTATTAAGTTTGAACAAGTAAATGCTATCTACAATGGAAAACAATCCTATGGTGGGAGGCAAGGGCAAGGAGCTTATTCTAATACTTACAACCCTTCATGGAGAGACCATCCTAATTTCTCCTATTCAAATCCAAATGTGGCTTTACAAGACAATCAACAAAGAGGATCCTATCAAAACACCTTTGGCCGTGACCCTCCACCTCATTTGTCTCAAGGTAGCTCTTCTCAAAGCTACAATCCAAGTGGTAATTCTCTTGCACCTTCTTCTAATTCTTATAGTGATAGGAGGCTTGTTCCAATTGAGAGTTCTTCTAATTCGAAACTCTTCTAATGATGTGAATGTGTTACGTAAGCAGTTGATTGAAATGAACTCTTTGTATAAAAACATGTATGATGGCTTAGGGAACAAGGTAGAGAGTATGGGTAACAAGTGTGAGAACATGAACTCTAAAATTGATGCCCTTACTTCTCAAATGAATATGCTTGCTAACCAATTAAGTGCAGCCAATGCTCAAGCCTCTACATTACCATCCAACACCGTTGCTAATCCTAAAGCTAATCTTAATGCTATCACATTGAGGAGTGGCAAGGAGTTGGGAGAAAGAGTACAAGAAGACAAAAGACAAGGGAAGGCCGAGAAGCCCTCTTTAAATTCTTCAATTGATGTTAATGTTTCTAGTTCTTCTTTTGCTCCTAATGATGCATCTTTTTGTAGAGATGATGAGGATGAAAACATTGAGGAGATCATATGTGAGCAACCACCATCTAAGGTGGAAAAGGGGACTATGGCCGAGTTGTTTAGTAAGGAAAAAGAGGGAGAGGCCGAGCAAAGTGAAACAAGAAAGGAGAGTTCAAGGAAGGAAGAAGGAAAGCAAAGTCAAGAGATTATGAAGAAGCTTCCTTTTCCACAAGCACAAGTGGTCCCTAAGCAAGTAAAGGGACAATTTGATCAAGAGGTATATGATTTCTTCCACAAGATTCATGTTAATGTACCCTTGATGGATGTAGTTAAGAACTTTCCTAAGTATGCCAAATTTTTGAAAGATTGTTGTACAAATAAAAGAAAATTTAGGCCTAATGCAAGGGTACAATTACCCTCATCTGTGAGTGCTATCATGAAGCCTCAACTCCCTATAAAATGTGAGGACCCCGGTTCCTTCACAATTCCATGCAAGATTGGCAACACACATTTTTCTCATGCATTGATAGACTTAGGTGCAGCCATTAATGTTATGCCTCTTTCAATTTATCATGCCTTGAGTCTTGATTGCATGCATAAGACACCTATGATATGCCAATTAGCGGATAGAAGTGTTAGAAGACCACATGGAGTAGTAGAAGACTTGTTGGTTTGTGTTAAAGGTCTATTATTTCCTGTGGATTTCTATGTGCTTGATATGTCAAAAGAAGGGAGTGGGGATGATATTTTGATTTTAGGAAGGCCATTTATGAGGACTGCCCGTACATTGATTGACATGGAAAAAGGTAGTTTGATTTTGAAATGTGGAGAGGATCATGTTATTTTTAATATATATGAAGCAATGAAACATCCTTTTGAGGATTATTCTTTGTTAGGTGTAAGTTCCATTGAGTTATTGCTTCATGATGCTTGTGAGTCTCACATGCTTGATTCTTTCTCACATGTTGATGATGATTTGTCTCTTGTTACTACTACATGTATTGATGGATGTAGTTGTCCTATTTGTTTAGAGATTGATGCATGCTTGAATGATGCAACTACTTCTTCTCATGATTTGTTTAAAATATCTCCTATGCTTGATCTTGAAATGCTTGAGAAGGGTATATCTTCTTGTGTTGTAGGTACTAAAGCCATTAAGGCCGAATCTATGAGTTTTTCTCCACTCGAGCTTGATGTTCTTAGGATTCCCAAGCTATTGGAGGAAAATTCTACACTTTCACATGTCGAGGCCGTGGCTCAAGTCCAAGCACTTGAGGACAAGTTGCAAGAAAAGGGGGAGGCTGTAAAGAAAGAAGAGGAGAAATCAAAAACAAGTGACAAGCCTAAAAGACAAGATAGTACCATGGAATATTCCACCAAATTAGACTTGAAGAAGCTCATTCCCTCTTGTGTAGAGCCACCTACCTTGGAGTTGAAGCCTTTACCATCCAATCTCAAGTATGCATATCTCATTGAGAATGAGAAGCTTCCGGTAATAATTTCTAACTCTTTATCTCTTGAGGAAGAAAATGCATTACTTGATGTGTTGAGAAAGAACATACATGCTATTGGTTGGACTTTGGCTGACATTCCTGGTATTGACCCTATTGTGTGCACACATAAAATTTTTCTTGAGGACAATGCTAAGCCCATTAGGCAACCACAAAGGAGACTTAACCCATTGATTTTAGATGTGGTAAAGAAAGAGGTTGTTAAGCTACTTAGTGCTGGGATCATCTATCCTATAGCTGACAGTGAGTGGGTGTCTCCAACCCAAGTTGTACCTAAGAAAGGGGGGATTACTGTGGTAAAAAATGAGAAAGGAGAGCTTGTTCCAACTAGAGTTCAAAATGCTTGGAGAGTGTGCATAGACTATAGGAAGCTCAATAATGTGACTAGGAAGGACCATTTTCCTTTGCCTTTTATTGATCAAATGCTTGAGAGATTGGCTTCCAAGTCCCATTATTGCTTCCTAGATGGGTTTAGTGGGTATTTTCAGATTCCTATAGCTCCTAGTGACCAAGATAAGACTACCTTTACATGCCCCTTTGGTACATTTGCCTATAGGAGGATGCCTTTTGGTCTTTGCAATGCACCTGGTACTTTTCAAAGATGCATGATGTCCATATTTTGTGATTTTATTGAACATTGCATGGAAGTCTTTATGGATGATTTTACTGTGTATGGTGAGTCCTTTGATTCATGCTTGCATTCTTTAGATAAAGTGCTTGGTAGGTGCATTGAAAAGAAGCTTGTGCTTAACTTTGAAAAATGCCATTTCATGGTAGATAAAGGAATTGTTTTAGGCCATTTGATTTCTTCCAATGGCATAGAGGTGGATAAGGCCAAAGTAGATGTGATTGCTTCTTTGCCATATCCTGTTTGTTTGAAAGATTTGAGATCATTTTTGGGACATGCAGGCTTTTATAGGAGATTTATAAAGGGGTTTAGTGAAATTGCTTTGCCTATGTCTAAACTCTTACAAAAAGATGTTGATTTTGTTTTTGATGATGCTTGCAAAAGGAGTTTTGACACTTTGAAAAGCATGCTCATTTCCCCTCCCATTAAAGCCCCAAATTGGTCTTTACCTTTTGAGTTGTCATGTGATGCTTCTAATTTTGCTGTGGGAGCTATGCTTGGTCAAAGAGAGGGCAAGTTATCATATGTGATTGCTTATGCATCTAGGACCCTAGATTCAGCTCAGGTTAATTACACCACAACTGAGAAAGAGTTGTTTGCTATTGTTTTTGCACTTGATAATTTAGATCATATCTTCTTAACTCTAAAGTTGTTGTGTACACTGACCATGCTGCTGTGAGGTACTTGTTTAAGAAGACAGATTCTAAGCCTCGCTTGATTCGATGGGTGATCTTAATGCAAGAATTTGATGTGGAGATAAGGGATAGGAGTGGTTCTACCAATCAAGTAGCGGATCATTTGTCTAGACTACCTCATTTAAAAGCTACTATGGTAAACTCTAACCCTACTATTCCTTGTGATTCATTTCCTGATGAGGCATTGTGTGCCATTTCATCTAAGCCTCCATGGTATGCCTCTTTTGCTAACTATATTGAGTGTGGAGTCTTGCCTCCTTGTGCTTCACGTTTTGCCATTGAAAAATTGAAAGAGAGTCTAGATTTTACATTTGGGAACCACCTTTGATGTGGAAGATTTGTAGTGATAAAGTGATTAGGAGGTGTGTTGATGATGTTGATGTGCCTTCTGTTCTTGAATTTTGTCACTCTCATGCATGTGGTGGTCATTTTAGCTCAAATAAGACAGCTAGGAAGGTTTTAGATTGTGGATTGTATTGGCCTAGCTTGTTTAAAGACTCTTATGAATTTTGTAAAGCATGCTTGAAATGTCAAAAGGTTAGTAGTTGGGGTAAGAGACATGAAATGCCTCAACAACCCATTTTATTTTGTGAGATTTTTGATGTTTGGGGCATTGACTTCATGGGTCCCTTTCCACCATCCTTTAGTTTTGAGTACATATTACTTGGTGTTGATTATGTTTCAAAGTGGATTGAAGCCATTCCTACTAGAACTTGTGATGCTAAGATTGTTTTGAAGTTTCTCAAATCTAATATTTTTTGTAGGTATGGAGTTCCTAAGGCCTTGGTAAGTGACCAAGGATCCCACTTTTGCAATAAGATGATGAAGGCTCTCTTGGCTAAATATGGGGTGCATCACAAAATCTCTACACCATATCATCCCCAAACTAATGGCCAAGCCGAAGTATCAAATAGAGAAGTCAAGAAAATCCTAACCAAGGTGGTGAACACAAATAGGAAGGATTGGTCTTTACACTTGGAGGATGCTTTGTGGGCTTATCGGACCGCTTATAAGACTCCCATTGGCATGTCTCCTTTTCGATTGGTGTATGGAAAGGCTTGCCACCTCCCTGTGGAGATAGAGCATAGGGCCTATTGGGCCATCAAGAAACTAAACTTGGATTTCCATCTTTCGGCTAAGGAGAGATTTCTTCAAATGCAAGAACTTGAGGAGCTTAGGTTGGATGCCTATGAGTCTTCTAGAATCTATAAGGAGAAAACAAGGATCCTTCATGACAAGCTAATCTTGAGGAAAAAGTTCCAAGAAGGAGATCAAGTCCTCTTGTTCCAAACAAGGTTTATTCATAAGCATGCCAAGTTGAAGTCTAAGTGGGAGGGACCATATCTAGTGACCAAGGTGTTTCCCTATGGGGTTTTGCAACTCTTGAATAAAGCCACGGGTTCCACTATGCAAATCAATGGTCACCTATGCAAGCTCTACAAAGATGCCAAATCACTTCAAAAGGAGGAGGACTTCTCTCAACATGTTTTTGAACCACCATGATAAGGTTGTATCTCTCTAACCTTGAGCTTTTACCTTCCTTTAATTGATATATTTAATGATAGGTATAGTTCAAGTGTGGGGGAGATGAACCTAGTAGGAAAATTAGAGTTTATTTGCTTTATTTGACTTCTTTGTTTTGTGTTTTAGTTTGAAAAAAAAAAATCTGCACCACACTTTTGTTATGCATTCATTATTGATCTCACTTTTTTATCACTAGTCTATACATACATTGAGGACAATGCATGATTTAAGTGTGGGGGAGAGAAATAAACATTTTGTTTTGTTTGTTTGGTTTTGTTTGGTTTTGCAAAAAAAAATTTAAAAAAAAAAATTTTTCTTTGTTTTGTTTTGTTTGAGGTTACTTAATTACCTAGCTCTTGAATGGATATTTTGATTCTTGAGATGTGGTAATTTTTAGGATTGAATAGGTGTGAAGTGAACATTCTTTTACCTTGAATTAATGGATTAGAGTGGCATATTACCCATTCATGGAAGAGGCTAAACACTCATGTGTGATTAATTCCTTAGTGATGTTACCCTCTAGAATTTGTTTCACTTCTTAATTAAGACCATATATCTTGCACTTGTTTGATAGGAGATGAGAGATGGCATTCATAAAAAATAGCCAAGAGCCAAATAGCCAACCTATTATTATTTATTATCCTTTGTTAGCCACTTTGAGCCTTTGGTTTGATTCTTAAAAAAAAAATATTCACCCTATTTTTCCCCAAGGAATGCATGTTACACTTTTATATGTCTTTTTAATATTCATTGCATGTCCTAGATCAAATGAGTGGATGCCTATTATCATTTCTCTATCCATTACTTCCATTGTTTTCAAAGAGTTAGGGGCAACCAAAAAAAAAAACAACAAAGATAGATTTGAAAAAAAAAATATAGTCAAAAAGAAAAGAAATAAAGTTGCTAGAAAAAGAAAAAAAAAAGAAGAAGAAAAAAAAAAAAAGAAAGAAAAAAAAAAAAAAAATAAAAAAAAAGTTGCCTAGCTCATCCATTCCATTTGTTTTATTATTTCTTATCATTTCTTTCCATCATCCTCATTGTGTTAAGGTGTTCACTCAATTGAGTTAGGTTATGCTTTGCATATTAAGGGGATATATCTTGATTTAGCATTATTTTGATGCTAACCCTATTTTTTTTTATATACATGCATTTCTTAGACATCCTTTCATTACCTATATCACAACCTAATAAAGTCCATTTGATTCTTGATTGCAAGTGCTATTTAGTGATGGAGATGTAGAAGGGTTACAAATTCATAGTAGGGTTTATCCTAAGAAATTTTGAGTGAAATTTAATACCTTATACACTTTGAGTGATGAGAGCAAACACTTAACCTAGAGAGGCTTACTCTTTGACATTGATTCTTGGTAAGGGTTTGTTTGTGATGTGCATAATTCTTTCGTAATTATTGCCACATTGATTGATAATTTGTAGAAGTTCATGAGCTAGTATTTTAGTGACTTGAAACAATGTTTTTTCTCTTATTTCTTTGTCTTATAGTTTCTTTTGGGACCTTTTTCACTTGATTTTGCCCGGAGTGCAAAAGCTAAGTGTGGGGGAATTGATAGAACACATTTGTTACCCACTTTTATTTGTCAATTAGGACCATTTTATTAATGATTTATCACCTTCAAGTGCACACATTGCATTAGATTTGGAACTTTGCCTAAGTTTCTAAGATCAGTGCACTAGGGGCATTTTGGTCCAAAAAATGAACTTTTGAGAAAATGTACAAGAAAAATTGACAAAGTGCATTTTATGTCCAGTTGATGAATGGTGAAATTATATTTTTAAAATTCATTTTAGTTTGGGAGTAATTAAATAAAAAAGTCAACACTTTCTTAAGTGTCTTAGTTTGTCCTAGTTTTTGGTTTGCCTTTGTGTGAAAATTTTTATATAATTTTGTGCAGCCTGAAACTTGGTTAATTTAATAAATTCTCCCTTCTAATTATGAATTTAATTCTGGACATGAATTAGATTTTATTATATCATATGCTATTTAATTGAATTATGTGATTTATGTGACATAGGTGGCATGTGACTTGTGCATCAATTGGGCAATTGAGGTCAACACTCCTTGAGGACAATGGCTGATGGTTTGCACGTGAATTATGATTATTTTGAGGGATTAGATCAGCTAAAATGATGTGGATGACACATGGGAAATTAGGCACACATTGGAATCATCTACAAACCAATAGGAAGTTGCCACCTTGCAAGTGTGACAAGGCTCCCATTTACATTTTAATTTCTTTTTCCTTATTTTAATTAAGCTTCAGCTGATGGGAGACACCAAGGAGCACGCCATTTTAAGTCCCAAATGGGATCCAACATATCTCATTCATCTTCCACATTCTCTCTCTCTTGTTCATAGTGTTCTTCATTTTCTCTCTTTTGTTCTTCATTTTCCAGCACCCTAACCTCCATTTTCAGCCACCAAACCTCCACAAAACTCATACCATTCTTCTCCTCTCTTCATTTTCGTTCCATCCCTTCCATTTTCACAAGGATTGAAGCTCATTTCCATCATTCAAGAGCTATGGAGTTTGGCCTTCACAAGCAATCACTAGGGTTCTTGAAGATGAAGATTGGCTAAGTTTCTTTGTGGAATCCTAGAGAGATGAAGATGGAGGATGAGTCTTGAGCTTCAAATTGGCTAAGTTCTTTTGTTTCCTATCCTCTTCTCTTTTTACTAGATGGTTAGATTCCTTAATCTAGGGTTTAATCATCTTAGCTTATAAATTCTAATTTGAATTTGATGTTGATGTAAAGAGAGAGGATTGTTTCATTTAATTTCTTCCTTGGACAGCCATGACTGAATTTTGCCACTCTTTGTTTGGCACATAATCTTGTGTTTTTCAATTAGTGAATCTTGTGTTAATATTGCATAATCTTGTGGTGTTAATGCTTGTGTGTGTTGAGTAGCTTGACATAATCTTGTGGTTGCTCAATTTATGTGTTTGACCATGGCTGTTGAGAGAGGATTTTGAGTGAATCACTTGGCTAATGTCTTCACCAATTGGTTAATTGAACTAGGGACTTTAATCTAAGACCTAGGGAGGTTAGCTAATTAGGTTAATTGGCTTAGGATAATTTTTTAAGTCATGACAGCTTTAGTCAAGAGGAAAGGGAAGCTAAACTTAGCCTAATCATGAGAAGATAATGAGTCCAAAATCAACTAATCTCTAGGGTTCCATTATTGTAAAAAGGGAAGTTCATTTCACTCACTTTCACTAGCATTTTAATTACTTGCATATTAGGTAATTAGTTTAGATAATTAGCTAGATAACTAAATTCCTACAAACTTTGGTTGATTTATTTCACTAGATAACTTTCAATTAGACTTAAAACCATTCCTTGGGAGATGACCTAGGGTTGGCCCTATATTGCATTAGGGTTAGCTTTAGTGTAATTTTGAGGATAAGCGACTAATTTCCTATC
>NW_026555336.1:21411978-21448955 GCF_029017545.1 Prosopis cineraria | reverse complement strand
GTTGATATATTTTTTAATTCCGTAAATCTTATCATATCTTATTTATCATATCTTCTTTTATTTCATTCTTATCTTATCTTAATTTATTTATCTCATCTTATTTTATCTATGATATCTTATCTTATAATATCCATCCAATCTTATTTTATCTCACCTACCTTATTATATCTCATCTTTTACACTTCATTTGCAAACTTAATGTTAGTTTCCCATAATTATTATCTTACATTGTTGTTTCTCATTAGAACTTTTCCAAATCAAATTTGAGTAAAAGTGTTTAACTACTCATTAAAAGAGTGATAAACATAAGTGACTATAATGCCCTCATTGATATTACCATACAGCCTCCCACTGACTCTATTAATCATCATAAAATTATTTATTTTGAAAGCTTTAGGATACCAAATAAAACATTTCAAAAAAATAATTTTATAATATATCTTAGAAGTAAAATATTACACAGCAAAAGCATTGTGCAATAACACCTTAAGATCAACAAAAAAAACATATGTAATTCAATTAAATTAAGTCAAAACCGGGACCATATGCCATAAATCTTGCCACATGCACTGCAGCATGTTGTGGTATAGAGACCCCAATGTTACTCTCTGTGCCATGCACCATGGCATGTGGTCCTTTATTGACACATGTGCCACGGTGCACATATCAAAATCCGTTGTCAAATTTAGACTTCTAATATGAACTTTAGAAGTGCACCGTTTTCGCATTCAATGTCTAATTGGAGTGATTCAAGCACCATATAAAGCTTGTTTCAAAATCTAATTAATGACACTGTTCATTTCAATCTGATATTCTGTTCAAAACTTAGACACCTAAGTGTATTTTGACCATTTTAAGTCAAAACTTGCCACTCGAGCCTCTCAAATTGAAAAACCATATGTCATTAGCTACTTTTAGGGCTTGGACCACTCTAAATGGATAAGTACACTTGATTACTAACTATACACACAATATAACAAGAAATCACACAATTGGGATATAAATTGGCCACTATATTACTAAGGCCAAATTTCACATATACATTAAGAATTTATCAATTCTCGCATACTCACATTCATCTACTGGCCCACATTGCCATTTCAACATGTGCACACATATATACTAGTTTAGTGAGCTAGAACTCCAAACACCAAAATCACAAATATTCACAGTAATATGCACATGTTTTGAATTCTATGGCAACTTATATACACATTTACAACTACTTATATTTACAAATCCATTACACTAATTCTTATACAGCTATATTGAGAAATTCACTGTTCTCGACCTGAATCTTTCCCTTTAGCACTATAACTACTAGAACCTGAAAAACAATATAAATAACTATGGGTGAGATCAAAATCTCAGTAACAATATAGCTCATTGAATGTTTATTAGCACGGATAACCATGTCAAAGTAATAAAAATAAAGTATGGCATATTTATTTATCATAACATAGCTTTACTCATAACTTCTTCTCATTTTAACCATTTTCACACATTTTCCACACTAGCATGATCATCTAGCTACTAATCCTTCAAAACTCCCCAATATGAAACTATAGGCTCTACTGAGTCAATCACTCATTGACTTGAGTACACTTTCAGTGATAGAAACACCCGGCTAAAGGTAATTTATCCCACCTACAGACTACGATTTTCCTCATTTCACACACTTGTAATAGAGACGTCGTTGACTCCTAGCCACCCCTAACGAACACTGGAGAGTTGCCAGATTGCCTGGATGTCCTATGGCAATAGTCCTAATATAATGATGTACTAGATTACTTATGGTACTAGCCCATAAAATTTTACATCGGATGTCCCATTGTGTCAGCCTGACTATATAGATTTGTTCTCTCACATCTCCATACACACACATCTACACATACCTTGGGTGAACTCCTACCCCTATGATCATGCTTTTCACACATGTCTCATGACCTTTTTCCACAATTAACTATATATCATACAAAGCTAAAAGTTCCAATTCAAAGGAGTTAAATCCATGGCTATTGTTATCCTTGATAATGAGCTAAAAGTTGAATCAACAAAGGAGGAAGGAAAGAAAACATAAATATTGAAAATCATGTAAATAAATATGTAGAAGGAGACTTTCTTATTCCAAGTACTACACCCCCTCAAACATGAAAAGAAAAGTGAACATATGAGTAAGAGCAACTTGAGTGAAGATATTCAAGGGAATGCATATGGGTTAGAAAGAAGAACAAGAGAGTGAAAAAGAGGGAGAGGAAAATAAAGAAAAAAAGCCAGAAGTTGAAAAAGAACCATTGTGAGATGTTGAGAAAGTTCTATCTACTAACATTCTTAATCATTTTTTTCTAGTTATGTTGATTCTTTATTATAGGGATTTAATGATGCATTATGTAACATCCTGATTTCTTAATCCTGTGATTAGTTATAAATCATGGGTCAAGAAGTAATTAGTAAGAGATTAGAGATTTGGATGATTACTTGATGATTTATGTCCTTTGGATATTGAATAGACAGATAAAGGTGGAAGGATTGCATTTCAGGTTGAAGCGTGTGTGTATGGTGAGGATTCTATGTATGGTGAGGATTCTCCTCATTGTGCCATACGCCGCAACATAGATTGCATGCGCCATGGCACATGACTAAAAAATAACCCCTTAAGTTATGAAATTAGGGTGGATTTTAGAAAGAGAAATAAAAAACACACGAGAAGGAGCTGTGGTGTGATAAAGCAAAGGCTTTCAGAGCATTTGAAGGAACTTTTGATTAGTATCTTGTCGAATAAGCTGCGTATAACTCTTACCTTCCATTCTACCCAAATTTTCCTGAGTATGAGTTATAGAGAAATTAAATTGAAAAAATTTTAGAAGTTTAATTCTTATTTATTGGTAATAAAAAGGTTCTCAGGACTTAAATTAGAGCTTTACGACTAGTTTAGAGCTGAATGATAGAGCTTTGAATCTGTAGGCTCAATTTGGCCCTAAATCAATGGAAATAAGGGTGAGAATCATGTTTAGCTCAAATATGATCGTTTGAAGTGATATAAAGTGGTAATTAGGTGATAACTAGTTTAGAATGGATAAATGGGAAGGAATGAATGGGTAAATTAAGTGCTTTTAGTTAATTTGAACTAATTGACTAATTGAGCCAATTGTGTGTTGATTGGTGTATTCCACGAGTGAGTTGAGAAAGGAAGCTTGTGATAAGTTGTAGTGGTAATTAAAATCCATGGGTGGCCTTTCTTGTGACAGAAGAGTTAAGGTAGCTAAATAACTTCCTTTGTTTGACTATTTAATGTAACTGTGTATGAGTATACTATGTAGTACATGAAACTATTTTAAACTAAGCATGCTTTGTAGCATTGTGTTTATTGCATGGAAAGGAATTTTTATTCAACACGTAAATAAAATGGTGTAATTTGATATAGAAATGTATGTATGTATGTATGTATGTATGTATGTATGTATGTTTGTTTGTATATGAGATTAGTGGTGATTGGAAACCTAATTGGTTCGGAAAGCATAATCATAGGGGTGGGAGTTCACCCGTATGGAGTGTATATTCTCCTTAGTGCTTGATGAAGTGTGGTGTTAGAGAATTATATCTCTTGAGTACCTTCAAAGGTGCAATATTGAAAATTATCTCCTTAGTGACTAATGAGGTACGGTGTTGGGGATTTAGACTTCTTAGTATCGATATGATGGGGTGTTGGAGTCAATGACACCCTATTATGTATATTAGGAGAAACCATAGTCCAGAAGTGAGATAGAACACCTTACCAGATGATTCTACCACTAATTGTGAGCTTAAGGCCAATGAGAGTGTATATTGGTCTAAGGTGATCCTATGGTTTCAAGTCAGGGTAATTTGGAGGTTTGGTTGGTAGTGGTCATGCTTATGTTAGAAAAGTAGTAAAAGTGGTGAACTATGCTATACTGATGAGATTTGAAATGAAAAATGCGATATATGCTATGTTTAATGATATATTATGCTACTTTTATATAGTTACACATGATAGTTGTCAATAGCGAGTTATTCTATTATTGAGATTTTTATCTCACCCCTGTGGTTACATTTTATAGGATAGGGCAGTGATTAGGGTAAGGAAAAAGAGTTTGGACTGGTATAATGGTGCCGTGGCTGTAAGACCATTTGAGTCTTTGTAATGAATTAACTAAATGTGAATATTGTATATATATAAGTTGCCATAGGGAATGCATGCATGTCAAAGTAGTGATTTGTAGAGAATTGTAGTAATTTTTTATGAATCTTAGCCTTATGTGTGTGAATTTGTGATAAGGTGAGCAATTGGGGCTAAGATTGAGTTGTGAATATGTGGTGAATGTGTAAAGTGGAGATTTGTAGTGAAAATGTAGTGAAAATGGCCAAAGGGAAGTTTTGAGCTAAGTTATGCAAATTTATGTTTTGTGAAAATGGGCTGTTGAGTGGCCAAATAGTGATATATGAGTGTATTTTCAATATAACTTTGTCAATCAGGTGTGTTAGGTCCTTTTGGACTTGGTTTAAAGTCTTATATGGTCTAATAAGACAAGAAGGTCGATTTGAGTGCTTGGGTGCATTAAATTTTTGTAAAAAGTGACTTTTCACACCCAGGCATCCAAATTTTGATCAAACTATTTGATCATATATAAACCTATTTCATTAGTTAGCTTATAAGCTAAGCTTTGTGTAGGCACTTGATGTAACATCCTAAAACTTCAAATCTAGAAAAATGGATTAATTAAGGGATAAATTAGTTAAAAAAATATGATTCATTTATTTAATTATGTTTTTCGATGGCTAATTGGATTTTTGGGTCATATTTGGCTCTAAATTGAGATAGGATAAAAGTCGGATCAAGTCGAAAGGCAACGAGAGGAGCAAAATCAAGTTGTTGCTCGTTGCACCGTGAGCTGCGGCTTGCGTGGTGTGCGTTACGGCACATGGCACAGCAAGCCACTTAAATTTTTGGGAATCATCAGAAATGGATAATTTTTAGGGTAGAAAACCTAGAGCACGAAGGGGGTAACTTTGAGCACTGCTAGGGCTTCAATTTAGAAGATTTTAAAGATCATTTGAGCCTTTAAACTCTTGGGTAAGTTTTCTATCTTTCTCCTCTACCTTTTCATCTCATTTTCCATAGGATTTAGAAGAGTAAGAATTTGGTCTGATTAGATTAAGCCATAAGTTAATATTTTGAAGGTTTCTATTGACTCTAAAGGTTTAATTTAGGTTTATTAATCTTGGATATGTGGTAATAGGAAGTTACTTTCTTGTTTAGTGAATTTTGGATCAAGCCCCAACTTGATCATAGGGTGTTAAAGTGTAATAAGTTGAGATATTGAGTTTTATGTTGTGATAGAGTTAGAAATAGGCTTAAAGGGATGGTGTGAATAAATGTTAATCTTAACAAGCCTCTTTATTGAGAATTTGAGTGAGAAGTGGGAGAATTGGGAGGTTATTGGTAACTAATAGTGCTTGTGTTAATTGAAAATTAACATATAGTACTTGTTGTTGTAGATTGTGGTATGGAAAGACTTACCTTAATATAAGAAGAGAATTAGTACTACGGGTAACCCTGTTAGTAACAAAAGGGTTGAGGTAACTAGATAATTTGCATTGTTTATTACCTTGTATAAGTAATTCTCAAGTGTTTTTCTATTATTTCTTGAGTATATATGTATAAATTCTGTGAAGGTTAACTATTTTAAAAAATGAGTGGAGTATTGGTTTCTAAAATTCTATATTTTTAAAGTAATGGTAAGATTTGTTAGATTGGTTTGGAAAGTTGTTTATGCATGGTCAAGTGGAGATATATAGTAAAATGTGGCATATTAGAGGGTAGGAGGTCACCCTAGTGGAGATAGTGAAGTGTAAGTGTATATGGCATTGCTGGCACCTTGACCTCAGGACACCGGGTGCAGCATTTACTCTCTTTAGTGCCCGAAAATGGGTGCGGTGTTGGAGACTTACTCTCCTTAGTACCCAAAAGGGTGTGGAGTTGGAGACTATGCTCCTTAGCATCTGTAGGATGCGGTGTTAGAGTAACGACACCCTAATTACTTGTAATAGGGGGAATCAGTAGTCCGGAAGTGGTTTAGGACACCTTGGCCAGGTAGTCCTACCATGGATGGTGAGCTTGGGGACCATATATGTGGTTTGGTTCTGTGAAATAGCCTAATGGTTCGGTCGGGAGTATTAGAGGACCGGATGGTTAAGGATCATGCATGTAAATTGATGGTGATCTTATATGATGTGATCATGTTACTTATTTTAATGCTTGTTTATAACTTGGCTTGTTAATCGATAATGTAAATTATCATAGTTACTAAGATTTTTATCTCACCCTGTGGATTATCATTTTACATGTGCTACCAGTGAGACTGAGCCAGGGAGGGAATTAGGCAAGGGCTAGCATATCTACTACATTCTTAGTAATGCTCGATTTTAGTTTGAGTGGTGTACATAAACTTGTTATATGATATTATATGTTACCAACTAGGAATGTATATCATTTTGATTGGTTGCACTTGTTTCATACTATGTTGTGGTGTATTTTAGCCTAATATTGTATATGAGGTGAATATGTGGTAATTTTTGTGGTGATGGGCTAAAATACTAATACAAGTGCAAGGAATGTTTTATTTATGTGGTGATAATGTATTTGTAGTGTATTATATGGCAATAGAAGCCAAATAGCATATATGATATTGATTTGGTATTTTGGCCATATTGGGCAAAATGGCCATTGAGTGGCCAAATTTTGTGTTTGCTATGTTTTTATGTGTTTGATTGGTCATTTAAGTGTATTTTGGTCCATTGGACTTGGTTCAAGCCTCACAATGGGTAATGGTATAAGTTATGAGTTTTGGGTACTTGAATGGTTGAAAATTTTTTTGAAAAACTAACTTTTACATCTGAGTGTCTAAATTCTCATACAGTGTTGGATCATAACGAAACTTGTACCATTAGTTAGCTTATTGAATAAGCTTCGTGTGGGCGCTTGAATCACTCTAATTGGACATCGAATGTGAAAATGGCGTGCGTTCGAAATTCATCCAAAAAAGCTATCATGACAGCATTGCTTTCATGGACAGGTGTGCCGCGACGCATTTTACACAAGCCATGGCGCATGGTGTAGCAAGAAAACATGGCATTCTGTGCCATAAGCCACGGCGCATGGACCACAAGCCATGGTGCATGGATCAAAACATTCAAAAATGACATTTTTAGCCCTGTTTTGAAGTGGTTTGCTTCCCAAAACTTTTCCATGCTTCCAATACCTTTATAAATCATTAAGTTTGAGCTCAAACTATCAATTTCAAGGGTTTTTATGGGATCCTAAATATTCCTCAATTATTTTTAAAATATTATTAGTTTTAACCCTTATATATAATGTGAGATTAAGAGCAAATCCTTGCTCCTAATTATGATTGTTTGTTGTGATTGTGTGGTGAATTTTGGTAATATCAAGGTGGACATTACATTTTGGTATCAGTTTCTTAGGTTCTGAGATCTGGTTGTGGTGATGTGTCTATTGCATTCATTCTCATTAGTTGGCAACTTTATGTACACAACTCTTTCCCTTTGTCTCATTTCCTTTACTTCCTACTAATTTCCCTTTTCTACTTGGTTTCTTCCTTAGGAGGGGAGAAATTTGGTTAGAAGAAGCATCTGAAATGCTAGTAATTTACCAGAGAATGATGGGCCTATACCTGAGGTACAGCTGGAGATACAAGTGGAACAACAACAAAGGCCCTAGGGTAATGATACAATTCTTGAAGAATTGTGGGATATGATGAGGAATATCCAGAGAACTATTCAAGACCACGATGTTCTGCTTCAGAATAGAGGTCGTAAGGAGGAACGAAGGAGGCAAGAGGAAGGTCATAGGAGCAGATTGGAACCATCTCATGGTTTAGGTAGTAGACCTGGATCGTTTGGGACGAGAGCGGATGGAGATGTTTAAGGGATGGCTATTAATCGAGCATAAAGGACTTTCTCTCAATTTAACCCTCCAACCTTTAATGAAACTATGAAGGAAGGAGAAGCGGAGAAATGGATAGAGAGAGTTGAAACCATCTTTGAGGTGGTAACATGCTCTACGGAACAGAAGGTGATCATAGTCTCAGTATATCTAGTTGAAGATGCTAAACATTGGTGGAATTCTGCAAGACCAGTAGATGGATTCCAACTAACATGGGAACAATTCAAGGAAATGTTCTTGGATCATTATTTTCCTTCAGCATTTAGAGATGAGAAGGAGGCTGAGTTTTATGCATTTCGGCCGGGAGACCTTGACAAGGAAGCATTCATTCAGAAGTTTAATCAGCTGTCAAAGTTTTTTACTTATCTGAATGAGACCAATAATAGCGAGTTGAAGGCCAAGAGGCTTTTGGAAAAGATGAGGCTTGAATATAGATAGCAGATTGCTCTGCTAGGAGTAACCACATATGTTGACATGTGTAATCGGCTCCGAATTGTAGCAAGAAGGGGTCGGAAAGTAGAAACAGAAAAGAGACATGATAGTCATGAGAGGTTCTTATCCTCTCTAGGCCTTTCGGGTGGAGTCGTTAAGAAGATGGGTTATAGCTTGAGTAGTTCTACAGCATCGGGCAATAAGAGCTTTGTTAGAGGATCACAGACTCAGGGAACATTTCAGAGGGGTGGATTTAGGAGTTCTGGTGTTCCACAACCATCCCGACAGGCTTTATATATGCCTACCCCGACCTTGAGTACAGCTCGACCACCACCGTGTGCTAAGTGTGGGCGGTCACATCTTGGGAGGTGCTGGGTATGTTTTAAATGTGGGAAACCTGGCCATCTAGCAAGACAATGCCCCGAGGGAAGAGTGAAGATAGCAGAGAAGAGAACTACTACTCCAGGACGAGTTTACACACTATCTCAGGAAGAGGCAAGAGCATCGCCGAATTTGATAAAAGGTATTATTTCTATCTGCGAGCAGAAAATTGAAGCATTATTTGATTCTGGTGCTACACATTCATTTATTTCATATGAATGTGTAGAGAGGTTGGGACTTCCTTTGCATGAATTGCCTTATGTGATTAAAGTGTCTATGCCATCTGGGTTATCTAATATGACTAGCAAAGCATGTTTAAATGTAAAAGTAAGGTTTGAAAATCATTCGACTACTCTAGATTTGATTTGGATTCTTATGAAGGGTTTGGATGTGATTATCAGTATGGATTGGTTGATGGCAAATAATGCCACCTTGGACTGTGCTAGGAAGATAGTTTTGTTACCGGTACATTCTACACCGACTAATATTCCTAGTGAGTCTAAGTTCTTATCAGTGGTATAAGCAGAGAGATTGATGCAACAAGGGTCTATGGCTTATATGGTTTTCTTCTCAGTGCATGGGGTCTACGATGGAAGTATTGATAAGATTGGGGTAGTGAATGAATTCCCTGAGGTATTTACAGATGATATATTCGGTTTGCCTCTAAAAAGGGAAGTGGAATTCACCATAGACTTAGTGTCAGGAACTGAACTAATCTTAAAGGCACTATACCAGATGTCACTAATGGAGTTAGCTGAGTTGAAGAAGTAGATAGAGGAGTTACTTGAAAAAGAATTTATTAGACCTAGTGTGTCACCTTGGGGATCACCTGTGCTATTTGTTAAGAAGAAGAACGGTAGCTTACGGCTCTGTATTGATTATAGACAATTGAATAAGGTGATGGTGAAGAACAAATATCCTTTACCAAGGATTGATGATTTATTAGATCAATTGGTGGGAGCTTCGGTGTTCGTAAAAATTGGCCTGAGGTCAGGATACCATCAATTAAGAGTGCGCTTGGATGATGTGCCTAAGACAGCTTTTCGTACCAGATATAGGCATTATAAGTTCCTAGTCATGCCATTTAGGTTAACAAATGCACTTGCGGTTTTCATGGACTACATGAACTGCATATTTAGGCCTTACTTAGATCAGTTTGTTGTGGTATTGATGACATTTTGATATATTCTAAAAATAAGGAGCAGCATGCGAAGCATTTAAGAATTGTGCTATACATTTTGAAGGACAACAAGCTCTATGCCAAGCTTAGCAAGTGTGAGTTCTGGCTACGAGAGGTTTGATTTCTAGGACATGTTGTGTTGGCGGTAGGAATTACGGTGGATCCGCATAAAGTGGATGCGGTGTTGAAATGGGAAAGACCTAGTTTTGTGACTGAAATATGGAGTTTTCTGGGATTGGCTAGATATTATTGAAGATTTATCTAGGGTTTCTCTCATATAGCTTCATTATTGACTAGGTTAACCCGAAAAGATCAACTGTTTATTTGGGGTGACAAGTGTGAGATTGCATTTCAAAAGTTGAAGGAGAAACTAACTACAGCACCGGTGTTGATTATTCCTAATCCGCGATTGCCATATAAAGTGTATACAGATGCATCTCTAAAGGGTTTAGGATGTGTGTTGATGCAAGATGAGCGGGTAGTGGCTTATGCCTCTAAACAGCTCAGGCTACATGAAGAAAATTACCCTACTCATTACTTAGAGCTTTCTGCAGTTGTGTATTTGGCGGCATTATTTGTATGTAGCAGTGTTCAGTGTTTTTAGTGACCACAAGAGCTTGAAATATTTAGTTGATCAGAAGGAACTTAATATGAGGCAGAGAAGGTGGATGGAGTTCTTAAAGGACAATAGCTTTGAAATTAAATACCATCTAGGGAAAGCAAATGTGGTTGCAGATGCCTTAAGTTAAAAGTCATTGCATGTCGCTTATCTAATAGTATAAGAGCACAAATTGCTGAAATTTACTTTGTGTAGTTTACATTTCATAGAGATTACTAATGAGTTTTAGAGAGAGTTAAGGACAGCACAGCTTGAGGATGAGTATCTGTTGAAAATTTGAGAAGATGTGGAGGAAAGGCGAACCACAGACTTTGGTTTCAGTGATGATGGATATGTTGTATATCGAGATCGGGTTTGTGTACTAGATGAGGGTGATTTGAGAAAGAAAATTTTGAATGAGGCACATAAGAATAGATATACAATTCATCTTGGAGCAACTAAGATGTACCAGGATATGAAGCGGTATTAGTGGTGGCCTAGAATGAAAAGAGATGTCACAGATTTTGTGTCTTAGTGTTTAATTTGTCAAAAGGTTAAAATTGAGCATCAAAGACCAGCAGGAACCTTACAACCACTAGAGATATTGAAGTGAAAGTGGGATAGTATATCTATGGATTTCATTTCAGGATTACCAAGAACCCAATCCAATCATGATTCTATCTGGGTGATTGTAGATAGGTTGACAAAGTCAGCCCATTTCTTAGCAGTGCAAATAAGTGATTCATTAGAGAAGTTAGTAGAGATCTACATTTAGGAAGTTGTGAGATTGCATGGGGTGCTAAAGGACATTATCTTTGATCGTGACTCGAGGTTCACTTCAAACTTTTGGAAAGCATTGCAGAGAGCAATAGGTACTGAATTAAGATTCAGCACAGCATATCATCCACAGACTGATAGACAAACAGAAAGGACTATATAGACTCTAGAGGATATGTTGAGAGCTTGTGCCTTAGAATTGAGAGGCAACTAGGATAGCCATCTTCCTTTGGCTGAGTTTGCCTACAATAATAGTTTCCACCCCAGTATAGTGATGGCTCCCTATGAGGCACTATATGGAAGAAAATGTCGATCTCTTCTCTGTTGGGTTGAACTGAGTGAGAGAAGTATTATGGGTCCTAATATTATGGATCAAACGGCACAAAAGATTCAAATGATAAGGCAGAAACTTCTAACGGCTCAGAGTAGGCAAAAGAGTTATGCGGATAAATGGCGAAGGCTGTTGGAGTTTATGGTTGGTGATCATGTTTTTCTAAGAGTTTCACCTGTGACGGGAATTAGTGGTCAATTAGAGCAAAGAAATTATCTCCTCGATTCATAGGTCCATTTAAGATCCTCAGGAAAGTTGGGCCGGTTGCCTACTAAATCTCCTTGCCACCACAATTACTTTAGATTCATGATGTTTTTCATGTTTCTCAAGTGAAGAAATATCAACCTGATCCATCTCATGCGATTGAACCTGAAGAGGTAGAGCTGCAAGAGAATATGACTTATCGAGCAAAGCCAGAATGAATAGTAGATGTTAAAGATAAGCAATTGTGGAACAAGACTATTTGACTAGTTAAGGTGTTATGGAAAGGAATGGCTCCTGGTGATGCTACCTGGGAGACAAAGGACAAAATGAAGTTGCAATATCCTTATCTGTTTCCCTAGATATGTGTTGTGGTTGTTCTTGAATTTTAGGGGCAAAATTCCTTTAAAGGAGGGGAGAACTGTAACATCCTAAAACTTTAAATTTGGAAAAATGGATTAATTAAGGGATAAATTAGTTAAAAAATATGATTAATTTATTTAATTATGTTTTTGGATGGCTAATTGGATTTTTGGGTCATATTTAGCTTTAAATTGAGATAGGATGAAAGTCGGATCAAGTCGAATGGCAACGGGGGGAGAAAAATCAAATTGTTGCTTACTGCACCGTGATCCGCGGCTTGCGTGGCGTGCGCTGCGGTACACAGGACAACGGGCAACTTAAATTTTTGGAAATTATAAAAAATAGACAGTTTTTGGGGTGGAAAAGCTAGAGCACGAAGGGGGAAACTTTGGGTACTGCTAGGGCATCAATTTGGAAGGATTTTGAAGATCATTTGAGCCTTCAAACTCTTGGGTAAGTTTACTATCCTTCTCCTCTACCTTTTCATCTCATTGTCCATGGGATTTGGAAGAGTAAGAATTTAGTTTGATTAGATTAAGCCATGAGTCAATGTTTTGAAGGTTTCTATTGACTCTAAAGGTTTAATTTAGGTTTATTGATCTTGGATATGTGGTAATAGGAAGCTACTTTCTTGTTTGGTGAATTTTGGATCAAGCCCCAACTTGATCATAAGGTGTTGAAGTGTAATAAGTTGAGATATTGAGTTTTATGTTATGATAGAGTTAGAAAGAGGCTTAAAAGGATGGTGTGAACAAATGTTAATCTTAACAAGCCTCTTTGTTGAGAATTTGAGTGAGAAGTGGGAGAATTTGGAGGTTATTGGTAACTAATAGTGCTTGTGTTAATTGAAAATTAACATATAGTACTTGTTGTTGTAGATTGTGGTGTGGGAAGACTTACCTTGACACAAGAAGAGAATTAATACCACGGGTAACCCTTTTAGTATTAAAAGGTTGAGGTAACTAGATAATTTGCATTGTTTATTACCTTGTATAAGTTATTCTCAAGTGTTTTTCTATGATTTCTTGAGTATATATGTATAAATTCTTTGAAGGTTAACTATTTTAGAAAATGAGTGGAGTATTGGTTTGTGAAATTTTATATTTTTAAAGTAATGGTAAGATTTATTAGATTGGTTTAGAAAGTTATTTATGTATAGTCAAGTGGAGATATGTAGTGAAATGTGGCATATTAGAGGGTGGGAAGTCACCTTAGTAGAGATAGTGAAGTTTAAGTCCATATGGCATTGCTGGCACCTCAGGACGTCAGGTGCAGTATTTACTCTCTTTAGTGCCTGAAAATGGGTGCGGTGTTGGAGACTTACTCTCCTTAGTACCCAAAAGGGTGCGGAGTAGGAGACTATACTCCTTAGCATCCGTAGGATGTGGTGTTGGAGTAATGACACCCCAATTACTTGTAATAGGGGGAATCAGTAGTCCGGAAGTGGTTTAAGACACCTTGGCTGGGTAGTCCTACTATGAATGGTGTGCTTGGGGACCATACATGTGGTTTGGTTCTGTGAAATAGCCTACTAGTTCGGTCGGGAGTATTAGAAGACGTGATGGTTAGGGATCATGCATGCAAATTTGTGGTGATCTTATATGATGTGATTATGTTACTTATTTTAATGCTTGTTTATAATTTGGCTTGTTAATCAATAATGTAGATTATCTTAGTTACTGAGATTTTTATCTCACCCTGTGGATTATCATTTTACAGGTGCTACCAGTGAGACTGAGCCAGGGAGGGAATCGGGCAGGGGCTAGCATATCTGCTACATTCTTAGTAATGCCTGATTTTGGTTTGAGTGGTATACATAAATTTGTTATATGATATTATATGTTGCCAACTAGTAATGCATATTATTTTGATTGGTTGCACTTGTTTCATTCTATGTTGTGGTGTATTTTAGCCTAATATTGTATATGAGGTGAATATATGGTAATTTTTATGGTGATGGGCTAAAATACTAATACAAGTGCAAAGAATGTTTTATCTATGTGGTGATAATGTATTTGTAGTGTATTGTGTGGCAATAGAGGCCAAATAGCATATATGATGTTGATTTGGTATTTTGACCATATTAGGCAAAATGGCCATTGAGTGGCCAAATTTTGTGTTTGGTATGTTTTTGTGTGTTTGATTGGTCATTCAAGTGTATTTTGGTCCATTGGACTTAGTTTAAGCCTCACAATGGGTTAATGGTATAAGTTATGAGTTTTGGGTACTTGGATGGTTGAAAATTTTCTTTAAAAAACTGACTTTTGCATCCAAGTATCTAAAATTCTCATATGGTGTCAGATCATAACAAAACTTGTACCATTAGTTAGCTTATTGAATAAGCTTCGTGTGGGAGCTTGAATCACTCCAATCAGACATTGGATGTAAAAATGGCGCGTGTTCGAAGTTTGTCCAGAAAAGCTGTCATGACAGCATTGCTTTCATGGACAAGTGCGCCGCGACGAATTTCGCGCAGGCCACGGTGCATGGTACAGTGAGAAAACATGGCATTCTGTGCCACAAGCCGCGACACATGGACCAAAAGCCACAACGTATGGACCAAAACACTCAAAAATGACATTTTTGGCCCTGTTTTGAAGTGGTTTGCTTCCCAAAATTTTTCCATACTTCGAATACCTTTATAAATTATTAAGTTTGAGCTCAAACTATTAATTTAAAGGGTTTTTATGGGATTCCAAATATTCCTCAATTATTTTTAAAAGATTATTAGTTTTAACCCTTATATATATAATGTGAGATTAAGAGCAAATTCTTGCTCCTAATTATGATTGTTTGTTGTGATTGTGGTGAATTTTGGTAATGTCAAGGTGGACATTACACTTGAATCATTCTGATCGGATGTCAGATGTGAAAATAGCGCATGCTAGAAGTTTGTCATTTTTATTGTCAAATGATAACAACAAAATCAGACATATGCTGGAGTATTACACCATGGTGCATGACACAAAGAAGGTCTAGGTGTGTGGTTCTATGCCATATGCTGTGGCATATGTGTGGCGCATGTGCCATCTGCTACAGCGTATAGCCTGAAGTCAGACCTTATTTATTTATTTTAAATGCATGTAATAAGTTATAGAATGCATGTAGGTTATTTCCACTGTGCATTGTTCAAATGTACTATGATTTTGATCATTTTGCAAAATAAGTCTTAGGCTTAAGTTTTTCAACTAAAGTATTTGATTATTTTGATGGTTTTTGAAGTGGCGATTTGGTTAATTTTCTCTTGTATCTAGCGGATATAGAGGAGGGTTACACATTAATTGAAGTAGATAATAGATATGCAAGCTCACTATTTGAATATCCTAAAGAGTTGAGGATGACTATTCTTTAAAAGGAAGAGAATGATGTGATCCTATGCGGTAACCTAGTTGGCATCCAAGATGACATCCTAGGATCCAAGATTGTATCCTGCATGGCAATCAGTTCCTAGATGTCAACATATGTGACATCAAAGTCTAGGTGGCATGCCATGTCATCAAGTTATCCTAAGTCAAGTCATCCGAGTAAAGAATAGTCTAACTAAATATATTTATATTTAAGATGCTATAATATATAATGGGAGCCTAAATTAATACGTTAAAGGCCTAATACATAAGTATACACTTTGAGGAGGTAAATTAGGGCATAATCTTACAGGGCTTTCTTTATTTAATACATATGATTTGAGGATGAATCCTCTTCAAGAGGGAGGGGATGATGGGAATTAAGGGATGATTCAGAATCTAATGTTGAGTACCTTGATCCGTCAAAGGGCATTAGAGGACCAATGACTAGATCTAGAGCCAAGAGGATGAAATAAGCTTTAGATTCATTAATTAGGCATGTCCTACATGATCAAGGAGTCTTAAAGGCAAATGGAGTTCTATAAGACCTAATAAAGACTCTTAACATATTAGGCCTAATCCAAGATACTCAAGCCCATGAATTCAATTAGTTTAGTTATTATTCTTTCTTAAATTTAAGGAATTAGTTTATCTCATTCTATATTTTAATTTTAATATAGGAAAATTATTTTGTTTTGTTTAATTTCAAATAAGGATAAAATATATCCATTAAGGATGTGATCCATAAATTGGGAATCCTAGACTAGCTAGGATTGTATCATTTAGGTTTTTAGAAGTCCATTTAATTAGTTCAACCTTTGTATTTGTGAAGACTTGATTGGATTTATGAATTGAATTTTATTTCAATTGTGAGGTGACTAGAGTTGTCACTACCTTAGCAAAATAATACTAAGCTATACTAATGTAATACCAGTGTGAATCTAGGTCGATCTTTATAAGGAGGCTTAGTTGGACAAGCTTGATTGAAGTGTGCTATAAGTTAAAGGATGATTAGGACAGATTTGGACTCAAAACCCAGTGAGCAAATAAACCTAATTCTAGAGTGAGTGAAATGGGTGAGTGAAAACCTATTAAGAATTAAGAACTCCTATATGGATTTAGTCATCTTTCCTTATTAGATTACAACCTAGCTATTTCATCTCCTCTATCTTCTCTTTGGTTTTAGTCACTTAGTTATATTAACTAAGACTAACCATGGCCTAGCTAGCATTAAGCATAACTAAAGTGTTACTAGCAAGAGTCAATTAGGTCAAGCACATACTAATGGAATTAATATGCTCAAAATTATGATACATGAAAATATTCACATGCATTCAAGTTGGCAAGGTTATGGCTAAGCATGAAGAGACCAAAATAATGTTCTAAAGAAAACAAACTCAAGTTGCAACAAGTATCTCTCAATCACATAAATTATCACTTGAAATCTCAAGATTAAAGTATCATACAAATTTGTAATTCTAGAGAGAGCAAGGTAGAGAGAGAAATTTAAATCTAGCTAGAAAGTAATACAAACTCAAGGTTTCTCTCCTCTACATGATAGCTCCTTCAAGAATCTAGCCTTGCATCTCTAAGTGAAGAACAAGTCAAAGCTTCATGTTCATGGCTGAAACTTCTCTTGAAAATCTCCCCATGCTACAAGTTGTTGATCATTATGAAGACTCTGAGTTATGGAGAGGAAGATGAGAGGAAGAGATTGATGTAATTTTTGTGAGGTTTGGATGGTTAGAATGAAAGATATGGAGGAGAGAGAATGAAAGTATAGAGAGAGAAGTGAGAGAATTGATATGAACTTGGAAGATGAAAATTAAGAAAATGAGTTTCTAGATCTAAAAAATGAATCAAGGACCCCTAATAAGAGTGTTTTGGCTAAAATTCCTAAGTGTGATTTGGTTAGTAAGTTGCCTCCAAAACTAATTACAGGTGATTAAGAAATGTGAGATTAAGGGTAGCCTAGGTTGCAAGTTAGGTAGTGTGATAATTGATAGGGATTGTCACTTGCCTTCAAAATTAAACTAAAACTAACTCTAATGCAATATAGGGCTAACCCTAGGTCATCTCCCAAGGAATGGTTTTAAGTCTAATTTAAAATTATTTAGTGGAACAAATAACCCAAAGTTTGAAGTTGATTAACTAATTACTAACCTAATTATCTAGTGAATTAAACTAGAAAATTAAACCTAATTATGAAAGAAGTGATGTAACATTTGCCTCAAGTGTTATCTAAAATTCACACAATTCAAACAAATTAAGTGTGGTTAAAGAATTGATCCTAAAATCAACTTAAGAAAGAAATTATTTAAATTATTAAACAAATACATCATCAAAAAATAAACATTTAAAACCTTTAGAAAAATTTATAGGTTCTACCTATAACGCACGAAAGCAAGCTAGATGAAAGTGGGATAAAAAGATGCTATCATGATAGTATTAAATTGATGCCATGACAACCCTCCTAGCCAACTTTCGAGAGTCACCATTCTGCTGTTCGACCTTCGATTGAAGTGATTTTAAAGCTCAAACGTCATTTTTAATGATTACAAGTAGTGTACTAAATTAAAAAATGTAATGGTCGGATTAGAATTTGGACACTTTACAAGATTGGATAAAGTTGTTGCCATGACAGAACTTTTAGACCAACTTTCTGAGTGCACAATTTCATCATTTGACCTCCGATCAGAGCGATTCTAGAGCCCACATATCAATTTTAAAGAGTACTATTAGCATACCAAATTTTGAAAAGATCTAACAGATAGGTTGAAATTCGTGTATGTTGCAAATTCAGCCATTTTGTTGCTATGACAGCTATTTAATAGCTGTCATGACAACACCTCCGAACCAACTTCTAAAGTGCACTGTTTCTCTGTATGACATCCGATTGAAGTGATTCCAAAGCTCACATGAAGATTATAAAAATGTTTACTTGTGACTTAAATTTTAGAAATTCGAATAATCGGATTGAAATTTGGACACCTGGATGCAAAAGTGTAGCTTTTTGGTAAAAACCATTTTCCAAATTATTTAAATCTCATCCTAAAGGTCACAAACATGTGAAAACACTTTAGACATGTCAAATAGGATTAGGCTCACCTGATAGAACATTTCAATGATAGAAAAACCCCTTATATCAAAATTTGACCACTTGAGTCCCATTTGTCAAAATTTACTTGACTTAGAGTGGCCAAAAACCATTTCAAATACCATATACACATATGGATACACACGCTAAACATTTTCACTTGACTTAGAGATCTCCATGGGGTCCACAAATCCACTCTCTCTATCCAAGGTGTATGTTTACCCATAGCACACCATTTGCAATGCAACCACTTTACATTAACTTGTAGAATCACATATATACCAAAATAAACATTTGCTTGTTGTGTAAAATTGGTCTACTAAATTAATTCATCAAAACCATACACCATAACTAAGTTTCCTAGCCACAAGTCGACAAGCAGAAAAAAATTCATACACAAGCTATATAATCCATACATATTCACACGCATATAATCATATCCTACTAGCACACTAATTCTAAATACATTACAATATATTTTCTCAAAAGAAAAGAGTTGCAATTCTTTACAATCCACAAATAAACCCTAGCTCTGCTCCTTTCCTCGTCTACAACTGGATCCTTCGCCTGGACCTAAAAATATTAAAAAGAAGGGGTCAGACAACCACAGTCTCAGTACCAGAGGAATCTACATTTATTATTATAAAGTAAGCTATAGTCAAATAAATGAATAATAGATTAAACATAACATATAATTTAATCATTTAAAATGCATGAATGCATGATATAGGCCAGTATGACCTTTCCTGACTGATAGAATGCCCCCTGGCACTCTTTAGCTCGTACGTAAACCTTATACCTACTTGTATCTCCACAGGCACAAAACATAATCTAAGGCATGATTGAATCCACCTAATCACCTGTGCTCCTTTGACGTGAATCCTGAGCAGTCAAAGCTAACCCCTTCCTAGAGCCAACTCGACTTACTCTCCATGTGAGGATTACCTTGGCCTAGGCACTCAACCTTATATTTCATATGTCGGATTCCTTCTCCAACTGAGAGATGTCAAATACTCAATCCACTAACCACTTTAGTGCATGAAGCCCATAATACAAAAGGCAACACTGAGTACTGGCAGTGTGCCATAGAATATCACAAATTCACTTCTTTCCATTGGTGAACCTACTGAGATCATGCCTTTCACTCTTGTCTACCTTTCTTAAGTATTGACTACTTCAATACTCTAAGGTAGTATAACAAATATCACTCTTCCCTTAAGCGGTTCCTTAGCCTCTTTAAGGTACCTAACCCAATTACATTTCCTTAAGTGCAACTTCTATTATCTATAATTACAATGCATGCAAACAACCTCATTTCTATGAAAACATTATTGTTAAATGAATAAGAAAACGTATATGCACTATTATCCAAGTAATATCGCATAAGTCTTTATAAAACACAATTAATTGCATTTATTCATTTAAAACATGTAATGCATGATAGCTAGTAATATTTATTCAAAAATAGCTAAACAAAGCAATAAGAAATATAAATTCCTATGTTACCTCAACCCTTTTATACCAAAAGGATTTCCCCTTGTACAAAATGAAACTTGGCTTGTTATTTATCCTCCAATTAAGTTTCACCAATAATTCTCTACAACATATAAGTGATCCATATCACTTTTCATAGAAAATAGCATTAATAAAGGCTATAACTCATACCACACAACTTGGGTCAATGAGCCATAATCCATCCTAATGGTCTATATATTAAACCAACCATTCATATAATACCACTTAACTACCAAAACCATTTATTAGCCTCCACTAGGCTAATTTTCAATTTAAATAATTTTTAATTAATTAAAAATCTTCACTTAATGTCACCAACTTTCACCATTAGCCATTATAATGAAAACTAAAGCTTAATTTAAATCTTATTGGATTCAAATAGCACAATTATAACTAAATCAATAGGCTTAAACCATTGAGAAGTGAAATCCAATCTCTTAGGGTTTGAATTTATGCCCAAAACACCTTTTTTCATTTAATTTCCCACTCAAAATGTTAGAGCACCATATAAAAACTCAACGACCTCCATAGGACCCAAGGAAATTAAAGCTTACAAGAACAAAGCCTTTAGGATCAAAATCAAGAATTTTCCTCTTTTAAAAACTCAAGAAAACCAAGAGGGAAGGAAGAGGATTGAAGTAGGGAGTTTATGTATTATGTAACTGAGCTTGCAATGGTCACAAAGCCTCCTAGATCCAAATCTAACTCCCTCTCTTCCTCTCACTCTCTCGTTTTCTTGCTCTTTGTTTCTTTGCTTTCTTTGTTTCATTTTTGCATGGAATTAGTCTTAAAAAACTAATCCAAACACTTTGGGAAAATTACAAGGAAGGGCCCAATATTTTTTTATTATAGCACAAAAGCCTGGGTCAACTTTGGTAATTTTTCCCGTAGTTAAAAATAAAATAAAACTAAACTTTTACTTAGTAAAATTCAAACTCTAGACCTTGATCAAATTATTCTTAATTTTAATTTAATTATAGATATTTTATTTTTTAAAAAATAAATCCGAGCCTTGAAATTGTCAGGATGTTACAAGTGTCTTCCCTATTCAAGTAAGAATCCTAAGGTGTTACTAATAGCGGAATCCTAATTCTTAATCAAACATGGTAGCTTACTCAACTCCTCTTCCTTGGCTAAAAAATGAGTTTGCCTAAGACAACTATCTCAAGTACCTTAGCTTTACTAATTCAATTCCCTAAGTGCTATTACAGGCCCCTTAGATAACCTTGCTAGTTTAGCTCTAAAATTAACTAAGTGTTTAGTTAAAATTCATCCCCAAATACCACTACCCAAATATGTACCTCAGCTCAAAAACTATGAAAACTTAAGTAACTCATAAAGTATTCACCACATAATTATATGCTAGGCTAATACAAGACATTCACCCATTGAAATCACATATTACCATGCAAATTCATAGAGTAGCTGAAATTATAGTAGCAACAAGAGCATGAAATTCAAATAAACAATATTATTTCAACATTACAAATTACAAATAACCATGAAACTAAAGTCAAATTGAACCATAATTAATAATAGTCATAGCATTCTAATGGAATTGAAATAAGATGAACAAATAGTTGAGTTTAGCCAAGTGAAAGCTTCAAAAATCCTCTTCCATAAACTCTCCCCTAGGATTCCAAGAAGATTCTAGCTAGAAAATATCAAGAAAATCTTGCTTCCACCAAGAACACTAAGTGGTCGAGTAGGTTGCTCTATAGTCTTGATGAATTGAGCTTAAATCTTCTTCCAAGTGTTTAGGGTAGGGTTAGCCTTGAGAGAGGAGAAGAATGGTAGAAGAATTGAGTGTATTTGATGGTGAAAAGTGGAAGAAAAGTTATTTGGATGTGCTAGAGTGTAGAGAGAAAAAAAAGAGAAAATGAAGAACACCAAGAACAAGAGAGAGAAAATGTGAAAGATGAATGATATGATGATTGAATCTGATTCCTTAGGCTATGTCACATAATTGATGCACAAGTCATATGCCACCTATGTCACAAAATTCAGTTAAATAACATGTGATATAATAAAATCTAATTAATGTTCATAATTAAATTCATAATTAGAAGAAAGAATTTATTAAATTAACTAAGTTCCAGGTCACATAAAATTATATAAGAATTTTTACACAAAAGCAAACCGAAAACTAGGTCAAACTAAGACACTTTAGAAAGTGTTGACTTTTTATTTAATTACTCTCAAAATAAAATAAATTTTTACCACTCATCAACTAGATATAAAATTAAATTTTTTAATTTTTCTTGTACATTTTCTCAAAAGTTCATTTTTTGGACCAAAATACCCCTAATATATTGAACTTAAAAACTTAAGCAATTTTTCAAATCTAATGCAATGAGTACACTTTGAGATGATAAAACATTAATAAAAGGGTCCTAATTAATAAATAAAAGTATGACAAATGTGTTCTATCAATAATTTCAATGTTGCTCTTACTAATTCTTCTAATCTTATGTGTGCATGACCATTGCAAGCTCTTGTGTTCCCTTGATTAGCCTTGGAATTCACACCCAAACACAATCTTATTCACACATTACAACCATCTTGAATAAGACAAGTCAAATTGATGCCAACTTTGATCCCTTGTGTGCAAGTGCATTGTAAATCTCATGTGCTCCTTATTAGCCCAGGAGTTCACACCTCTTATAGCCCAAATCAGGTCTAAATCATGTGTCTTCAAGCCCCCCATGTGCTTAGCCAAGTCTTAAACCAAAAGCCTCTTCCATACAAAGTGCCACTTAAGATAATAACATGAAATTTGACTAAGGTATTTGGACATGTGATAAAATATAAAAACATTCAAACCCTAATATCTTTTGAACATGTTTACATTTCTCAAAAATAAAATTATACCTCTTTGAGTCTTGAGATATGTGTTTACACTTTTGTTAACCCTCTTATTTGAACATATTTCTACGAAATTGGGATCCAGCATTTTGAAAATGAAATGAGAGCTATTACTCTTATATTGTTTATGATTGTGTTGTAATGTGTGTGAATGTAATGGAAAAGTCTAGATTAAGTATGAGACTTTACACCCGACGTATTGTGTACTATGCCACGGTGCACGATACAGAGAGGGTCAGCTTGTAGCTCTGTGCTACATGCCACAGTGCATGTGGTGCATGCTGCTGTGAATGGCTCCATTTTTGAATTTTTTTATTAGACTTTAAATGATTTTGTTGATTTACAAAACTAGTCTTGGGTCCTAAGAATTTCAAATGATATTTTAGAATATAGTTTGGTTTGTGTATGTGTGGTGATTCAGTTAACCCCTCCTAATATCAGGTGGATATTAGAAGAGGTCACATGTGATAAAGGGAAACCATATTTCACAAGTGGGACAGAACACCTTTAGTTAAGTAATTCTACTATTGAAGGTGTGCTTAAGTCAATGAGTGTATGTTGGCCTAATATGAGCCTATGGTTTCAGTTGGGATAATATAGAGGATCAGATAGCAGTTGATCAAGCTAGTAGTGAAGAATTGCTATGAAAAATGGTTTTATGAAATAAGATTATATTATATGCTTTATTTGAGTATGTTATGCAATACTTATAGTTACTAGTGATAGTTAGCAGTAACAAATTATTCTGTTACTAAATTATTATCTCACCTCATGATTACATTTTTTATAGGTTTTGATAGTGATCTGGGTAAAGGAAAAGATTTTAGATTGGTGTAGTAGTGCTACCGCATTGTAGTGAAGAGTTTATGTAATGAACTTATTATGTTGTACATTTGTAAATGAAAGTTGCCATAGGATTCATATGCATGTTTTGTATAGTGATTTTGCATACCTTAGCCCTATATGTGTAAATGTGTTTTGTATGTGGTGAATTATATGACATTGGGCTAAGATTTAGTTGTGAATAGATTATGTGGTGATATGTGATTCCTAATGGTGAGAAATGAATTAGGGTTAGGATTATGATGTGTAAAAGTATGTATATTTGATTATGCTTGCAGTGATGATCTTGCAGTCAATTTATGTTGAAATTGTGGATTGAATGGCCAAGAATGTTCCTTGATGTAAAGTTGTGAAAAATAACCTTTCATTGTGCAAACGATTAATGTAATGGCCAAGTTTTGATTTGGGAATATATATGTTATGATTGTTAGTTAATCAAGTGTGCATGGTCTTTTCTTGGTTCTTAGCCCAAAACAACTTAAAGAGATAAAGAGTGCAATTTGAACACTTTAATGCTTGAGTTTTTAAAGAAAGGTAGCTTTTTGCACTTAAGTGTCCAAATTTAGATTGAACCATTGGATCATGTTCGAACTTCTTTCATCAGTTACCTTATGAAATAAGCTTCGTTTGGTTTACTCTGATCGGACATCTGATAGGAAATTAGTTGCTTATCCTCAAAATTACACTAAAGCTAACCCTAATGCAATATAGGGCCAACCCAGGTCATCTCCCAAGGAATGGTTTTAAGTCTAATTGAAAGTTATCTAGTGAAATAAATCAACCAAAGTTTGTAGGAATTTAGTTACCTAGCTAATTATCTAAACTAATTACCTAATGTGCAAGTAATTAAAATGCTAGTGAAAGTGAGTGAAATGAACTTCCTTTTTTACAATAATGGAAACCTAGAGATTAGTTGATTTTGGACTCATTATCTTCTCATGATTAGGCTAAGTTTAGCTTCCCTTTCCTCTTGACTAAAGCTGTCATGACTTAAGAAAATTATCCTAAGCCAATTAACCTAATTAGCTAACCTCCCTAGGTCTTAGATTAAAGTCCCTAGTTCAATTAACCAATTGGTGAAGACATTAGCCAAGTGATTCACTCAAAATCCTCTCTCAACAGCCATGGTCAAACACATAAATTGAGCAACCACAAGATTATGTCAAGCTACTCAACAACACAAGCATTAACACCACAAGATTATGCAATATTAACACAAGAAATTCACTAATTAAAAAACACAAGATTATGTGCCAAACAAAGAGTGGCAAAATTCAGTCATGGCTGTCCAAGGAAGAAATTAAATGAAACAATCCTCTCTCTTTACATCAACATCAAATTCAAATTAGAATTTATAAGCTAAGATGATTAAACCCTAGATTAAGGAATCTAACCATCTAGTAAAAAGAGAAGAGGATAGGAAACAAAAGAACTTAGCCAATTTGAAGCTCAAAGACTCATCCTCCATCTTCATCTCTCTAGGATTCCACAAAGAAACTTAGCCAATCTTCATCTTCAAGAACCCTAGTGATTGCTTGTGAAGGCCAAACTCCATAGCTCTTGAATGATGATAGAAATGAGCTTCAATCCTTGTGAAAATGGAAGGGATGGAACGAAAATGAAGAGAGGAGAAGAATGGTATGAGTTTTGTGGAGGTTTGGTGGCTGAAAATGGAGGTTAGGGTGCTGGAAAATGAAGAACAAAAGAGAGAAAATGAAGAACACTATGAACAAGAGAGAGAGAATGTGGAAGATGAATGAGATATGTGTTGGATCCCATTTGGGGTTTAAAATGGCGTGCTCCTTGGTGTCTCCCATCAGCTGAAGCTTAATTAAAATAAGGAAAAAGAAATTAAAATGTAAATGGGAGCCTTGTCACACTTGCAAGGTGGCAACTTCCTATTGGTTTGTAGATGATTCCAATGTGTGCCTAATTTCCCATGTGTCATCCACATCATTTTAGCTGATTTAATCCCTCAAAATAATCATAATTCACGTGCAAACCATCAGCCATTGACCTCAAGGAGTGTTGACCTCAATTGCCCAATTGATGCACAAGTCACATGCCACCTATGTCACATAAATCACATAATTCAATTAAATAGCATATGATATAATAAAATCTAATTCATATCCAGAATTAAATTCATAATTAGAAGGGAGAATTTATTAAATTAACCAAGTTTCAGGCTGCACAAAATTATATAAAAATTTTCACACAAAGGCAAACCAAAAACTAGGACAAACTAAGACACTTAAGAAAGTGTTGACTTTTTTATTTAATTACTCCCAAACTAAAATGAATTTTAAAAATATAATTTCACCATTCATCAACTGGACATAAATATGCACTTTGTCAATTTTTCTTGTATTTTCTCAAAAGTTTATTTTTTGGACCAAAATGCCCCTAGTGCACTGAACCTAGAAACTTAGGCAAAGTTCCAAATCTAATGCAATGTGTGCACTTGAAGGTGATAAATCATTAATAAAATGGTCCTAATTGACAAATAAAAGTGGGTAACAAATGTGTTCTATCAATTCCCCCACACTTAGCTTTTGCACTCCGGGCAAAATCAAGTGAAAAAGGTCCCAAAAGAAACTATAAGACAAAGAAATAAGAGAAAAACATTGTTTCAAGTCACTAAAATACTAGCTCATGAACTTCTACAAATTATCAATCAATGTGGCAATAATTAGGAAAAAATTATGCACATCACAAACAAACCCTTACCAAGAATCAATGTCAAAGAGTAAGCCTCTCTAGGTTAAGTTTTGCTCTCATCACTCAAAGTGTATAAGGTATTAAATTTCACTCAAAATTTCTTAGGATAAACCCTACTATAAATTTGTAACCCTTCTACATCTCCATCACTAAATAGCACTTGCAATCAAGAATCAAATGGACTTTATTAGGTTGTGATATAGGTAATGAAAGGATGTCTAAGAAATGCATGTATATAAAAAAAATAGGGTTAGCATCAAAATAATGCTAAATCAAGATATATCCCCTTAATATGCAAAGCATAACCTAACTCAATTGAGTGAACACCTTAACACAATGAGGATGGAAAGAAATGATAAGAAATAATAAAACAAATGGAATGGATGAGCTAGGCAACTTTTTATTTTTATTTTTTTTTTTTTTCTTTTTTTTCTTCTTCTTTTTTTTCTAGCAACTTTATTTCTTTTCTTTTTGACTATATTTTTTTTTTCAAATCTATCTTTGTTGTTTTTTTTTTGGTTGCCCCTAACTCTTTGAAAACAATGGAAGTAATGGATAGAGAAATGATAATAAAGCATCCACTCATTTGATCTAGGACATGCAATGAATATTAAAAAGACATATAAAAGTGTAACATGCATTCCTTGGGGAAAAATAGGGTGAATAATTTTTTTTTTTAAGAATCAAACCAAAGGCTCAAAGTGGCTAACAAAGGATAATAAATAATAATAGGTTGGCTATTTGGCTCTTGGCTATTTTTTATGAATGCCATCTCTCATCTCCTATCAAACAAGTGCAAGATATATGGTCTTAATTAAGAAGTGAAACAAATTCTAGAGGGTAACATCACTAAGGAATTAATCACACATGAGTGTTTAGCCTCTTCCATGAAAGGGTAATATGCCACTCTAATCCATTAATTCAAGGTAAAAGAATGTTCACTTCACACCTATTCAATCCTAAAAATTACCACATCTCAAGAATCAAAATATCCATTCAAGAGCTAGGTAATTAAGTAACCTCAAACAAAACAAAACAAAGCAATTTTTTTTTTTTTTTTTTTTTTTTTTGCAAAACCAAACAAACAAAACAAAAATTTATTTCTCTCCCCCACACTTAAATCATGCATTGTCCTCAATGTATGTATAGACTAGTGATAAAATAAGGTGAGATCAATAATGAATGCATAACAAAAGTGTGGTGCAGATATTTTTTTTTTCAAACTAAAACACAAAACAAAGAAGTCAAATAAAGCAAATAAACTCTAATTTTCCTACTAGGTTCATCTCCCCCACACTTGAACTATACCTATCATTAAATATATCAATTAAAGGAAGGTAAAAGCTCAAGGTTAGAGAGATACAACCTTATCATGGTGGTTCAAAAACATGTTGAGAGAAGTCCTCCTCCTTTTGAAGTGATTTGGCATCTTTGTAGAGCTTGCATAGGTGACCATTGATTTGCATAGTGGAACCCGTGGCTTTATTCAAGAGTTGCAAAACCCCATAGGGAAACACCTTGGTCACTAGATATGGTCCCTCCCACTTAGACTTCAACTTGGCATGCTTATGAATAAACCTTGTTTGGAACAAGAGGACTTGATCTCCTTCTTGGAACTTTTTCCTCAAGATTAGCTTGTCATGAAGGATCCTTGTTTTCTCCTTATAGATTCTAGAAGACTCATAGGCATCCAACCTAAGCTCCTCAAGTTCTTGCATTTGAAGAAATCTCTCCTTAGCCGAAAGATGGAAATCCAAGTTTAGTTTCTTGATGGCCCAATAGGCCCTATGCTCTATCTCCACAGGGAGGTGGCAAGCCTTTCCATACACCAATCGAAAAGGAGACATGCCAATGGGAGTCTTATAAGCGGTCCGATAAGCCCACAAAGCATCCTCCAAGTGTAAAGACCAATCCTTCCTATTTGTGTTCACCACCTTGGTTAGGATTTTCTTGACTTCTCTATTTGATACTTCGGCTTGGCCATTAGTTTGGGGATGATATGGTGTAGAGATTTTGTGATGCACCCCATATTTAGCCAAGAGAGCCTTCATCATCTTATTGCAAAAGTGGGATCCTTGGTCACTTACCAAGGCCTTAGGAACTCCATACCTACAAAAAATATTAGATTTGAGAAACTTCAAAACAATCTTAGCATCACAAGTTCTAGTAGGAATGGCTTCAATCCACTTTGAAACATAATCAACACCAAGTAATATGTACTCAAAACTAAAGGATGGTGGAAAGGGACCCATGAAGTCAATGCCCCAAACATCAAAAATCTCACAAAATAAAATGGGTTGTTGAGGCATTTCATGTCTCTTACCCCAACTACTAACCTTTTGACATTTCAAGCATGCTTTACAAAATTTATAAGAGTCTTTAAACAAGCTAGGCCAATACAATCCACAATCTAAAACCTTCCTAGCTGTCTTATTTGAGCTAAAATGACCACCACATGCATGAGAGTGACAAAATTCAAGAACAGAAGGCACATCAACATCATCAACACACCTCCTAATCACTTTATCACTACAAATCTTCCACATCAAAGGTGGTTCCCAAATGTAAAATCTAGACTCTCTTTTCAATTTTTCAATGGCAAAACGTGAAGCACAAGGAGGCAAGACTCCACACTCAATATAGTTAGCAAAAGAGGCATACCATGGAGGCTTAGATGAAATGGCACACAATGCCTCATCAGGAAATGAATCACAAGGAATAGTAGGGTTAGAGTTTACCATAGTAGCTTTTAAATGAGGTAGTCTAGACAAATGATCCGCTACTTGATTGGTAGAACCACTCCTATCCCTTATCTCCACATCAAATTCTTGCATTCAAGATCACCCATCGAATCAAGCGAGGCTTAGAATCTGTCTTCTTAAACAAGTACCTCACAGCAGCATGGTCAGTGTACACAACAACTTTAGAGTTAAGAAGATATGATCTAAACTTATCAAGTGCAAAAACAATAGCAAACAACTCTTTCTCAGTTGTGGTGTAATTAACCTGAGCTGAATCTAGGGTCCTAGATGCATAAGCAATCACATATGATAACTTGCCCTCTCTTTGACCAAGCATAGCTCCCACAGCAAAATTAGAAGCATCACATGACAACTCAAAAGGCAAAGACCAATTTGGGGCTTTAAGAATGGGAGGGGAAATGAGCATGCTTTTCAAAGTGTCAAAACTCCTTTTGCAAGCATCATCAAAAACAAAATCAACATCTTTTTGTAAGAGTTTAGACATAGGCAAAGCAATTTCACTAAACCCCTTTATAAATCTCCTATAAAAGCCTGCATGTCCCAAAAATGATCTCAAATCTTTCAAACAAACAGGATATGGCAAAGAAGCAATCACATCTACTTTGGCCTTATCCACCTCTATGCCATTGGAAGAAATCAAATGGCCTAAAACAATTCCTTTATCTACCATGAAATGGCATTTTTCAAAGTTAAGCACAAGCTTCTTTTCAATGCACCTACCAAGCACTTTATCTAAAGAATGCAAGCATGAATCAAAGGACTCACCATACACAGTAAAATCATCCATAAAGACTTCCATGCAATGTTCAATAAAATCACAAAATATGGACATCATGCATCTTTGAAAAGTACCAGGTGCATTGCAAAGACCAAAAGGCATCCTCCTATAGGCAAATGTACCAAAGGGGCATGTAAAGGTAGTCTTATCTTGGTCACTAGGAGCTATGGGAATCTGAAAATACCCACTAAACCCATCTAGGAAGCAATAATGGGACTTGGAAGCCAATCTCTCAAGCATTTGATCAATAAAAGGCAAAGGAAAATGGTCCTTCCTAGTCACATTATTGAGCTTCCTATAGTCTATGCACACTCTCCAAGCATTTTGAACTCTAGTTGGAACAAGCTCTCCTTTCTCATTTTTTACCACAGTAATCCCCCCTTTCTTAGGTACAACTTGGGTTGGAGACACCCACTCACTGTCAGCTATAGGATAGATGATCCCAGCACTAAGTAGCTTAACAACCTCTTTCTTTACCACATCTAAAATCAATGGTTAAGTCTCCTTTGTGGTTGCCTAATGGGCTTAGCATTGTCCTCAAGAAAAATTTTATGTGTGCACACAATAGGGTCAATACCAGGAATGTCAGCCAAAGTCCAACCAATAGCATGTATGTTCTTTCTCAACACATCAAGTAATGCATTTTCTTCCTCAAGAGATAAAGAGTTAGAAATTATTACCGGAAGCTTCTCATTCTCAATGAGATATGCATACTTGAGATTGGATGGTAAAGGCTTCAACTCCAAGGTAGGTGGCTCTACACAAGAGGGAATGAGCTTCTTCAAGTCTAATTTGGTGGAATATTCCATGGTACTATCTTGTCTTTTAGGCTTCTCACTTGTTTTTATTTCTCCTCTTCTTTCTTTACAGCCTCCCCTTTTCTTGCAACTTGTCCTCAAGTGCTTGGACTTGAGCCACGGCCTCGACATGTGAAAGTGTAGAATTTTCCTCCAATAGCTTGGGAATCCTAAGAACATCAAGCTCGAGTGGAGAAAAACTCATAGATTCGGCCTTAATGGCTTTAGTACCTACAACACAAGAAGATATACCCTTCTCAAGCATTTCAAGATCAAGCATAGGAGATATTTTAAACAAATCATGAGAAGAAGTAGTTGCATCATTCAAGCATGCATCAATCTCTAAACAAATAGGACAACTACATCCATCAATACATGTAGTAGTAACAAGAGACAAATCATCATCAACATGTGAGAAAGAATCAAGCATGTGAGACTCACAAGCATCATGAAGCAATAACTCAATGGAACTTACACCTAACAAAGAATAATCCTCAAAAGGATGTTTCATTGCTTCATATATATTAAAAATAACATGATCCTCTCCACATTTCAAAATCAAACTACCTTTTTCCATGTCAATCAATGTACGGGCAGTCCTCATAAATGGCCTTCCTAAAATCAAAATATCATCCCCACTCCCTTCTTTTGACATATCAAGCACATAGAAATCCACAGGAAATAATAGACCTTTAACACAAACCAACAAGTCTTCTACTACTCCATGTGGTCTTCTAACACTTCTATCCGCTAATTGGCATATCATAGGTGTCTTATGCATGCAATCAAGACTCAAGGCATGATAAATTGAAAGAGGCATAACATTAATGGCTGCACCTAAGTCTATCAATGCATGAGAAAAATGTGTGTTGCCAATCTTGCATGGAATTGTGAAGGAACCAGGGTCCTCACATTTTATAGGGAGTTGAGGCTTCATGATAGCACTCACAGATGAGGGTAATTGTACCCTTGCATTAGGCCTAAATTTTCTTTTATTTGTACAACATCTTTCAAAAATTTGGGCATACTTAGGAAAGTTCTTAACTACATCCATCAAGGGTACATTAACATGAATCTTATGGAAGAAATCATATACCTCTTGATCAAATTGTCCCTTTACTTGCTTAGGGACCACTTGTGCTTGTGGAAAAGGAAGCTTCTTCATAATCTCTTGACTTTGCTTTCCTTCTTCCTTCCTTGAACTCTCCTTTCTTGTTTCACTTTGCTCGGCCTCTCCCTCTTTTTCCTTACTAAACAACTCGGCCATAGTCCCCTTTTCCACCTTAGATGGTGGTTGCTCACATATGATCTCCTCAATGTTTTCATCCTCATCATCTCTACAAAAAGATGCATCATTAGGAGCAAAAGAAGAACTAGAAACATTAACATCAATTGAAGAATTTAAAGAGGGCTTCTCGGCCTTCCCTTGTCTTTTGTCTTCTTGCACTCTTTCTCCCAACTCCTTGCCACTCCTCAATGTGATAGCATTAAGATTAGCTTTAGGATTAGCAACGGTGTTGGATGGTAATGTAGAGGCTTGAGCATTGGCTGCACTTAATTGGTTAGCAAGCATATTCATTTGAGAAGAAGGGCATCAATTTTAGAGTTCATGTTCTCACACTTGTTACCCATACTCTCTACCTTGTTCCCTAAGCCATCATACATGTTTTTTATACAAGAGTTCATTTCAATCAACTGCTTACGTAACACATTCACATCATTAGAAGAGTTCGAATTAGAAGAACTCTCAATTGGAACAAGCCTCCTATCACTATAAGAATTAGAAGAAGGTGCAAGAGAATTACCACTTGGATTGTAGCTTTGAGAAGAGCTACCTTGAGACAAATGAGGTGGAGGGTCACGGCCAAAGGTGTTTTGATAGGATCCTCTTTGTTGATTGTCTTGTAAAGCCACATTTGGATTTGAATAGGAGAAAATTAGGATGGTCTCTCCATGAAGGGTTGTAAGTATTAGAATAAGCTCCTTGCCCTTGCCTCCCACCATAGGATTGTTTTCCATTGTAGATAGCATTTACTTGTTCAAACTTAATAGGACAATTGCTTTCTACATGCATAGGTGAGTCACAAAAAGTACAAGAATAAGGGACAAGTGCTTGAGAAGTACTTACATTGCTCACTTGAGATATTTGTGGAGCCAACATTCTCCCAATCTTGCAGCTAGCAAGTCCACATATGAATCATTAAGATTGAAGAACCTACCATATTCACATTTCTCTTTTCCCTTGTAGAGTATTGAGCACACTTGAAGCCATCTTGTCAATTAGTTCCCAAGCCTTTAAGGAAGTGAGGTCAATCAAGCATCCACCACTAGCGGCATCAATGTTAACTTTGTCTCTTGGAATCAAGCCCTCATAGAAATATTGGACTAAATTCTCACTAGAAATTTGATGGTGTGGGCATTTAGCCAAAAGGCCTTGGAATCTAGTCCAATACTCATAGAGACTCTCATCCTCTCCTTGTTGGACCCCATAGATTTGCTTCCTCAAATTGGGGACCTTGGAATTTGGAAAGAATTTATCTAAGAAGAGTCTTCTTAGCTCGGCCCATGTGCTCACTTTCACATAAGAGGGTAGTTGAAATACCACTCCTTTGCTAAACCTTCAAGAGAAAATACAAAAGCCTTAGCTTGAACATCATCAACATTTACATGCATAGGCTTCATAGTATCACAAACCAATAGGAGAGTATGCAAAAACCTATGGCAATCCTCTCCCTGGTAACCCATGAAATTTAGGCAATGCATTAATCAAGAGGATTTAATTTCAAATTGAACATTAGTAGGAGGAACATATAAGCCATAAGGATTATCATGCCAATTAGGTTGAGTTAATTGCCTAATGCTCCTCTCCTCTCTAGGGTTATGCAAGCCTTCAAATTCATTATTAACATGGCCATCATCATGCAAATTCTCATTCCCATTCCCATGGCCCTCATTATGCACATGCTCATGTCCTAAGATACCTTCCATTGTTGAATTACACAAACCAAATGAGAATCAAGAATAGGTTGTGATCTTCTCAATCTAGAAATAGTCCTTTCAATTTTGGATCTAATTCAACAAAGAGGTATGTTTTCTTCGGGTCATGCACTAATCAAGCTCAAGAAATTAAGAAAAAGAACAAGCTAAACTAAAATGCAAATCAACACGAAACAATTCAAAACACACAAAAGCAAGAGAAAAATTTTTTTTTTAATATACTCAATAGCAACAAAATGAAAAAAAAATAACACCAAACAAGTAGAAAGAGAGTTAGAAATGCTCAATCAAGAAGCTTTGGCAATTCTGGAATTCGCACAGTAGGCTCTCTGGAGACAGTGAACTTGTGAATTTTTCTATCAGCAAATCCACATGATAAATTCCCCTGAAACTTTTATGAGAAACACAAGAGATATACAGGAAAATTATATAAAAACTTTTAGATTAAAAATCCTTCCCAATCGTTCCCAGAATTTTTCACAAGTTGGTCCTCAAGTCTGGAGAAACAGGATTTCGTCCAGAAGACCTTCAGAGCTTCTAACAAACTTTCAAATAGGAAAATGGAAAAATTGAAGAAAATCCTAAACACAAGAAACAAAGATAAGACAGTGATAAGAAAAATGAAACTGGAATCAATCAATTTGAACGCACAAAGAGGAAGATATGCTAACTCAAAGTTGAAACAGGGTTTTGGGAATCCTCTTAATAAGCTCCCTGGACCTTGTTAGATTGTAAAATTTCCACAGGACACTTCCCACGTCCAAAATTGACCAAACCAATTTTAAAGTGAAGCTAAGATATAGAGCTTTCAATGAAATAAATTTCAAGTTCAAATTCCCTCAGACTCATTCCCAGTTAATTTTTCAATTTCAGACAGAGATACTAGAAACAGAGTATTTTCAGCTCTACACCAAACCAACGACGAAAATTGCACTAAATTTTTTTTTCTTTTTCAAAACAGAATAAAAACACTCAAAACACACAAAAAAACACTAAAAAAAAACACAAAAACAAATTTTTATAATTTTTCAAAAAAAATTTTCAGGAACACTAAAAATGTAAATTAAGTACTAAACAACCTTAGAATTAAACTTAAACCATTCCCCGGCAACGGCGCCAAAATTTTGATAGGAAATTAGTCGCTTATCCTCAAAATTACACTAAAGCTAACCCTAATGCAATATAGGGCCAACCCTAGGTCATCTCCCAAGGAATGGTTTTAAGTCTAATTGAAAGTTATCTAGTGAAATAAATCAACCAAAGTTTGTAGGAATTTAGTTACCTAGCTAATTATCTAAACTAATTACCTAATGTGCAAGTAGTAATTAAATGCTAGTGAAAGTGAGTGAAATGAACTTCCCTTTTCACAATAATGGAACCCTAGAGATTAGTTGATTTTGGACTCATTATCTTCTCATGATTAGCTAAGTTTAGCTTCCCTTTCCTCTTGACTAAAGCTGTCATGACTTAAGAAAATTATCCTAAGCCAATTAACCTAATTAGCTAACCTCCCTAGGTCTTAGATTAAAGTCCCTAGTTCAATTAACCAATTGGTGAAGACATTAGCCAAGTGAGTGATTCACTCAAAATCCTCTCTCAACAGCCATGGTCAAACACATAAATTGAGCAACCACAAGATTATGTCAAAGCTACTCAACAACACAAGCATTAACACCACAAGATTATGCAATATTAACACAAGAAATTCACTAATTGAAAAAACACATTATGTGTGCCAAACAAAGAGTGGCAAAATTCAGTCATGGCTGTCCAAGGAAGAAATTAAATGAAACAATCCTCTCTCTTTACATCAACATCAAATTCAAATTAGAATTTATAAGCTAAGATGATTAAACCTAGATTAAGGAATCTAACCATCTAGTAAAAAGAGAAGAGGATAGGAAACAAAAGAACTTAGCCAATTTGAAGCTCAAGACTCATCCTCCATCTTCATCTCTCTAGGATTCCACAAAGAAACTTAGCCAATCTTCATCTTCAAGAACCCTAGTGATTGCTTGTGAAGGCCAAACTCCATAGCTCTTGAATGATGGAAATGAGCTTCAATCCTTGTGAAAATGGAAGGGATGGAACGAAAATGAAGAGAGGAGAAGAATGGTATGAGTTTTGTGGAGGTTTGGTGGGCTGAATGGATGGAGGTTAGGGTGCTGGAAAATGAAGAACAAAAGAGAGAAAATGAAGAACACTATGAACAGAGAGAGAGAGAATGTGGAAGATGAATGAGATATGTGTTGGATCCCATTTGGGGCTTAAATGAAATGGCTCCTTGGTGTCTCCCATCAGCTGAAGCTTAATTAAAATAAGGAAAAAGAAATTAAAATGTAAATGGGAGCCTTGTCACACTTGCAAGGTGGCAACTTCCTATTGGTTTTGTAGATGATTCCAATGTGTGCCTAATTTCCCATGTGTCATCCACATCATTTTAGCTGATCTAATCCCTCAAAATAATCATAATTCACGTGTGCAAACCATCAGCCATTGACCTCAAGGAGTGTTGACCTCAATTGCCCAATTGATGCACAAGTCACATGCCACCTATGTCACATAAATCACATAATTCAATTAAATAGCATATGATATAATAAAATCTAATTCATGTCCAGAATTAAATTCATAATTAGAAGGGAGAATTTATTAAATTAACCAAGTTTCAGGCTGCACAAAATTATATAAAAATTTCACACAAAGGCAAACCAAAAACTAGGACAAACTAAGACACTTAAGAAAGTGTTGACTTTTTTATTTAATTACTCCCAAACTAAAATGAATTTTAAAAATATAATTTCACCATTCATCAACTGGACATAAATGCACTTTGTCAATTTTTCTTGTACATTTTTCAAAAGTTCATTTTTTGGACCAAAATGCCCCTAGTGCACTGAACCTAGAACTTAGGCAAAGTTCCAAATCTAATGCAATGTGTGCACTTGAAGGTGATAAATCATTAATAAAATGGTCCTAATTGACAAATAAAAGTGGGTAACAAATGTGTT
>NW_026555336.1:21234280-21411878 GCF_029017545.1 Prosopis cineraria | reverse complement strand
TGATACTTCGGCCTTGGCCATTAGTTTGGGGATGATATGGTGTAGAGATTTTGTGATGCACCCATATTTAGCCAAGAGAGCCTTCATCATCTTATTGCAAAAGGGGATCCTTGGTCACTTACCAAGGCCTTAGGAACTCCATACCTACAAAAACATATTAGATTTGAGAAACTTCAAAACAATCTTAGCATCACAAGTTCTAGTAGGAATGGCTTCAATCCACTTTGAAACATAATCAACACCAAGTAATATGTACTCAAAAACTAAAGGATGGTGGAAAGGGACCCATGAAGTCAATGCCCCAAACATCAAAAATCTCACAAAATAAAATGGTTGTTGAGGCATTTCATGTCTCTTACCCCAACTACTAACCTTTTGACATTTCAAGCATGCTTACAAAAATTCATAAGAGTCTTTAAACAAGCTAGGCCAATACAATCCACAATCTAAAACCTTCCTAGCTGTCTTATTTGAGCTAAAATGACCACCAATGCATGAGAGTGACAAAAATCAAGAACAGAAGGCACATCAAACATCATCAACACCTCCTAATCACTTTATCACTACAAATCTTCCACATCAAAGGTGGTTCCCAAATGTAAAATCTAGACTCTCTTTTCAATTTTCAATGGCAAAACGTGAAGCAAGGAGGCAAGACTCCACACTCAATATAGTTAGCAAAAGAGGCATACCATGGAGGCTTAGATGAAATGGCACACAATGCCTCATCAGGAAATGAATCACAAGGAATAGTAGGGTTAGAGTTTACCATAGTAGCTTTTAAATGAGGTAGTCTAGGACAAATGATCCGCTACTTGATTGGTAGAACCACTCCTATCCCTTATCTCCACATCAAATTCTTGCATTAAGATCACCCATCGAATCAAGCGAGGCTTAGAATCTGTCTTCTTAAACAAGTACCTCACAGCAGCATGGTCAGTGTACACAACAACTTTAGAGTTAAGAAGATATGATCTAAATTTATCAAGTGCAAAAACAATAGCAAACAACTCTTTCTCAGTTGTGGTGTAATTAACCTGAGCTGAATCTAGGGTCCTAGATGCATAAGCAATCACATATGATAACTTGCCCTCTCTTTGACCAAGCATAGCTCCCACAGCAAAATTAGAAGCATCACATGACAACTCAAAAGGCAAAGACCATTTGGGGCTTTAAGAATGGGAGGGGAAATGAGCATGCTTTTCAAAGTGTCAAAACTCCTTTTGCAAGCATCATCAAAAAACAAAATCAACATCTTTTTGTAAAGTTTAGACATAGGCAAAGCAATTTCACTAAACCCCTTTATAAATCTCCTATAAAAGCCTGCATGTCCCAAAAATGATCTCAAATCTTTCAAACAAACAGGATATGGCAAAGAAGCAATCACATCTACTTTGGCCTTATCCACCTCTATGCCATTGGAAGAAATCAAATGGCCTAAAACAATTCCTTTATCTACCATGAAATGGCATTTTTCAAAGTTAAGCACAAGCTTCTTTTCAATGCACCTACCAAGCACTTTATCTAAAGAATGCAAGCATGAATCAAAGGACTCACCATACACAGTAAAATCATCCATAAAGACTTCCATGCAATGTTCAATAAAATCACAAAATATGGACATCATGCATCTTTGAAAAGTACCAGGTGCATTGCAAAGACCAAAAGGCATCCTCCTATAGGCAAATGTACCAAAGGGGCATGTAAAGGTAGTCTTATCTTGGTCACTAGGAGCTATAGGAATTGAAAATACCCACTAAACCCATCTAGGAAGCAATAATGGGACTTGGAAGCCAATCTCTCAAGCATTTGATCAATAAAAGGCAAAGGAAAATGGTCCTTCCTAGTCACATTATTGAGCTTCCTATAGTCTATGCACACTCTCCAAGCATTTTGAACTCTAGTTGAACAAGCTCTCCTTTCTCATTTTTTACCACAGTAATCCCCCCTTTCTTAGGTACAACTTGGGTTGGAGACACCCACTCACTGTCAGCTATAGGATAGATGATCCCAGCACTAAGTAGCTTAACAACCTCTTTCTTTACCACATCTAAAATCAATGGGTTAAGTCTCCTTTGTGGTTGCCTAATGGGCTTAGCATTGTCCTCAAGAAAAATTTTATGTGTGCACACAATAGGGTCAATACCAGGAATGTCAGCCAAAGTCCAACCAATAGCATGTATGTTCTTTCTCAACACATCAAGTAATGCATTTTCTTCCTCAAGAGATAAAGAGTTAGAAATTATTACCGGAAGCTTCTCATTCTCAATGAGATATGCATACTTGAGATTGGATGGTAAAGGCTTCAACTCCAAGGTAGGTGGCTCTACACAAGAGGGAATGAGCTTCTTCAAGTCTAATTTGGTGGAATATTCCATGGTACTATCTTGTCTTTTAGGCTTCTCATTTTTTGATTTCTCCTCTTCTTTTACAGCCTCCCCTTTTTCTTGCAACTTGTCCTCAAGTGCTTGGACTTGAGCCACGGCCTCGACATGTGAAAGTGTAGAATTTTCCTCCAATAGCTTGGGAATCCTAAGAACATCAAGCTCGAGTGGAGAAAAACTCATAGATTCGGCCTTAATGGCTTTAGTACCTACAACACAAGAAGATATACCCTTCTCAAGCATTTCAAGATCAAGCATAGGAGATATTAAACAAATCATGAGAAGAAGTAGTTGCATCATTCAAGCATGCATCAATCTCTAAACAAATAGGACAACTACATCCATCAATACATGTAGTAGTAACAAGAGACAAATCATCATCAACATGTGAGAAAGAATCAAGCATGTGAGACTCACAAGCATCATGAAGCAATAACTCAATGGAACTTACACCTAACAAAGAATAATCCTCAAAAGGATGTTTCATTGCTTCATATATATTAAAAATAACATGATCCTCTCCACATTTCAAAATCAAACTACCTTTTTCCATGTCAATCAATGTACGGGCAGTCCTCATAAATGGCCTTCCTAAAATCAAAATATCATCCCACTCCCTCTTTTGACATATCAAGCACATAGAAATCCACAGGAAATAATAGACCTTTAACACAAACCAACAAGTCTTCTACTACTCCATGTGGTCTTCTAACACTTCTATCCGCTAATTGGCATATCATAGGTGTCTTATGCATGCAATCAAGACTCAAGGCATGATAAATTGAAAGAGGCATAACATTAATGGCTGCACCTAAGTCTATCAATGCATGAGAAAAAATGTGTGTTGCCAATCTTGCATGGAATTGTGAAGGAACCAGGGTCCTCACATTTTATAGGGAGTTGAGGCTTCATGATAGCACTCACAGATGAGGGTAATTGTACCCTTGCATTAGGCCTAAATTTTCTTTTATTTGTACAACAATTTCAAAAATTTGGCATACTTAGGAAAGTTCTTAACTACATCCATCAAGGGTACATTAACATGAATCTTATGGAAGAAATCATATACCTCTTGATCAAATTGTCCCTTTACTTGCTTAGGAGGGACCACTTGTGCTTGTGGAAAAGGAAGCTTCTTCATAATCTCTTGACTTTGCTTTCCTTCTTCCTTCCTTGAACTCTCCTTTCTTGTTTCACTTTGCTCGGCCTCTCCCTCTTTTTCCTTACTAAACAACTCGGCCATAGTCCCCTTTCCACCTTAGATGGTGGTTGCTCACATATGATCTCCTCAATGTTTTCATCCTCATCATCTCTACAAAAAGATGCATCATTAGGAGCAAAAGAAGAACTAGAAACATTAACATCAATTGAAGAATTTAAAGAGGGCTTCTCAGCCTTCCCTTGTCTTTTGTCTTCTTGCACTCTTTCTCCCAACTCCTTGCCACTCCTCAATGTGATAGCATTAAGATTAGCTTTAGGATTAGCAACGGTGTTGGATGGTAATGTAGAGGCTTGAGCATTGGCTGCACTTAATTGGTTAGCAAGCATATTCATTTGAGAAGTAAGGGCATCAATTTTAGAGTTCATGTTCTCACACTTGTTACCCATACTCTCTACCTTGTTCCCTAAGCCATCATACATGTTTTTATACAAGGAGTTCATTTCAATCAACTGCTTACGTAACACATTCACATCATTAGAAGAGTTTCGATTAGAAGAACTCTCAATTGGAACAAGCCTCCTATCACTATAAGAATTAGAAGAAGGTGCAAGAGAATTACCACTTGGATTGTAGCTTTGAGAAGAGCTACCTTGAGACAAATGAGGTGGAGGGTCACGGCCAAAGGTGTTTTGATAGGATCCTCTTTGTTGATTGTCTTGTAAAGCCACATTTGGATTTGAATAGGAGAAATTAGGATGGTCTCTCCATGAAGGGTTGTAAGTATTAGAATAAGCTCCTTGCCCTTGCCTCCCACCATAGGATTGTTTTCCATTGTAGATAGCATTTACTTGTTCAAACTTAATAGGACAATTGCTTTCTACATGCATAGGTGAGTCACAAAAAGTACAAGAATAAGGGACAAGTGCTTGAGAAGTACTTACATTGCTCACTTGAGATATTTGTGGAGCCAACATTCTCCCAATCTTGGCAGCTAGCAAGTCCACATATGAATCATTAAGAATGAGGAACCTACCATATTCACATTTCTCTTTTCCCTTGTAGAGTATTGAGCACCACTTGAAGCCATCTTGTCAATTAGTTCCCAAGCCTTTAAGGAAGTGAGGTCAATCAAGCATCCACCACTAGCGGATCAATGTTAACTTTGTCTCTTGGAATCAAGCCCTCATAGAAATATTGGACTAAATTCTCACTAGAAATTTGATGGTGTGGGCATTTAGCCAAAAGGCCTTGGAATCTAGTCCAATACTCATAGAGACTCTCATCCTCTCCTTGTTGGACCCCATAGATTTGCTTCCTCAAATTGGTGACCTTGGAATTTGGAAAGAATTTATCTAAGAAGAGTCTCTTAGCTCGGCCCATGTGCTCACTTTCACATAAGAAGGGTAGTTGAAATACCACTCCTTTGCTAAACCTTCAAGAGAAAATACAAAAGCCTTAGCTTGAACATCATCAACATTTACATGCATAGGCTTCATAGTATCACAAACCAATAGGAGAGTATGCAAAAACCTATGGCAATCCTCTCCGGTAACCCATGAAATTTAGGCAATGCATTAATCAAAGAGGATTTAATTTCAAATTGAACATTAGTAGGAGGAACATATAAGCCATAAGGATTATCATGCCAATTAGGTTGAGTTAATTGCCTAATGCTCCTCTCCTCTCTAGGGTTATGCAAGCCTTCAAATTCATTATTAACATGGCCATCATCATGCAAATTCTCATTCCCATTCCCATGGCCCTCATTATGCACATGCTCATGTCCTAAGATACCTTCCATTGTTGAATTACAAACCAAATGAGAATCAAGAATAGGTTGTGATCTTCTCAATCTAGAAATAGTCCTTTCAATTTTGGATCTAATTCAACAAAAGAGGTATGTTTCTTCGGGTCATGCACTAATCAAGCTCAAGAAAATTAAGAACAAAGAACAAGCTAAACTAAAATGCAAATCAACATGAAACAATTCAAAACACACAAAAGCAAGAGAAATAATTTTTTTTTATTTACTCAATAGCAACAAAATGAAAAAAAAAATAACACCAAACAAGTAGAAAGAGAGTTAGAAATGCTCAATCAAGAAGCTTTGGCAATTCTGGAATTCGCACAGTAGGCTCTCTGGAGACAGTGAACTTGTGAATTTTCTATCAGCAAATCCACATGATAAATTCCCCTGAAACTTTTATGAGAAACACAAGAGATATACAGGAAAATTATATAAAACTTTTAGATTAAAAATCCTTCCCAATCGTTCCCAGAATTTTTCACAAGTTGGTCCTCAAGTCTGGAGAAACAGGATTTCGTCCAGAAGACCTTCAGAGCTTCTAACAAACTTTCAAATAGGAAAATGGAAAAATTGAAGAAAATCCTAAACACAAGAAACAAAGATAAGACAGTGATAAGAAAAATGAAACTGGAATCAATCAATTTGAACGCACAAAGAGGAAGATATGCTAACTCAAAGTTGAAACAGGGTTTTGGGAATCCTCTGTAATGGCTCCCTGGACCTTGTTAGATTGTAAAATTTCCACAGGACACTTCCCACGTCCAAAATTGACCAAACCAATTTTAAAGTGAAGCTAAGATATAGAGCTTTCAATGAAATAAATTTCAAGTTCAAATTCCCTCAGACTCATTCCCAGTTAATTTTTCAATTTCAGACAGAGACACTAGAAACAGAGTATTTTCAGCTCTACACCAAACCAACGAAAATTGCACTAAATTTTTTTTTTCTTTTTCAAAACAGAATAAAAACACTCAAAACACACAAAAAACACTAAAAAAAAACACAAAACACAAATTTTATAATTTTTCAAAAAAATTTTCAGGAACACTAAAAATGTAAATTAAGTACTAAACAACCTTAGAATTAAACTTAAACCATTCCCCGGCAACGGCGCCAAAATTTTGATAGGAAATTAGTCGCTTATCCTCAAAATTACACTAAAGCTAACCCTAATGCAATATAGGGCCAACCCTAGGTCATCTCCCAAGGAATGGTTTTAAGTCTAATTGAAAGTTATCTAGTAAATAAATCAACCAAAGTTTGTAGGAATTTAGTTATCTAGCTAATTATCTAAACTAATTACCTAATGTGCAAGTAATTAAAATGCTAGTGAAAGTGAGTGAAATGAACTTCCCTTTTTACAATAATGGAACCCTAGAGATTAGTTGATTTTGGACTCATTATCTTCTCATGATTAGGCTAAGTTTAGCTTCCCTTTCCTCTTGACTAAAGCTGTCATGACTTAAGAAAATTATCCTAAGCCAATTAACCTAATTAGCTAACCTCCCTAGGTCTTAGATTAAAGTCCCTAGTTCAATTAACCAATTGGTGAAGACATTAGCCAAGTGATTCACTCAAAATCCTCTCTCAACAGCCATGGTCAAACACATAAATTGAGCAACCACAAGATTATGTCAAGCTACTCAACAACACAAGCATTAACACCACAAGATTATGCAATATTAACACAAGAAATTCACTAATTGAAAAACACAAGATTATGTGCCAAACAAAGAGTGGCAAAATTCAGTCATGGCTGTCCAAGGAAGAAATTAAATGAAACAATCCTCTCTCTTTACATCAACATCAAATTCAAATTAGAATTTATAAGCTAAGATGATTAAACCCTAGATTAAGGAATCTAACCATCTAGTAAAAAGAGAAGAGGATAGGAAACAAAAGAACTTAGCCAATTTGAAGCTCAAGACTCATCCTCCATCTTCATCTCTCTAGGATTCCACAAAGAAACTTAGCCAATCTTCATCTTCAAGAACCCTAGTGATTGCTTGTGAAGGCCAAACTCCATAGCTCTTGAATGATGGAAATGAGCTTCAATCCTTGTGAAAATGGAAGGGATGGAACGAAAATGAAGAGAGGAGAAGAATGGTATGAGTTTTGTGGAGGTTTGGTGGCTGAAAATGGAGGTTAGGGTGCTGGAAAATGAAGAACAAAAGAGAGAAAATGAAGAACACTATGAACAAGAGAGAGAGAATGTGGAAGATGAATGAGATATGTGTTGGATCCCATTTGGGCTTAAAATGGCGTGCTCCTTGGTGTCTCCCATCAGCTGAAGCTTAATTAAAATAAGGAAAAAGAAATTAAAATGTAAATGGGAGCCTTGTCACACTTGCAAGGTGGCAACTTCCTATTGGTTTGTAGATGATTCCAATGTGTGCCTAATTTCCATGTGTCATCCACATCATTTTAGCTGATCTAATCCCTCAAAATAATCATAATTCACGTGCAAACCATCAGCCATTGACCTCAAGGAGTGTTGACCTCAATTGCCCAATTGATGCACAAGTCACATGCCACCTATGTCACATAAATCACATAATTCAATTAAATAGCATATGATATAATAAAATCTAATTCATGTCCAGAATTAAATTCATAATTAGAAGGGAGAATTTATTAAATTAACCAAGTTTCAGGCTGCACAAAATTATATAAAAATTTCACACAAAGGCAAACCAAAAACTAGGACAAACTAAGACACTTAAGAAAGTGTTGACTTTTTTATTTAATTACTCCCAAACTAAAATGAATTTTAAAAATATAATTTCACCATTCATCAACTGGACATAAAATGCACTTTGTCAATTTTTCTTGTACATTTTCTCAAAAGTTCATTTTTTGGACCAAAATGCCCCTAGTGCACTGAACCTAGAAACTTAGGCAAAGTTCCAAATCTAATGCAATGTGTGCACTTGAAGGTGATAAATCATTAATAAAATGGTCCTAATTGACAAATAAAAGTGGGTAACAAATGTGTTCTATCAACGTCATATGAAGAAATGGCACATGTCGGAACTTCACCTCAATGAACTATAAAAAATAGTAAAAACTATATGTGCCATGGTGTATAGTGCCACATGCTGTAGCACATGACATGACAGGGAGGTGTATGCCACATGCTGTAGCACATGACATGGACAGGGAGGTGGCTTATGCCACATGCCATGGTGCATGTGTTGTGCGCTGTGGCGCCTGTCCTTATTTCTAGCCTTATTTCTTTTATGTTAAATCATGTGTGGGAGTGATGAATTCATGAATTGTCTTTTACTATGTACTACCTGATATGTGACTTATTTTAAATGATTTTAATAAAGAAGTCTTTCCCAAGTATTTTAAATTGAATGTTTCTTTAGTTGTGTGTTATGTGGTATGGTGATTTTGTTAACCCTATCTTATATCAGATTTATGGTGAGACTACAGTCTGGTGTAGGGAGAGGTTATAATTTGATATCAACTTCTTGAGTTTTGGGGCCTGATAATTCTACTTGTTTGATACATTCATCCCTAGTTATGGCAACTTCTCATTATTCATTACATACCACTTTCCTTTGTGCTCACTTTCTTTTATCTTGTTCATCCTTGGGAGGGAGAAAGAGTAATATATCATGAGGAGAGGTGCTTGTGCTAGAGATGCTCATTATAGACGTGTGAATGAGTAAATAATGGTAAATGAGGAGCAAGAGCTAGAAGTCCAACTAGTTGAGTCATCATTGAGGTATAGCTGTGATAAGTCTTTAGAGGAATTGAGAAATATGATGGTGGACATTAGGCAAATTGTTTAAGACCATAATGCGATATTGAGAGATAGAGGTCAAGGAGAAAGAGTTAAGCACTAGAGTAGATTAATGCAAGAAAAAGCTCATAGTAGACCTGGACCGTCTCAAAGTTCGATAGCAGACTAAAAGTTCTCGACATTAATCTATCAATAGACAAGATTGGGAAGATTTTTCAATTTAGTCTACCAACTTTTGATGGCAGTATGAAGGAAGGGGATACAGAGATGTGGATAGAGTGGTTAGAGACCATCTTTGAGGTTTTAGTATGCACCTATAAGTAGAAGGTAACCTTAGCTACTGTATAATTAGTAAGAGCTGTGAAGAGATGTGGGAGTCTGTGAGGCCTACTATTAGTATTCATTTAATATGGGAAGAGTTTAAGAAGATTTTCTTTAACTAGTATTGCCCAATTTCTTTCAGAACTAGAAGGGAAGAGGAATTTCACACATTTAGGAAAGGAGATCTGGACAGGGAAGAGTTTATTAAAAGGTTCAATGACTTGTCTGCGTATTCCACGTATCTCCAGTACATTAATAATACTAAGTGGAAGGTTGAGAGATTATTAGATAAAATATGACCTGAGTATTGGTAGTAGAAATCTTTATTTGGTGTAATGATATATGAGTAGATGTGTCATAAGTTGAGAATAGTTTCCAGGAAAGGTAGAGAGGAGAGGGGATAGTTTGGGGAGATTCTCATCCCTACTATGTCCGATAGGTGGAGTTTTAAAGAAGCCTGAGTACAATTCTAGTAGTTCTGGATCATAGGTCAAAAGGGTTTTACCAGAGGATCTTAGTCTTGATCTATTCAGAGGGGATCAATTCAGAGAAGAGGTGGTATGAGAATTAGGCCTCTGTAGTCTGCATGCATTAAATGTTTTAGCACTGACATTGAGCATAGAAAGGTCACCACAGTGTAACATTTACGGCCAGTATTATGCAGGTAGGTGTTGGGTGTGTTTCAAATGCGGTAAGTCAGGACATCTAGTGAGATAGTGCTCAAAGAGTAAAGTTGAGGTGGCTAAGTAGTGATATACTATTCCTTGTTAGGTATTCGCAGTGACACAGGAAGATGCCAGAGCGTCTTTGAATCTGATTTGAGGTATGATTCTATATGTGCAAAAGAGGTAGAAGCATTATTTAATTCTGGTGTAATACATTTCTTTATGTCTGAGGAGTGTATGGATAGACTAAAACTATATTTTCAAGAATTGCTAGTGCTTATTAAAGTGACTATGCCTTCAGGGTCATCTAGTATCACAAGTAAAGCTTGTTAGGGTGTGAAAATTTAGTTTGAAGGTAGGATTTCTAAAGTTGATTTAATCTATATTCTTATAAAAGGAATAGATGTGATTATTAGCATGAACTGGCTAGCAGTTAATAATGCTATGTTAGATTATGCCATAATAATAGTTTTACTATCGATGCTCTCTACAATAGTAGATTCTTTGAAACAATTTAAGTTCTTGTTGGTGGTAAGTGTAGAGAAATTGATCTGGTAGGGTTGTGATGCCTATATGGTATTCTTTGCCCCTAGCATGGTATATGATGGTGGTATTGAGAAGATTGGGGTAGTGAATTAGTTCTGTAAGGTGTTTTTGGATGAAATGATAGGATTACCTCCTGAAAGGAAAGTAGAATTTTTTATTTACCTGGTTCCTAGAATTGAACCAATATCTAAGGCCCTGTATTGAATGTCGCCATCAGAGTTAGCAGAGATGAAGATGAAGATAAGGAATTGTTGAATACGGGATCATTGACCGAGTGTGTCACCCTGAGGGTCACCAGTTTTGTTTGTGTCACCTTGAGACACTTGAGAAGTGTGCTCCAGATCTTGAAAGAGAATAAGTTATATGTCAAACTCTATAAGTATGAGTTTTGGTTGAGAGAAGTTGGATTTTTTAAATGCTTAATGTTTACGGATAGGATTTCTTTAGATCCACATAAGATTGATGTTGTATTGAAGTTGGAACATTCCAGTTTGGTCATGGAGATACATAGTTTTTTGGGATTATCTGCGTATTATAGACATTTTATCCAAGGATTTTTCCAGATAGCTTCTCCTTTGACTAAGTTGATGCGGAAAGATCAGCCATATGTTTTGGATGACTAGTGTGAGATAGCATTTCAGAAGTTAAAAGAGATGTTAATTATAGTGCTGGTGTTAGTTATCCTTAATCCACAATTGCCATACAAGGTGTACACCTATGCATCATTGATAGGTTGGGGTTGTGTCACTAGTATAAAAATGACTTTTTACAGCGACTAAAAAGGCGATGTTGTTTTAGTAGGTGTAGAAAGTCCCTCTTTTTACATCGGTTATAAACCCAAGTCAATGTTGAAAATTATATATAAGAAAATAAAAAAAATTTACTTTAACTTTTAACACTGGTTGGGCTCATACTTTTTACACCGGCTATTATCATAACTGATGTAAAAAATATTATATTCTACAACGGTTATGGTAATAACCAGTGTAAAAAATATTTTATTTTTTTATACTATATTTATTTTATCGATTTTACCCATTCTTGTGCATAAAAATTGCCCAATCAGACAGCTCAATTAATTTACAATTGTTTATCAAGTATTTATCAACTATACAAAGCTATTTAACTATTACAAAAACTAATAATTGTCTAAATTGTCAAAATTTCCATTCCTATGCATAAAAATTGCCAAATTAGATAGCTCAATTCATTTACAATTGTTTATCAAGTATTTATCAACTATACAAACTATTTAACTATTAGAAAAACTAATAATTGTCTAAATTGTGTCAACTATCAAAATTAAAACATATCTAAAAGTAACAAAAACCTCACAAGTTCTCCACAAAATAGGTTGCCCAATGTATGTGGATGTCTTCAATTTCAACTTCAGAAAATGCATCTGAATTGTCGAACATCTAAAATTTGATTCATAAAACAGGCATATTAATCAATCTCAAATAACATAATAAAATAAAACTTTTAAAAATATATTTACCTCTTTTGTAAATTCGGTTATGCCTAATATGATAATATTAAGCATGTGTCTCATGACATATAGACCGCACAAGTTCATCCTCATCAGTTGTCTATGACTCTGTATAAGAACAAATCATAAAAATTTAGTAAGAAATCTTAATAATTGAATATATTAATAAAGTATAGCATCACCTTTAGCTCAATCCATGTGGGATCCTTGAGCTCATGTCCATGCTTTTGTAAGACTACATTTTGATATGTTCTCATTGCCCTATGATCAAGATTACCAAGTTAGTAAAAATATTCAAAAAAATTAAATTAAATAGTTTAGTAAAAGTATTCTTACAAGTCTATCGTCTTCTTCATTTCTTTCCCAAGTTTGTAATAGAGGGAGCATAAAAAGATGACAGTGTTGCTTTTCATTAAAAGAACAAATAACTGCCAATGGTCCCTACTAAATATGATACAAGTTAAAGTAAATCCATATTGAAAAACTATTAATTATAAATTGATCCTTACAAGTGCACATATTGAGCCATAAAAATGTCCTTTTTGACATCACATATTCTTCATTGGAGGTATGCGGCCTTAACTCTGGAGTATTACCTTTCTCTGTCATGTGATGAGGGCAAACAAATCCAAACTTATCACCTTTACCCGATGTAATGCACAAATGATGAAGATACCTACAACAATGAAATTATATTAGTTTACTAAACTTGATGATTAAGTTTACTTACAACAATGTAATTATATTAAAGAAAAATATACTTACATCATAAATAGTTCAATGTGTGGTGTGGTAAGTTGATTATTTGACAGAAGTTGAACCAAATCTTCCTGTTCAATTGTCACTATCATGTCTTTCTTACCCACAACCTCTGGATCCATTTCTAAACTCTTGAATTTGAATGATAAATCATACGCCATTAAGATCATTCGCTAATGTAGAGTCAACGAGGGTTGTGGAAGCTTTAAGAGATTCGATGAGAAAAGCTTCTACATAATAAAAAGGCAAGAAATAGTTAATAAAAAACATATATTATGAAGTTGCTACATAATAAAAATTCATGAAATTTCGTACCACAGCTTGAACCAGATTCACAAGTCTCTTGGGCTATAGGATGAAATTGCCAACAGCTTTAACCACAGTCTTCACCTCATCAGTAGGGAATAGAACCAAAGCATCTGGCAATTTTGGATCTGCAACCACCACTCTTACTCGATCATCTTGAATTTTCTTGTGGTGGATGTTTGACCCCAAGTTGTAGATGCTACCAAGAGCAACCAAGTGTTTATCAGGATCTTCTAGAAATATCTCACATAGTTCACTAATGTTGTCACCAAAGGACCCTCTGACACACGCTCAAGAACATTACTTCCTTTTGTACTATGAAATGTAGGAGACATATGAACTGGTTCAGTAGTTGTCTCCTGTCGTGAGCTCATCATGCTCATCATCTCCTCCTTCATTTGCTCTTTCATTTGTAAAAGCCGAGCTGCAAATGAAGCTTCAAACTCATCCTTAGTCTGCTACCTTATAGTGGATATCAATGTATCAAGCTCTTCTCTAGTCACTACACCTCTTGAATTAGGATGTGCAGGTGCTTCAAAGTAGTCCTTAATGCCCACACCATATCCAACGCCCCTCACATAACCTGATGCTCTGGCTTGCCTATAGTAACTGTTAAGATATCATTTTTGCCTTTTGGAATGAAGCTTCCTTGGGCTTGTTGCTCCTTAAGAGCATCCTATAATATAAAAATAACAATATTAATTAATAATATATACAATTGTATAGAAATTTAAAAGGACAAGGAATAATAATTTTACTTACAATCCTCTCGACAATCTCCTGTTCTGTCTCACTTGTATAGTCTCCTTTCTTGTATTAATGTCCATATCTCCATTTCTCCTCTCGAGAGATAGGTGATGGTGGAGAAAGGAGTATGGAAGGATCAGACTTGGCTTTCTCTTCTCTCTTCTTCTGTTTCTCTACCATCAGTATATAATCAGCTCTAGCATAACCTCCATGAGACAAGGTGTGGGGGCATTGATTCTGCTGAGCAATTTCTCGCCCTTTAGCTTATTTTTCCTACTAATAAATTGAATTTTAGATTTTATAATTGAAGTAAATCTAAATAAAAATTAAATAAATTAAAAATCAACAAACTAAAGCCTTTTTAGAAGTCCAAATCCTGACAAATTCTTCCCAAGTATCTTCATTAAAGAACTGGTATGTATCAAGAGGATTGGGATGAGCCTGACCCTCTGGTACCTTGATAAAGATATATCTTCTAGCAAGATCAGTCTTAAAATTTCTCTAACGTGTTCCACAGTAAGAAATCAACTTGTGTCAATAATCTTGATTAGATGGAACATCGTATGTGAGCTACAATGAAGACATAAATAGTAATCAATAATTGCCCAATAATATATAACCATAAAAAAATTTAATTTTTAATTATTTACCTGAATACTTTCCCAAATTTGTTCCTTCATATGTTCTGGCACATCAGGCCAGTCCTCAAACATAATAGGAGGCTTGATACGCGATAGGAGGCCAAGAAAACTAACAAACTTAGCTTTATGTGGCCCTTCAAATTCTATCTCCGGTCAAATTGAATTGGTAACCTACGTCTAGCAGTCCTACTTAAAGTCAGATCTCTCAATCATGTGCCACGTCTCCCCCTCCTCACAGACTGGCTCTGACTCGGCTCCTCATTAGGGGTGTCCTGACTCGGCTCACCACTGGGAGCAACATCACCAATTGATTGGCTTGTAGTGGGCTAGCTTTAAGTGTCATCACCTTGATTCTCCATATTCCTATTAATTCAAATAAATGAAATTAATTAAAAAAATGATCAATGATAAGATAATTAAGAAAAATAATCCCACAATATAAATTTAATTGAACTAAATTAACATACTTTAATTTCAAAACTAAACTCATATAGGGATATTCTCCCATATCCCTTCATGGTGATCACTTCTCATGGCATGTTCATCATCTACTTCATCTACCACATCCATAATTAGTAGCCTACTTGAGAAGTTAGGAGTTTCAGAAATATCAAAATTTGATTCATGATTGTCATTACTATCAATCATCCTTTTTCCTTTAAGTGCTATTGACCAATTTTTATTTGCTGGATCCGTGACATAGAAAACTTGTTTAGCTTGATCTGCCATGATAAATGGCTCATCTCTAAAAGTTAGTTTTTTAAGATCAACCATTGTAAATCCAAACTTATCATCATGAATACTATTGACGTCGACCCACTTGTATTTGAAAATAGGAACTCTAAATTTTGTATAATCACCTCCCAAATCTCTTCAATAATCCCAAAGTAAGTCCTGGATGCTAGTTTAGGTTTCTTATCTTTTGAACTAGAGAAGTGTATGGCTTTAGCCATTATCATAACTCCACTATTTTGTACCGTAGTCTTCTCATCCAAGGACTTTGTATAAAAGGAATACCCATTAATATTATAGGCACTCCAACATATAACATCAAAGTTAGGACTTCCAGCTAACTATTTAACTATTTCAGAAACACCACTTTCATTTAAAATTTTCTGCTTGAACCAATTCACAAAAGTTCTATTATGCTTTTTCAATAACTTTTGTTCTGTCATTCTCATTCGATAATTTTTTGCCTTTAAAAGTTCTTTATGAGAAGATATGTAATCTTTAACTTCATCAATATTATTCAAGATATATAAATGTACTTCTTGTAATTCATCATGATTCATGCTCTTCACTGATACTCCATGTGTGCCTTGACTATATTGCCTTTTCTCATGATGAGATTTAGGAAGTCCAATTGATTCTGTACTTGACAAGTAATCAGAACAAAACTCCATAGCTTCTTCACAACATATTTCTCAACTATCGATGCTTCGGGTCAAAATGGATTTCTGACATACCCTTTCAGTATTTTCATGTATCTCTCAACTGGGTACATCCATCGCAAATAAATAGGGCAACACAATTTTACCTCCCTTACTAGATGCACTATTAAGTGAACCATAATGTCAAAAAATGTAGGAAGAAAGTGCATCCCAAGTTGGCACAAGATAGTACAAGCTTCTTGTTCTAACTCTTCCAGTTTACGGGGATCAATAACTTTACTGCACATAGCATTGAAAAAGAAACAAAGTTTAGTTATTGTAAGTCTTAAATCTTCTTTCAATATGCCTCGAATAGCCAAAGGTAATAGCTATTGCATCAAGACATGGCAATCATGAGATTTTAAGCCTATCAGTTTCAACTCTTTCACAGATACAAGCTTCATAAATTTGAAGAATACCTCGAAGGAACTTTAATTCCATGTAAACACTCACAAAAAATTATTTTCTCAGATTTGCATAATGTATGAGAGGCTGGGGAATAATAAGTTTGTTTACCTTCTGGTCTTGGGTGTAAGTCTTCCTGTATTCCTATTTCTTTCAAATCCAATATTGCATTCACACCATCCTTAGTCTTACTTGGTATGTTTAGAAGCATTCCAATAATACTATCATACATGTTTTTCTCCATGTGCATAACATCAATACAATGTCTTACTTCAAAATTGTGCCAATATGGGAGGTCAAAAAAGATAGACCTTTTTTCCATAAGCTTTTTGCACCAGTATTCTTTTTAGTCTTACCGAAGACAATATGAATGTTTTTCACACGTTCATACACTTGATCCCCAGTCAAAGCATCTGGAGCATCATTGTGTTCTTGGTGACCATGAAAAGCTTTCTTCAATCTATAATATGGGTGATCTCATCTAAGAAACCTCCGATGGTCAAGGTAGACTCTCTTCCTTCCATGTTGAAGTTGATGGTAGTTTGTGTTTTCTTCACAAATTAGACAAGCTTTATGACCTTTCAGGTTATAACCAGATAAATTTCCATATGCAGGAAAATCATTTATAGTACAAAAGATCATAGCACATAACTTAAAATTCTCCTTCTGATTTGTATCAAACACTTCCATACCTACCTCCCACAATACTTTTAAATCTTCAGTCAGAGGTCTTAGGTAAATATCAATATCATTTCCTGATTGTTTTGGTCCTAAATTAACATGGATAGCATCATGTACTTCCGTTTCATGCACAACCTAGGTGATAGATTGTAAATCACCAAAAGAACAGGCCATGAACTATGTATACTACTAAGACTACCATAAGGATTCATTCTATCGGTAGAAAGTCCAAGCCTTAAGTTCCTTGGCTCATTACCAAATTCAGGAAACAATTGATCAATTTTTTTCCACTGAGGAGAATCAGCTGGATGTCGAAGTTTTCCATCAGATATCCTTTCATTTGCATGCCACATCAAGTTCTTTGCATCATTAGTATTTGCAAACAAACGCTTAAACTTTGGTATAATTGAATGATACCATAAGACCTTTGTAGGAGCCCCCTTCTCTTTGTACCGTGGTGCCTCACATTTCGGACATTTCTCCTCCCCTTCAAGCTCTTTTCTGTACAACACACAATCATTAAGACATACATGTATTTTTTTATACTTCATACCTATTGGACACAAGATCTTCTTAGCATCATAATAATGATTTGGTAGTGTATTGCCTTTCAGAAACATTATTTAAAGTAACTCTAACAACCATATGAAACTTTAGTCACTCCACCCAACTCTTTCCTTTAAGGTAACTAGTTTTAACATCTCAGATAACAAACTAAAATCAGTGTACCCTGGGTATAGAGGCTTCTCTGCATCAATGCACAAGTTATCATACACATGTGCTCATTCAAATGCCTCTTCCCCAACACCACGGATCATGTCCTCTAACCAATCTTCATTCATTTCTACTTCATCATCAAGATTATCAACTCCCACACATTGAGATGTGTTACTATAATTTTTCAATCGTTCACCATGCCAAATCCATATTGTATAATTTTTGCAAATCCCATCACAAACTAAGTGCTCTCTTATTTCGGCAATACCTAGTCTCCTCTCATTCAAACAATTAACACAAGGACAATAGAACCTTTCACTATTATCAACAGCATTTTTCTTAGCAAATTCCAGAAATTCTTTCACCCCATTATCATACTCGTCACTCATTCATCTAACATTCATCCAACTACGATCCACGTGTCATCTCCTAGAGAATATAACTAATGTTATTACCTTCAAACTATTTTAAGAAACTAAGTTCCTAATTAAATTAAGATTTGAAAAAATTTCGGCAGAGCCTCCCCTGAAAATTGAATCTCCCAAGACTTTTAAAAAAATTTACAAAAGAAAATTGACAATTTTAAACCAAATAAATGATCATATACAACAATCTAAGGCCTTATGAAGCCACTAATAGCACTCCCAGCAACAATCAATATCATTAAAAATTAAATTTAAGTAAATTAGAGGAAAGAATGAATTCAAAAAAACTATCAACAGAGTCTCCCCTAAATATTGGACTTCTCAAAAGTTTTAGAAAATTTTACACGAGAAATTAACAATTTTAAACCAAATAAATGATCACATACAACAATCTGAGGCCTTATGAAGCCACTAACAGCACTCCTAGAATCAATATCATTAAAAACTAAATTTAAGCATTATAAAATTTAAAAATTCATATTCAACACATACCTGGGTGGCGGCAGCTGTAGCAACAGCTCAACACTAAAAGAGTGAGGAAGGGAGAAGGAGTAGTAGTAGGGCAGAGGCATTGAGGAGGGGGCAAGAGGGAGGGAGAGGGGGAGGGGGACGGCTGAGGGAGGGGGAGGGGGCGGGCGAGGGGACGAGGAGGAGGGGGCTGGGCGGACGAGGGGGAAGGGGTAGCGAGGGAAAGGGAGATGATGGGAAGGGCATAAGAGGGAGGAGAGGAACTGAATGGAGGGAGGAGAGTAGGAATTTTAAAAAACACTTTTTACACTAAGTACACCCATCCGGTGTAAAAAGTATTTAAAAAACACTTTTTACACCAGGTGGCCAGGCACTCGGTGTAAAAAGTGTCAAATAATTTTATATAATTATAAAAATGTCATCGCCTTCATTTTTTACATTGTTTGCTTTCCAGCTGATGTAAAAAGTACCCTGTAAATTTTATATTTTATACTAATGTGTTTTGATGCAATGATGGGTAGTAACTTATGCTTCCCAAAAGTTGAGACTGCATAAAGAAAACTATTTAGCTCATTATTTATAGCTCATAGCAGTGGTATTCACTTTGAAAATTTAGCGCCACTATCTTTATAATGCAATATTTAATATATTCAGCAATCATAAGAGTTTGAAATATCTAATGGATCAGAAGGAGTTAAATATATGGCAGAGGAGATTGATGGAGCTTCTTAAATATTACAATTTTAAGCTGAAATACCATCCAAGAAAGCGAATGTGGTTGCAAACTCATTGAGCAAAAAGACTCTACATGTGGCGAGTTTGATGGTATAAGAGCATAGATTGATAGAATATTTCTTGGATTTGTAACAAGATGTGCCATTAAAGGCATTGGTGGGTGTGTACTCTATAGTGGTCAATAATAATTTATGGAGGGAGTTGAGGATGACACAACTAGAAGATAAATATCTTCTTGGGATTCAAAAAGAGATTGAGTGGAATTGGATTGGGGATTTTAGCTTCAATGAAGATAGGCTTGTAGTATATTGAGACAGAATTTGTGTGCCTAGTGATGTAGATTTAAGGAAAGTAATTCTAAAGGAAGCCTATTATAGTAAGTACATGATTCATCTAGGAGCTACAAAGATGAACAAGGATATGAAGCAACATTTATGGTAGTTAGGTATGAAGAGAGAGGTGATAGAGTTTGTTGCAAATAAAGCATCAGAGACCAGCGAGAATATTGTAGCTGTTAGATATTCCTAAGTAGAAGTGGGCTAGTATCTCAATGGATTTTATATCTGAGTTACTGATGACTCATACAGGGCATGATACCATTTGGGTAGTTGTAGATTGACTCGCTATTCCAATATTCAAATGGCATATGAGGCATTGTATGGGAAAAAGTGTAGATTGCCTCTATGCTGGATAGATTAAGGGAGAGGATCTATTAGGACTAAACATTGTGGATTAGACGACTTAGAAGGTTGAGTTGATAAGGTAGAAGTTGTTGATTTCTCATAGAAAATAAAAGAGTTAAGTAGACAGGTGTAATTAGCCATTAGAATTATGGGTAGGTGACCATGTGTTTTTAAAGGTTACATCAATAATAGGAATCGAGAGGTCAACTAGAGCAAAGAAGTTGACTCTTAGATTTGTTAGTCCTTTTGAGATTATAGATAGAATTGGACTGTGGCCTAGAATTGCCTTACTGCCACAATTATTAGGTGTACGTGATGTATTTCACTTGTCATAGCTCAAAAAGTACTAACTAGACCCCTCCCATGTCATAAAACCAAAAGAGATTGAACTCTAGGAGAATTTGACATATAAGATTGAGCCAGAGTGGATAGTGGATGTGAAATACAAGTAGTTGAGGAACAAGACTATTTACTTAGTAAAAGTGTTATGGCAAGGCATGAATCTTGGTGACATTACTTAGGAGATAGAGGATAACATGAGGCAACAATATCCATATCTATTTTCATAGGTATGTATATAAGTATCTTGTGAATTTTAAGGGCAAAATTCATAAAAGAAATAAAGAATTGTAACATCTTGATTTCCCAATTATAAAATTAATTTTCAATTAGGGGTAAATTAGTAATTAGTGAACGATTACAATTTTAGATGACAAGTTGATATTCTGACTCTTTAGAATGTTAGATGAGTAGATGCGTGTAACACTTACCTCGAGTGTTATCCAAAAATCACACAATTTAAATAAATTAAGTGTGGTTAAGGAGTTGATCCTAAAACCAACTTAGGAAACAAATCATTTAAATCAATAATAATTTACATAATAGCAAAACATACATATAAAACTTCTTAGAAAAGTATAAAGGATTAATATGTAGCATACGGAAGCAAGTCAGGCAAACAGGGGCAGTTAATTGATGTCATGACAGCATTAATTTTGCTATCATGACAACCCTCCCGGGTAAACTTCTAGGAGGTGCCGATTCACTGTTTGGCCTCCGATTGAAGTGATTTAAAATCTCATATGTCACTTTTAATAAGTAATAATAGTGTTCCAAAATTCACAAAGATCCAATGGACGAATTAAAATTTGGACACGTTAAAATTTTAGCCCTTTTGCTGTTATGACAACACATTTAGACTAACTTCCGGAGCGCACCATTTCATCATCCGACCCCCGATCAAAGTGATTCTAAAGCCTACACATCAAATTCAAAGAGTACTATAAGTGTACCAAATTTCAAAAAGATCCAACAGGGGTAGTTAATTGATGTCATGACAGCATTAATTTTGCTATCATGACAGCCCTCTTGGGCAAACTTCCAGGAGGTGCCGATTCACTGTCTAGCCTCCGATTGAAGTGATTTCAAATCTCATATGTCACTTTTAATGAGTAATAATAGTGTTCTAAATTTCACAAAGATCTAATGGACAAATTAAAATTTGAACACGTTAAAATTTTGGCCCTTTTGCTGTTGTGACAGCACATTTAGACCAACTTTCGGAGCATACCATTTCATCATCTGACCCCCTATCATAGTGATTCTAAAACCTACATGTCAAATTCAAAGAGTACTATAAGTGTACTAAATTTCAAAAAATCCAACAGTTGAATCAAAATTCATACATGTCACAACATCAATCCTATTGTTGTCATGACAACAACATGACAGCAACTCCGGACCAAATTTTGGAGTGCACCATTTCTCCATCCAATGTCTGATCAATGTGATTCCAAATCCCACGTGAAGCTTATAAAACATTTTACTTATGACCCAAATTTTAGAGAAATCCAACGGTTGGATTGAGATTTGGACACCTGGATGCAAAAGTTTTACTTGTGACCCAAGTTTTACTTGGCTTAGAGATCTCTATGAGGCCCATGCACACACTCTCTCTATTTAAGGTATATGTTTTCTCATATCACACCATTTGCAATGCAACCACTTTGCATTTGCTTGTGAAATCACATATATATCAAAATAAATATTTGCTTGTAATGAAAACTTAGTCTACTAAATAAATCCATCAAAACCACACACCACAGCCAAGTTTCCTAACCACAAGTTTACAAGCAAAAAAAATTTCATACATAAGCCATACAATCTATAAGCTTAAAAGAAAGGGGTTGCAGTTTTTTACAATTCACAAACAACCCCTAGCTCTGCTCCTTTTCTTGTCCTCCATTGGTTCCTTCGCCTGGACCTAGAAATATTGTAAAGAAAGGGTTGAGACAACCACGGTCTCAGTAATAGGGAAATCGATATTCCTTATTACAAGAAAAGCCATGGTCAAGTAAATAAACAATAGATTTAAAATAACATATAATTAACCAATTAAAATGCTTGAATGCATGAGATAATTCAATATAGCCTTTCCTGACCAATAGAATGCCCCTTGGAACTCTTTAGCTTGTAGGTAAACATTGTACCCATTGTACCTCCACAAGCATAACATATAGACTAAGGCATGATCTAATCCATTGAATCACCTGTACCCTTTCGACGTGAATCTTGAGTAGTCAAAGCTAACTCCCTCCCAAAGCCAGCCCGACTTACTCTCTATGTGAGGGCTACCTTGGCCTGGATACTCAACCTCACACTTCAAATGCCGGATTCCCTCTCCTACTGAGAGGTGTCAAACACTCAATCCGCTAACTACTTTAGTATACTGAGCCCATAATACGAAAGGCAATACTGAGTACTGACAGTGAGCCACAGAATATCACGGGACCACATCTCTCCATTAGTGAACTCCTACTGAGATTATGCCTCCTATCCTTTTTCTACCTTTCCCGAGTATTGACCACTTCAATACTCAAGTTAGTATAACACTCATAATTTATCCCTTAAGTAGTTCTTTAGCCTATCTAAGGTACCAAACCTAGTTGCACTTCCCTAAATGCAACTCCTCGTTTTTTATGATCACAATGCATGCTAATAATCTTATTTCCATAAGTAACATCATTATTAAATAGATAGTAAACATAGATGCATTATTATTAAAGCAATACCATAAACCCTTCTAAAACACATTTTATTTGCATTCAATTATTTAAAACATGTAATGCATGCTAGATAATATTATCTACTCAAAAAATAGCTAAACAAAGCAATAAGAAATATAAATTTCCCTGTTACCTCAACCTTTTAGTACCAAAAGGGTTCCTCTTGTACAAAATAAGACTTCGCTTATTCCTTAACTTCTCAATAAGTTTCACCAACAATCCCTACAACATATAAGTGATCCACATCACTTATCATGACAAATAGCATTAATGAAGACTATAACTCATACCACACAACTTGAGTTAATGAGTCATAATCCATCCTAATGGTCCATATATTAAACCAACTATTCACATAATATCACTTAACCACTAAAACCATTTATTAGCTATCACTAGGCTAATTTTCAATTTATATAATTTTTAATCAATTAAAAACCTTTACTTAGTGTCACCAACTTTCACCATTAACTCTTATAATTAAAACCAAACCTTAATTTAAATCTTATTGGGCTCAAATAGCAAAATTATAACTAAATCAATCGACTTAAATCATTGAAGAGCAAAACCCAACCTCTTGAGATTTGATTTATGCCCAAAACACCTCTTTTCATCCAATTATCTACTCAAAATGTTAGAACACCATATAGAAACTCAAAACAATCTCCCAAGGACCCAAAGAAACCAAAGCTTACAAGAATAAAGCCTTTGAGATCAAATTCAAAAATTTTCTCTTTCAAAAATTTAAGAAAATCAAGAGGGAAGGAAGAGGATTGAAGTAGGAAGTTTACCTATCGTGTAGCCGAGCTCGCAATGGTCGTAAAGCCTCCTAGATTCAAACCTAACTCCCTCTCTTTCTCTCTTTTTCTCTCTCTCTCTCTCTCTCTCTTGTGCGTTTGTTTCTTTATTCTAATTTTACGTTTCTGCGTGTTGTTTCCTCTTAAAATTGATCTTAAAACATTTTGGGGAAAATTACAAGAAATGGTCCAACATTTTTTATTATAGCACAAAAGCTTGAGTCAACTTTGGTAATTTTTCTCATAGTTAAAAATAATAAAAACCTAACTTTTACTTAATAAAATTCAAACTCTAGACCTCTATTAAATTATTCTAAATTTTAATTTAATTATATATATTTTATTTTATTTTTTTAATAAATTTGAGTCTTAAAATTTCAGGATGTTACAATGTAAGTGAAAGGATCACATTTAAAGTGTTAAAATTTCCACTCAATTGAACTTGGTTATGCTTTGTAGATTAGGGGATGTATATTGACCATAGCATTATTTTAATGCTAAACCTATTTTCTCATATGCACTCCTTAATCATCTTTTTATAAGCCACATTACAACATACTAAAGTCCACTTAATTCTTAATTTCAAGTGCTATTTTAGTGGTGAAGATGTAAAAGGGTTACAAGCCTATGGTAGGGTTTGTCTTAAAGAAACTTAAGTGAAATTGAATACCATATACACTTTGAGTGAAGAGAGTAAACACTTGAGCTAGTGAGGCTTACTTTTTGAAATGAATTCTTGGTAAGGGTTTGTTTATAGTGTGCATAATTCTTTCTTAAATACTTCCACAATAATTAAGAATTTGTTGAAGTTCATGAACTAGTAATATGGTAATTTTGAATTTGTTTTTCTTTGTTTTGGTTTATTTTTCCTTAAGAAGAGGGCTTCTTTTATCTTATTTGCACACTTTATCTACTCATTTATGACCCATTTTATATGTTATATTCCCTAGTTTGATGCATCTATGGTCTTAAAAGCAAGAAAATCACCTAAAGGGCAAAGTTGTGCACTAAGGATATTTTTGTCTAAAAATTAAACTTTTTAGAAAATGTACAAAAACATTAGTCAAAATTTTTTTGATGCCCAGGAGAATAAATGTGAAATTATAATTTAAAAATTTAATGTGGTTTAGGAGATATTAGTTAAAAATCATAAAATTAAGGTTGTTGACTTTATTGACCTAATTAGGGATTTGTGCATGTGTGTGTACATTGGTTTTCACATGGGGCAACCCTTGGATTGCATTTTATTATTTATCTCCCATTTAAATAATTAATTTCATTTTTATAAATATGAATTATTGTGTCACATGTATTTATTTAATTAATTTTGTTTATTATGTGACATAAGTGAAACATGTGCACTTTGACTTGCATTAATTAGTTAAGGAAGTGCATGAGGGGAATTTTTGGCATAAGAGGCATGCTAATTGGCTAAGGGATGGGGTAGATTATATTTCTTAAGTACAAAGCATGGGAATATTCATATGAGCATAGGAATTATCACCCAACCGATGAGAAGGTGCCACCTAAAGGCATGTACACATAGTGTGAAGCTCTCCTTTCATTTTAATTTCATTTTTAAATAATTTTTAGCCCCTAATCTAATGAGCAAACATGCACCTTCAGCCAATTCATTAAAAATTTCAGATTCAACATATCATTAATTCACTACACTTAACTCTTTCTTATCTTCTCTCTTTAGTTCATTTTATTATTCATTTTCTCTTCATTGTTCTTCATTTTCTAGCACCCTAACCTTCATTTCCAGCCATCAAACCTCCACACACCATTCTTCATCCCTCACCTAGCTCATCCCTTTCCTTCCATTTTCACAAGAATCCAAGCTCAATTTCCTCATCCAAATGGTTGTGGAGTTTAGCCTTCAGAAGATTCTTCAAGGTTTCATGGAGATGATGATGAGTGGCAAAGGTTCTTAGTGGAATCGTAGGGAGATGAAGATGGAGGATGAATCTACAGCTTCACTTGGCTAATTTTCTTTTATTTTCTATTCTCTTCTCTTTTTACTTGATGGTTAGATGTCTTAATTTAGAGTTTGATCATCATGGCTTGTAAATTTTAATTTGAATTTAATCTTGATGTAAAGAGAAGAGGGTTGTGTTGTTGAATTCTATTGAACTTTGGTTTTGATGATTAGAAAATAAAGAAAAGTTTTTACGTTAAATGTTATCTAATCTTAACCAAAGTTGATTGGTTTAACATTAATCTAAAACTGACTAAGTGTAAGCTTTTTTGTGTAACATAATTTGTTTTTCTAAGTATCTTTATCTTAGTTAAGTATTTGAATTTACTATATTTTATGTTCTTGTTATTTCCTGATGCATCCTGATACAAATCTTGCTCTAGAATTTTTTCTAAGTGTCCTTTACACTAGCACTGTGGCCTTAGCACCGGTGCTACATATTTTGATTCTTTATCTCTTATTTTGAGTTTCATCTAACACCAGTCCTCTTAGACCTTAGCACCAGTGTTATCCCTTTATGTCTATGCAATTGATCTTCTTTGCGTTAGTACTTTTCATATAACATCGGTATTATTGCTCACTTTGTCTTTGTCTGAGTTAAGATAACACTTGTGCTATCCAATAGCATCCATACTAATTTGTAGACAATATTTGTAACATCAATGCTAGTAGCATAGCATCGATACTATTTCTTTCCTTCTCTCACAAGGACTTTATGCTGAACATTTAACTTCAATGTTATTTCCTCTAACACCAGTGCTAAGATGTCACCTTAATAATATTCTTTATTCTCTCAATATTGTTAAAAATCTTTATCATTTATGAAGATGAACAATATCAATACTATCCAAATAATACTTGAGCTAAGCTTCTTTTAAAAAGCTTTTTTGTTACTATAGCACCAGTGTTGGCATTATTAACACTAATACTATCTTGCCTTCCTGTGCTCTGTTTTTCATGACATTTTCAAATCACATTGAAACTCATCTCTCAATCACTCTTTTCCTTTGCAATCGTGTTCTCTCTATATCCTTATTGAGTGATACTCAAACACGATTATTGCCTTGAAGTTATTTGTTTTGCTTATCTTTTCTTGATTCATCTCCTTTGCCTTCTATTACATCGTGATATATAAGCTTTACTTTCTTTTTTCATAAGCATTTAATTCTTTTAGCCATTACTGTGTGAAAAAGGAAGTCTCTACTGTAAAGTACTATTCCATTGCCTTATCCACCGGAGAAACTCAGTTAAGCTCAAATATCCAAGGAAAACTCAAAGGAAAGAAGGAGATAAAATGCAATCAACCTTTAATGGAAAAAATTATGAGTCTAACAGATCATTTATGATTCTCAACTATAAATAGACTCATTTTGAAACTTAAAACTATTAAAAAGCAAGCCAATGAGAAAAAATTCTACAATCACTTAAGCATTAAAGTTCACCTACTTTCTATGCATCATTTATTAGTTGAGAGCCTCATTGTTCATATATATACTCTTAGAAAGAGTTTAAAGTAGTAGTAGTTTATTCTTGAACTTACTCCATTCACCCCTGTTTTCTATCTTCAAAACAGAGGAACTTAAGCTCGAGGAGCTTGAAGGGATTTATCATTACCTTTATAAGGGGGAGAGATTCAGACTTATTGAAAAGTCTATTGATGTACTGAGGCAATCAAGAGCTCGAATTAATCTTAGTAATATAGTTGAAAATCTCAAGAGGTTCCTGAGGACTAAATGAAGACTCAAGTAATAAGAGTAGAATTAGGATAAATCACTCATGTTAAGCTTAACTTTCCTTCCTCTTGTGCTTGGTGATTTCATTCCTTCTTTATCTTAATCATTTCTATAAATTTTTTATAATTGAATTAGCCCAATTCACCTCTGTCTTAGGTCATTTACAAATTCTTTCTTTGGCCGCTATGGTAATTCTTTAGCTATCATTTATATATGTTTTTCATTTACTGAAATATATTTGTTGATATTGCATAATCTTGTGATGTTAATGCTTGTAATGTTAAGTAGCTTAGCATAATCTTGTGGTTGCTCAATTTTTTATTTAGTCGTGGCACTTGAGGGAAGGCTTTTGACTAAAAAACTTGACTAATCTTTTCACCAATTAGTTAAATGAACTAATAACTTTAATCTAAGACTTAGAGAATATAGCTAATTAGGTTAATAGGCTTAGAAAAATCTTCTTAGGTCAAGATAGTTTTGGTCAAGGGGAAAGGGAAGTTGAATTTAGCTTAATCACAAGAAGATAATGATTACAAAATCAACTAATTTCTAGGGTTTCACATTTTTGAGAAAGGGAAGTCCACACCATTTACTTTAGTTAGAATTTTTAATTACTTGTCAACTAGGTAATTAGGTAATCAAACTTTTACAACATTGAATCACTTATTCCATTAGATAGCCTTTTAGTTGAACTTAAACCATTCCTTTGGAGGTGACTTAGGTTGGCCCTTTGCTATATTAGGGTTAGCTTAGTTTTATTTTGAGCATTAAGTGATGAAGTCTATTAGGTAGTTAGTAGTAGCGACATTTTTTGTTATTGAAATTATTATTTTACCCCGTGATTACATTTTTTACAAGTTCTAATAGTGAGCCAGGTAAAGGAAAAGATTCTTGACCGACATAATAGTGTTACCACCTTGTAGTGAAGAGTTTTTATAATGAACTTATTCTATTGTGCATTTGTAAATGAAAGTTGCCATAGGATTCATATGTATGTTTTATATGGTGACTAACGGTGATTTTACGTATCTTAACCCTATATGTGTAAATGTTCTATATATGGTGAATTATATGACATTGGGCTAAGATTTATTTGTGAATATATAAGTAGTGATTATGTGGTGGTATGTGATTCTTAGACCAATCATGGTGAGAAATGATTTGGGGTTATGATTGTGATGTGTAAAAGTATGTATGTTTGATTATGCTTGCAATGATGATTTTGCAATGAATTCGTTGTGAAATTGTAGATTAAATGGCCAAGAATGTGCTTTTATGTAATGTCTAAGTTTTGATTTGGAAATATATATGTCATGATTATTAGTTAATCAGGTATGTATGATCCTTTTGGACTTAGTTCTAGGCCTAAAATGGCTTAATGAGACAAATAATGTAATTTGAACACTTTAGTGCTCGAGTTTTTAAAGAAAAGTACCTTTTTACACCTAAGTTTATAAATTTAGATTGGACTATTGGATCATGTCCAAACTTGTCGCATTAGTTAATGTAGGTGCTTGGTTCACTCCAATCGGATGTCGTATGAAGAAATAATGCACGCAGAAAGTTTACCTCAATGAATTGTTATGTACATAGACAGGGAGCTCGTGGCTCTGTGCCACATGCTGCGACACATATAGTGCATGCCCCTTTTTTTTGGCCTTGTTTCTGTTATGTTAAAACATGCGTTGGGAGTGATAAATATATCAAATTGTATTCCGCTATGTACTATTTGATATATGACTTATTTTAAATGATTTAAAAAAAGTTTTGGGGTCTTAAAATTTTAAACCGAATGTTTCTTTAGTTGTGTGTTATATGGTGTATTTGTAGTAAGACTACAATGTGGTATAAGGAGTGTGACCTAATCACCATGTTAACTTAATCACTATGTTCACAATCCAAATTGTACTCAGAAAATTCATCTTAAAAGTGTAACATCCAAAAAATTTAAACCCTAATTTATTAACTTAATTTGGGTAGTTAGTAAGTTAATGAGATATGTGGCTAGAGGGGCTTAACTTAGTATAATTGTTGTGATTTCAGCCTAACAGTGGGTCCAAATCAATGGCAGGCCACCCAGGTAAGGAAAGAGGATGAATAAGCGAAGAGTTGTGTTCTGTGCCACACACTGCGGTGCGTGGTTGGTCCGCCGCGACGCACAGACACAATTTAAATGTAACAGGCTCCTTTGTGCCATACGTTGTGGCAGAGGGTATTGTGCACCGCGGTGCACGGCCAAAAATCTAATAAATTAGCTCGTGAGCTATGTGAAAAAGAAGAGAGAAAGAGGAGCAAAACAAAGAGCTTGGTTTTGGCTCTACTAGGGCACAATATTTGGCCCCATTGTTGACATATTGGAGCTCCCAAACACCTAAGGTAAGATCGTGGTGCCTTCTTCTTCATTTCTCTCCCTCATTTATGATTATTTATGGTAGGGTTTAAGTTGGGAGATAGATTTTTAGTCCATAAGAGTATAGGTCTGATTCTATTGGTTAAAATGAAATTAATAGGAGTGATTTAATGTATTGAAACACCATATTGATGATTTTGGAAGTGTTTGGTCCAAAAGAGCATTTAATATTGAAAAATTGGTTTTTATGACGTAGTTGGGAGAGGTTAATGTGCATTAATGATGGTTTGAGGTGTTATTAATGATAATGTGTATTAATGGAATCTAATGAGCCTATTGGGTTTGAATAGGCAGTAGTTATGAGTTGGTAAAATAGTATATGAGAAGTTTTATATTGATAGAGCTTGAAAAGCTAGATGATGATGATATCCTTGTGATTTGATTGTAGAAAGGTTTGTCTTGGCACCTTTCGAGCTTGTTGAAGCTTTGGAAGTTGATATAGTGAGGGGTAAACCTTTGACCTCTTAAAGGTTTGAGATAATCAGGGGAAACTTAATTTTTATAGTTAAATGTTAATTGTGTTGTAAAATGTGATTTGTGAGTTAATTTGATGATGCACATTGACAAATGTTTAAGTATGAAATAGTTTTGAGAAAGAAAAACCTTGATTCTACCACCCTTGATGTTTTATGAAATTATTACTATGGGTGAAGAATTGTGATGAATTATGTGTTAAAATGTGGAGCATACATGTTATGTGAGTTCATGTGTTGAGTAATGAATGATGAAATGCATATTATGTGTGAAATGTATATAGCATGATCATTAGTGAGAGTTCGCCGAGGGAGAGGAGTAAATTAGGTGAAATCCACGTGGTATTGGCAGTGACCATTGGAATCGAGAACTAGCCTTGGCACTAACTGTTGGAATCAGGAGGTAGCCTGTAATGTCCACCTTGACATTACCAAAATTTACCACACAATCACAACAAACAATTATAATTAGAAGCAAGGATTGCTCTTAAGCTCACATTATATATATAAGGGTTAAAACTAGTAATCCTTTAGAAATAATTTTGAAAAATTTAGGATCCTATAAAACCCTTCAAATTGGTAGTTTGAGCTCAAATTTAATGATTTATAAAGGTATTGGTAGCATGGAAAAGTTTTAGGGAGCAAATCACTTCAAAACAGGGCCAAAAATGTCATTTTTGAGTGTTTTGGTCCATGTGCCGTGGCTCATGGTCTATGCACCGAGGCATGTGGCACAGAAAGCCAACTTCGCTCGTTATGCACTGTGGCGCATGTGTCTATGACAGCAATGCTGTCATGACAGCTTTTCTGGATGAACTTTAAACACGTGCTATTTTCACATCCGATGTCCGATTGGAGTAATTCAAGCGCCCACACCATTTTCTACTAACACAACATGTCCTAGAAATTGGACTTCTCATAGCCAGAACTCACATTTTCTAAGCTTGGCATAGAGCTTGTTGTCCTTTAAAATTTTTAGCACAATTCTCAAATGTTTCGCATGCTGCTCCTTATTTTCAGAATATACCATAATGTCGTCAATGAATACCATAACAAACTGATCTAGGTAAGGCCTAAATATAAGGTTCATGTAGTCCATGAAAACTGCAGGAGCATTTGTTAACCCAAATGGCATGGCCAAGAACTCATAGTGCCTATATCTAGTATAGAAAGCCATCTTGGGCACATCCTCCAAGCGTACTCTCAATTGATGATATCCTGATCTCAGGTCAATTTTTGAGAACATCGAAGCTCCCACCAATTGATCTAACAAATCATCAATCCTTGGTAACGGATTTTTTTCTTCACCGTCACCTTATTCAACTGTCTATAATCAATATAGAACTGTAAGCTACCATCCTTCTTCTTAACAAATAGCACAGGTGATCCCTAAGGTGACACACTAGGTCTAATAAATTCCTTTTCAAGTAACTCCTCTATCTGCTTCTTCAACTCAGCTAACTCCATTGGTGACATCCGATATGGTGCCTTTGAGATTGGTTCAGTTCTTGATACTAGGTCTACTATGAATTCCACTTCCCTTTCTAGAGGCAAACCGGACATATCATCCATAAATACCTCAGAGAATTCATTCACTACCCTAATCTTATCAATACTTCCATTATAGACCCCATGCACTGAGAAGAAAACCATATAAGCCATACACCCTTGTTGCATCAATCTCTCTGCTTGTACCACTAATAAGAGCTTAGACTCGCTAGGAATATTAATCGGTGTAGTATGTACCGATAACAAAACTATCTTCCTACCACAATCCGAGATGGCATTATTTGCCATCGACCAATCCATATCGATAATCACGTCTAAACCCTTCATAGGAATCCAAATCAAATCAAGAGTGGTCGAATAATTTTCAAACCTCACTTTTACATTTAAACATGCTTTACTAGTCATATCAGAAAACCTAGATGACATAGACACTTTAATCACATAAGGCAATTCATGCAAAGGAAGTCCCAACCTCTCTACACATTTATATGAAATAAACGAACGTGTAGCACCAGAATCAAATAATGCTTCAATTTTCTGCTCGCAAATAGAAATAATACCTTTTAGCAAATTTGGTGACGCTCTTGCCTCCTCCTGAGATAGTATGTAAACTCATCCTAGAACAGTAGATCTCTACTCTGCCATTTCCACTCTTCCTTGGGGGCATTGTCTTGCTAGATGGCTAGGTTTCCCATATTTAAAACATGCCCAACACCTCCCAGGATGTGACCGCCCACACTTAGCACATGGTGGTAGTCGAGCTGTACTCAAGGTTGGGGTAGGGATATTAAAAGCCTGTTGGGATGGCTGTGGAACACCAGAACTCCTAAATCCACCCCTCTAAAATGTTCCTCGAGTCTGTGATCCTTTAATAAAACTCTTCTTGCCCAGTACTGTAGAACTACTCGAGCCATAACCCATCTTCTTAGAGACTCCTCCAGACGGGCTTAGGGAGGACGAGAACCTCCCATGACTATCTCGTCTCTTTTCTGCTTCTACTTCTCGACCCCTTCTTGCCGCAATTTGGAGTCGATTACACATGTCACCATATGTGGTTACTCCTAACAGAGCAATTTGCTGTTTATATTTAGGCCTAATCTTTTTCAAAAGTCTCTTGGCCTTCCACTCACTATCATTTGTCTCATTTAGATAAGTAGAAAATTTTGATAGCTGTTTAAACTTCTGAATGAATGCTCCCTTATCAAGATCTCCCTGCCGAAATACATGGAACTTAGCCTCTTTCTCATCTTTAAATGCCGGAGGAAAATGATGATCAAGGAATATTTCCTTGAATTGTTCCCATGTTAGCTGACATCCATCCACTGGTCTTACAGAATTCCACCAGTGTTTAGCATCTTCAATAAGATATACTGTGGCTATAATCATTTTCTGTTGCGTAGAGCACGGTACTACCTCAAAGATGGTCTCAACTCTCTCTATCCATTTCTCCACTTCTCCTTCCTTCATAGTTCCATTAAAGGTTGGAGGGTTAAACCGAGAAAAAGTCCTCCATGCTCGATCAATAGCCATCCCTTGAGCATCTCTATCTACTCTTGTCCTAGATGATCCAGGTTTACTATCAGAACCATGAGATGGTTCCAATCTGCTATCATGAGCTTCCTCTTATCTCCTTTGTTCCTCCTCACGACTTCTATTTCGAAGCAAAACATCATGGTCTTGAATAGTTCTCTGGATGTTCCTCATCATATCTCGCAATTCTTCAAGAATTGCATAATTACCTTAGGGTCTTTGTTGTTGTTCTACTTGTATCTCTGGTTGTACCTCTGGTATAAGCCAATCATTCTCTGATAAATTATCGACATTTTAGATGCTTCTTCTAACCATTTTTCTCCCCTACTAAGGAAGAAACCAAGTAGAAAAGGGAAATTAGTAGGAAATAAAGGAAATGTGACAAAAGGAAAGAGTTGTGTACATAAAGTCGCCAACTAATAAGAATGAATGCAATAGACACATCACCACAACCATATCTCATAACCCGAGAAACTGATACAAAATGTAATGTCCACCTTTATATTACCAAAATTCACCACACAATCACAACAAACAATCATAATTAGGAGCAAGGATTGCTCCTAAGCTTATATTATATATATAAGGGTTAAAACTAGTAATCCTTTAGAAATAATTTAAAAAAATTTAGGATCCCATAAAAACCATTCAAATTGGTAGTTTGAGCTTAAACTTAATGATTTATAAAGGTATTGGAGGCATGGAAAAGTTTTAGGAAGCAAACTACTTCAAAACAGGGCCAAAAATGTCATTTTTGAGTGTTTTGGTCTATGTACAGTGGCTCATGGTCCATGCACCACAGCATGTGGCACAAAAAGCCAACTTCACTCACTGTACTGTATGCCGTGGCTTGCGCGAAATGCACCGTGGCGCACGTGTCCATGATAGCAATGCTGTCATGATAGCTTTTCTGGATGAACTTCGAACACATGCCATTTTCACATCAGATGTCCAATTGGAGTGATTCAAGCGTCCACATGAAGCTTATTCAATAAGCTAACTAATGGTATAAGTTTTGTTATGATCTGACATCGTATGAGAATTTTAGACACTCGGATGAAAAAGTCAATTTTTAAAGAAGTTGTTCAACCATTCACGTGCCCAAAACTGATAACTAATACCAATAACCCATTGTGTGGCTTGAACCAAGTCTAATGGACTAAAATACACTTGAGTGACCAATCAAACACATAAAAATATACCAAACACAAAATTTGGCCACTCAATGGCCATTTCATCCAATATGGCCAAAGCACACGATCAACACTACATGTACTATTTGGCTTCTATTGCCACATAATACATTACAATTACATGTTACCACATATAAAAACATTCCTTACACTTGTATTTGCATTTTAGCCCATCACCACAAAAATTGCCACATATTCACCTCATATACAATATTGGGCTAAAATACACAACAACATAGTATGAAACAAGTGCAACTAATCAAAATGATATGCATTCCTAATTGGCAACATATAATATCATATAATAAGTTTATGTACAACACTCAAACCCAAAATTAGTATTACTATTCGATGTAGCAAATCTACAAATCCTTGCCTGATTCCTTCCCTCACTCAGTCTCAGTTGTAGAACCTGTAAAATGGTAACCATAGGGTGAGATAAAAATCTCAGTAACTAAGATAATCTACATTATTGATTAATAAGCCAAGTTATAAACAAGCATTAAAATAAGTAACATAATCACATCATATAAGATCATCATAAATTGCATGCATGATCCCTAACCATCCGGTCCTCCAGTACTCCCAACCAAACCGGTAGGCTATTTCACAGAACCAAACCACATATATGGTCCCTAAGCTCACCATCCATGGTAGGACTACCTGGCCAAGGTGTCCTAAACCACTTCTGGACTACTGTTTCCCCCTATTACAAGTAATTGGGGTGTCGTTACTCTAACACTGCATCCTACAGATGCTAAGGAGCATAGTCTCCAACTTGGCACCTTTTTGGGTACTAAGGAGAGTAAGTCTCCAACACCGCACCCATTTTTGGGCACTAAGGAGAGTAAGTGTTGCACCTGGCGTCTTGAGGTGCCAGCAATACCATATGGACTTAATCTTCACTATCTCTACTAGGGTAACCTCCCACCCTCGAATATGCCACATTTCACTACATATCTCTACTTGACCATGCATAAACAACTTTCCAAACAAATATAAAAAATCTTGTCATTTACTTCAAAAATATAAAATTTTACAAAGTAATACTCCACTCATTTTCTAAAATAGTTAACTTTTAAAGAATTTATACATATATACTCAACAATTCATAGAAAAGTAACTTGAGAATAACTTATACAAGATAATAAATAATGTAAATTATCTAGTTACCTCAACCCTTTTATTACTAAAAGGGTTACCCGTGGTACTAATTCTCTTTTTGTGTTAAGGTAAGTCTTTTCACACCACAATCTACAACAACAAGTACTATATGTTAATTTTCAATTAACACAAGCACTATTAACTATCAATAACCTCCCAATTCTCCCACTTCTCACTCAAATTCTCAACAAATAGGCTTGTTAAGATTAGAATTTGTTCACACCATCCCTTTAAGTCTCTTACTAACTCTATCACAATATAAAACTTAATATCTCAACTTATCACACTTCAACACCCTATGATCAAGTTAAGGCTTAATCCAAAATTTACCAAACAAGAAAGTAGCTTCCTATTACCATATATCTAAGATCAATAAACCTAAATTAAACCTTTAGAGTCAATAGAAACCTTTAAAACATTGACTCATGGCTTAATCCAATCAAACCAAATTCTCACTCTTCCAAATCCCATGAAAAATGAGATGAAAAGGTAAAGGAGAAGGGTAGGAAACTTACCTAAGAGTTTAGAGACTCAAATTATCTTTAAAATCCTTCTAAATTGATGCCTTAGCAATGCCCAATGTTTTTCCCTTTGTGCTCTAGGTTTTCCACCCCAAAATATGTCAATTTCTAATCATTTCTGAAATTTTAAGTTGCTTGCTGTGCCGTGTGCCACAGCGCACACCACGCAAGCCGTGGCTCACAATACAATGAGCAACGAGTTGATTTTACTCCCCCTGATGCCTCCCGACTTGATTCGACTTTTATCATATCTTAATTTAGAGCCAAATATAACCCAAAAATCTAATTAGCCACCTAAAAACATAATTAAATAAATTAATCATATTTTTAACCAATTTATCCCTTAGTTAATCAACTTTTTCAGATTTGAAGTTTTAGGATGTTACATAGCCCTTGTCCCATGATTGATTTGGGACTGTCCCACTTGTTCTACGAGGGACTCAAACCTAACTAGACTCTACTAGTTCGTGAGGAGGCTAGATTAAGGGTACGAAATCCCATGATTTTTAGTATTGGGAAAAATTGGATTACATAAGTGAGTGAGTTAACCTTGGCTTGGTAGCTCCTTACAAGTGAAAGGCTGGGTTAGTCCGTGAAGGACATAGCCTTGTGATAGCCACCAGTTTCGTGTCAGAGGTAACAGGAGGATATAAGGTTGTCATATAATCATGTATATAAGTCTAGCCACATAGTTGTTAGTGTTGTGGGCCGGCACGTGTTAAGGGCGAATGGTTGTTATTTTTGTGACCTTAAGTTATGGTTTTGAAAATAACATGATATAGTATTTTATGGCAAGCCTGGTCACATGGTTACTAGTTTTGTGAACTGTGGCCCAATACTATATGATATATGTGTTATGTGCCTATTTGCATCTATTTACAATTAATATATAACTGTAAGGGTTAAGTGAAACTTGGTTACTAAGTGGTTGTACTCACTCCTTAATTCTCAATATTTTTAGGGAATAGCTCATTGGATCCAAGTCAGGGAAAACACAGAAAGACTTAGGATTTATAGAGTAAATCCTCTTTATATCTCTTTAGTTATTTACATGTGTAATTGTTGATGTAATTGCTAACTAGGATTAATTGTCATGTTTGGTGCACTACTTGCATGATTTTGTGTTTAATTAGTGTATTTTGTGCCATAGATTAGTGAGTTTTTGTTGTGAACTCAAGGATAGGGCCAAAATACTTGTGCAAGTAGAAACAAATGTATTTTTGAGAAATATGAATGAAATGGTTGATTTTGTGCAACTTTTCCTCCTCATTTATGTTTTGTGAAAATTAGGGTTGAGCGGTGATTTTGCGAAATAAGTGTATTTGTTTGCATGTGGTGTGTTGCACGAGTCTGCAAGAGTCCATTGAGTGTGGTCAGAGATTTAGTGTAGGCTATTGGCATAGGTGGTTAAGTTGGGACAACCCATTTGGAAAATTTTATGAAAATATGTCAAAATGGATTTTAGTGTCCAACTTTTGATAGAAAATGAATTTAAGTGTGTAACTGGTGCCATTAGCTAAAGCTAGGAGAAAGCTCCATATAGATACTGAAACTACCTCAATCAGATGTCGAACAGAGATTTAGGATGCGTCGGAAGTTCGTTCCAAGTGCTGATAAATAACAATACTAATCTATCAAATTTTGTGCAATATGCTGCGACACATAGCGTCTCATACCGCGGTGCATAGCACAGAGGAGACACGCCGTGGCGCACATGTCAAATTTTGAGTAAAAATTCATTTTGAGTTTTAAAACTCACTTTTTAGGTCCCAATTGGTTTCCAAGCTTCTGCTTTATTTTTAAAACTATGATTTGGAGTACTTAATTTATATTTGGGATTTTAAATGGAAAATTGGGATTCCTTTGAAATAGATTTTGAGAAATTCATTTATAAACCCTATAGTTTAGTAATTCTTGTGAGTTAAGCCATAGATTACCATAATTTAGAGTTAAGTGTGATTTAACCTTAGGGAGGTTACAAAAAGCATGGGGCCCAAGACTTGTTTTGCAAATCATAAAAATCATTTGAAATGTAATACACAATAATCATTACATAGTAAAAGATTAATGCACATATTCATCACATTCAATACATGACTTTGAGGTAAAGAAACAGAGTATGGAAATAGAGCATACACCACGGCATCTACCATATGCGTCGTGCCATGTGGCACAAAGCCAGAAGCAACCCTTCTCTGTGCTATGAGTGGTGGTGTGACACACAATGCGCCGCAGTGCACATGACAATATTTTGCTATCAAATATCGATTCGTAGGAGTGAACTTCTAGCATGTGCTGTTTTCACATACAATGTTTCATAAGAATGATTCAAGCACTCATACGAAGCTTATTTCATAAGATAACTACTGAGATAGGTTTGGACATAATCTAATGATCCGATCAAAATTTGGACATCCAAGTGTAAAAAGCTACTTTTTTAAAGATTTAGGTGCACCAAAGTGTTCAAATTGATCTCTTTATCTCATTAGATCATCCAGGGCCTAGAACTTTATCCAAAAAAACCTTATACACTTGATTGACCACAATTCACATCATATATTACATAAATCAAGATTTGGTCGTTTGACAGCCCATTCACACCTCAAGAGACTTTTCACAACTTAAAACAAAAACACTTATTTTGTCACATTCACTATAAATCCACAACAAATTCACACATTTTTACATTCACAGCATATTCACAATTAAATCTTAGCCCATGTCACTCATTTCTCCACATATTCACACATATAAGCTAAGATTTACAAAATCACTACAAATCACAATTTTAAACATGCATGCAAGTCCTATGGCAACTTTTCATTTACATTTTCACAAGAAATAAGGTTCATTACACAAACTCTAATTCACATGGCCTAATCCACACTAGGCTAATCTAGAGTCTTTTCCTTTGTCCAGCTCACTACTATGACCTGTAAAATATAACCACGAGGTGAGATAACAATCTCAGTAATAGAATAACTTTTTACTACCAATTATCACATGTAACTATAAGCAAATATAGCATAATATATAATTAAATGCAACATATATCATGGATTTCACCTTAAATCACTACATCAATATAATATTTCACCATTAATCACCACTTTCATAAGTAATGATCACTACCATCTGAACCTTTAAATCACTTTGACTTGAAACCATAGGCTTGCCTTAGATTAATACACATACTTATTAGCCCTGCGCATACCTTTAGTGGTAGAATTACCTAGCTAAAGGTGTTCTATGTCACATCCAGACTATGGCTTCCCTCATCACACAAAATATGGTGTCGTTAAGGGGCCTAAATCTCCAACACCATACCTCAATAGGCACTAAGGAGATAATTTTTAAGACCGTACCTTAAAAGGTGTTAAGGAGATATGATTCTCCAATACTAGACCCCGTTGGGTAATAAAGAGAATATGCCATATGGACTTTCATCACTTCTCCTTATAGGTGAACTCCCACCTTTATAATCATGCTTTTGTTTAACAAACATGTTTACATTTCAATGTATATATGCATCAGTGTATACCTTATAAGGTAATCTTGAATTAAGGATAATCAACACTAGAGATGTAGTTAACTTTTCTTTTAGCTTTTTGAATGCCATTTTGCTTTGGTCATCTTAAATATAAGGCTGATCCTTCCATATCAACTTAGTTAACATATAAGCTATTTAGGGAAATCCCTAGATAAATCATAGATAATACCTAGCGAATCCTGAAAAACTATATATCTCCATGACTAAACTAGGATATTCCTACTTTAACATTGTATCAATCTTATGTGAATCTATAGAAATCCCATCCGCTAATACCACATATCCAAAAAATCTAACTTCTCTTAGCTAAAACTCATACTTACTAAGCTTAGCATACAACTTATTCTCCTTTAAAATTTAGACTACAATCCTCAAATGCTTCACATGCTACTCCTTAACTTCAAAATAGATTAGAATGTCATCAATAAAGACTACAACAAACTGATCTAAATACAACTTGAAGATGCGATTCACATAGTCCATGAACATTACAGGCGCATTGGTTAAACCAAAAGGCAAAACCAAGAACCTATAGTGGCCACACTAAGTTCTAAATCTATCTTAGGCACATCTGCTGCATTAACTCTCACTTAATGATACCTTGGCCTCAACTCTATGTTGGAAAAGATTGAGGCACTAGTCAATTGATCTAAAAGATCATCAATCCTTAGTAAAGGGTACTTATTCTTCATAGTCATCTTGTTTAATTGCTAGTAGTCAATACAGAGACACAAACTACCATCCTTCTTCCTTACAAACTAAGTCTTTAATATTCTTTTTCAATTCTGCTAATTTTGATAGCAACATTTTATATAGGGCCTTTGATATTGGTTGAGTTCCAGGATCTAAATCAATTGAGAATTCTACTCTCTCTTAGGTAGTAATCTAGTTATCCTATCAGAAAACACCTCTAAGAACACCATATACACTTCACAATCCTACCAGATCAACTTTTCTATACTAATTACTAACAAGAACTTAAACTACTTTAAAGAACTACCTGCTATGGACAACACTGGTAATGAAATCATCTTTCTGGCATGATCAAGCATAGCATTATTTATTGCTAGCCAATCTATACTAATAATTACATTTATTTCCTTCATAGGAATACAAATTAGATCAATCGTAGAATTTTACCCTTAAATTAAATACCCATCCCTAGAAGGCATAGTTACTATAATGAACCATGGGTAATTCTAGCAAGGACAATCTCAATCTATCCACACACTTCTCAGACACAACGAAATGTGTGGCACTATAATCAAATGGTGCCATAACTTGATAACAAATAGAAATCATACCTCAAATCAAGTTTGGAGATATTCTGGCCTCTTCCTATATAATTGCAAATACTTGGCCAGGAATGATGGATTACTGCTTGGTCCATTCAATTGTGCTCTCTAGGAACTATCTCGCCATGTCCTGACTTACCATACTTAAAGTAAGCCTAACATCTGCCTGCATAAGATTGGCCATAACTATTACATTGGAGAACCCTTCTTATACTCAGTATTGGTGCTAGAACATTATATGCTTGCCTGAAGACTGTGGAGGCCTAATTCTTATACCTCTGCTCCTCTGAATTGATCCCCTTTGCTAACAAAACCTTTCTTTCTTAAGGAACTAAAACTGATCGAACTGTACCTAGGCTTCTTCAAAATTCCACTTGTCAGACTTAAAGGAGATGAAAATCTTCCCAAATTGTCTCATCTCCTCTCAGCTTCAACTTGTCTACCTCTCCTGGCTGCTACTCTTAACTTATAACATATGTCTTCATATGTTGTCACTTCAAATAAGGCAATCTATTGGCAATGCTCGAGTCTCATCTTCTCTAATAGCCTCTTTGCCTTCTACTTGTATCATTGCCATGCTGAAGATACATCAAGTAGACTGATAAGGTATTAGACCTTCTAATGAATTCCACCTTATCCAAATCTCTTTCTTTAAAAGTATAGAATTCTTCCTCTTTCTCAATTTTGAAAGAAATTGGGAAGTACTAGTCGAAGAAAACCTTTTTCAATTCCTCCCAGGTAGATGAGTACCACTAATCGATCTTATAGATTCCTACCACTCTTTTACAAATCCAACCAACTACATCATAGCTAAAATAACTCTCTACTCAATAGTATAGACCACAACTTTAAAAATGGTCTCCAGTCGCTCAATCTATAACTCTACTTCCCTTTCCTTCATATTGCTATCAAAAGTAGGTGGGTTGAACTAAACAAAAGTCTTCCAAGCCTGATCTATTGATGGATTAGTACCAAGAACTTATGTCTGCTACCCAAACTCTGATATGGTCTAGGCCTACTTTATGCTTCTTGTTACACTAAAACATATTAAACCTCAACTCTTTCTTGCTCTCTACCTCTCAAAATTGTATCATCATCTCAAACTATCTGTCTTATATCCACCATCACGTTTCCAAGTTCCTCTAATAACTCATCCTACTTATCTCTTGGTTGTGGTTGAACTAGTTGAATTTTTGGCTCCTACTCCTCTCATTAATCCATTTAGAATAGGCAATTCCAGCATAAGTACCTTTTCTCATTATAAAATACCTTTCTCCCCTCTAAGGATAAAAAGAACAAGGGAAAGTGAGCACAAGGGATAGAGTTGTGTAATGAACAATATAATTTCCATATATCTAAAGACAAATACAACAAGGAATCAGGACAACTAGGTCTTAAAATGTGAGAAACTAATACCAAATTATAACCTCTCCTAATGTCCACTTGACATTAGGAAAGGTTAACCTAATCACACCTTCACAATCTAAATTGTACTAAAAAATTTGTTTGAAAAGCTTGAGACCCAAGACTTGTTATGCAAATAATTAAAATCAATTGAAATCTAATACATAATAATCATTACACAACTGAAGACTAATGCACGCATTCATCACATTCAATACATGCATTTAAAGTAAAGAAAAAAAGTCCGTAAATAGGGCATATGCCACGACGTCCACCATATGCACTGCGGCATGTGGCACAGAGCCACGAGCACCCCTTTTTGTGCCATGTAATGCGATGTGACATAAAATGTGCCATGGTGTAACATCCTGAATTTTTAATCCTGTATTAATGACTGATTAAGCAATGAGTTAGTGATTTAATATGAGATTAGGTATCTAAATAATGAAGTAATATTTTAACCTATGGGGATGTATTTGAATAGATACAAGTAAAAGAGCGAAATCCTGAAGTAAAGTATGAGCATAATGAGGATTTCCTCACGCACCGCAATCCATAGTGCAAAACTTTAATTAATAGAGACGTGTCTAGCTCATGAAATAGAAAAGAACAATGTGAGAGCAGGGTTTTAGTGAAAAGAAGTGCAGGGGATGTGCTTGGGTAGAAAAATCAGGAGTAAGGATGATATTTCTGACATGTTACTTATTGGGTAAGTCTCATACTACCTTAACCTCAATTCTACCCTATTTACTCTTAATTTTAACTATTGAGAAATTGAATTTAGGAGTTTCAAGGAGTTGTTTCTTACCATATAGTAATAGAAAGGTTCACTTAAACTAAACTAGTGCTTTGTGACTGGTTTGAGTTCCAACGATAAAGTTTTGAAGTTGCAGGCAAGATTTACACTAATCTAGAGAGAGTAGTGAGAGAAAATTGGCTAAAGAGGTTAAATTTGGTAATGGGGGCGTAATTAGTGGTAATAAGTGTAATCAAATGTGAATTATGGAATTAATAGGGATTAGGTGCTTAATTGTGATAATTGAAACTTTTGTCAACAGTAAGATTGACTTTAGCTTGCCAATTTTGTATAGATTCTAGTGTGTGATAAGTAAGTAAACAAAAAGAGATTAGAATAAGGACATTATATAGGTAACCTTTCTATTGAATAGAAGGATTAAGGTAACCATATAGTTTATTATGTTTATTAACTATTATATTAGAAGTAAATATGAAATAAGAAATTGTTGTTTTATCATTTTTATGCATAATTGGTTATTGAAAACGGTTTTATTATGCACATTAGTTTGTGGAATGATTTGAAGGTTATTAATTTCAATTGATATATATATATATATATATATTGTGACATTACATGCTGTGAAAATGTGGATGAGTAGTGAAAATTGTGAAAAGAGCATGATCATGGGGGGTAGGAGTTCACCCAGTATTGTGTAGATCTGTGTGTGCGGAGAAGTGAGTGAAAAAAATCCATATGGTCGGGTTGGCACTATGGGACATCCGGTGTAGTGTTATACGAGCGGGTACCATGGTAATTCGATGTAGCATATATGGGACTATTACCATGGGACATCCAGATAGTCTAACAACTCTTTAGTGCTCGTCAGGGTACGGTTAGGAGTCAACGACACCTCTATCACAAGTATGTGAAATGAGGAAAACCATAGTCCAGAAGTGGGATAGAATACCTTTAGCCAAGTGTTTCTACTATTGAAAGTATGCTTGGATCAACATGTGATTGATCTAGTAGAGCTTATGGTTTCATGTTGGGGAGCTTTAAAGGTTTGGTGGATAGATGATCATGTTAATTTTTTATTGTGTGAAAATACTTTGAGATGAGAAATTATATATTTACTTTTGATATATATAGTTCCTTACTATGGTATTTGTTAGTTTGGCGTGGTTATGTGTGATAATGAACATTTAATAAACTATAATGGTTACTAAGATTTTGATCTCGCTCGTAGTTATTTATATTTTTTAGGTTTTGGTATTAGTAGTGCAAAGGGAAAGGAATTGGGCTAAGAGTAGAGATTTCTCCTGAAACCCATTATATGAATTGGTGTAATGACTTGAAAATATGAGTTTGTGTGTGTATGTGTATATATATATATATAAGTTGCCATAGAATTTAGTACATGTGCAAAATGTTACGAACGATGATAGTGTGTAGATGATTAGACACATTATTTAGTCACTTTATCTGTACATTTAGGACCTATTTTGCATGATATATTGCCTAACTATGTGCATTCTTGGTGTTAAAAGTGATAAAATTGCTAAGCGGTGAATTTGTGTACTTAGGGTATTTTAGTCTAAATTTTCACTTTTTATACAAAATTGGGTTTTTGTTGGATTAAATGTCATTTTTTGCCTAGATTCATCATGGTCTAATTGGTTTACAAAAAGTCATTTTGGTTTGGGAGATATTGCATAAAAGTTATACTTTAGGGTTGTTAACTTAGTTGATCTAGTTTGGACTTTGCATGTGCATGTGTTTACCTTGTGCTTCTCACCTGGCATTGCTCTTGAATTTCATTTATAAATATCTTCCCATTTAAATAATTAATTTCTTATGCAAAAATATAATTTATTCTCTCACACATATATTATTGGATTAAATCAAATGTTATTTTGTGACTTAAGCAAACAAGTGCACTTGGACTTGTGTCAATTAGGCTAAAGGCAAGTAAGAAAGCATTTTGGTCTTGAGTTAGGCTTGCAAGGACTTGCAAGAAAAGGAGAGGGAGCTGAAAAATTCAAATTCAAATTCAAAATGACAAGCATGCAGTGCCACATCACTCAAATCTCCTAATTAGGAAAATCGTATTCTCTCCTTAATCCTTGTCTTGATTTTGTGATTTGGAAATAAGATTTGGAGTCAATAAAATCACCTTGAAATTAGAACATATTCCTCCCTTCTAATCTTAACCTAAACCTCTTTGTGTCCAAGTTCATTTTAGGCTTGATCCACACACTTAAACTTTGGCTAACTCACACACATATCACTTATCACTCATACAATCATCCATACTAATTAAGGGGTGGTGTAATTTCGTCCAAGACCAAAAACCATTCACTCATCCACTCATTTTCTATCATTCTCTCATCTCTTCTCTTCAATGTCTCTTCACAAATTTCATCCATCACCTACATTATGCTAAAAACACACACATACAACCCTAGTCTCCATCCATTCATCCATCTGAGGTTTTTATCTCTAATGGTAGGTTAGTTTCATTTTGGCCACGGCATGAAAAGAGATCTTCTATGGAGTTTAAAGGTTAAGGGGCTTGTAGATCTTGGAGGAGAAGGATGAGGATGAGGCAGAACACTCAACATCTCTTTGGTTTTTAATTACTCTACCCTAGTTTTCTTAATATCTTGATGTTATAAGGCCATAACTTTGAATTATTTCATCATGTATTTGAGCCATAATCTTAGTTCATTTGTGTTTATTGTTGAGAACTTGGTTATTTGATTATGTTTTTGTATTTGGTACTTCCTTACATTAGTGGATGTTATGATAATCTTGAGATTTCTATTAGTATCTCATCTTGCATTTTCTACATCATAACATTGAGTGGTTGATGCTTGATTTCTTATTTTCTCATCATAATCTTAGGAGTTTACATGCTTTTTGGGAAGGGCTCAATCACATATGCATAATTCACATCACACTTGGTCAATGCTTAAAAACTAACCTAATGAATTGAACTAAGGACCCTAATCAAGCACTTAGGGAGGTTGTTAGGAAGGTTAAAAGGCTAGAGATAATTTTCTAATTTTCTTCATTTTAGGCTAAGAGGGTAAAGTAATCTAAAGCTGACTTAATTAATTTTTAAGCTAAGGACTCACTCACTACTCTAACTCTAAGATCCTATCATTTCATAAGAAATTACTAAAAATACTTTAATCTAGTTTTAAAGCTTTCTTTTTAATTTTTAGAAAATCAAATAAAGATCAATCAATCCTTTAAGTAGTTTAATTAACATTGGTTAGCTTTAATTAATCATAGTAAGCTCCCTCAAGAGAATCAATCTAGGTTGAAACTTAGTACTATTTTGGGACTTAACAGCAAACTCTTCCTAGCATGGTGATTTTGTATCCTAGCTAGTGTGTGCATATGTGTGTATGTGATGGAATTGTCTGTATGGGCTAGTGGACAAGTGCAAATATGTATATAATAGAATTATATATGTTATGCATAAAGTTGGCCAACTTTGTGTAAAGTAAATGAGAAAAATGAAATTTGTGCCCAATTGTGTGAAATAAGTAATTGAACGGCCAAATGTGTTTATGTGTTATATTGTGTATATCATTGTTCAATCAGGTATTTATTATCTACTTGGATGTGGTCAAAGCCCTAAAAGCGGCCAATGACTTGTGGTTTCAAATAGTGAATCTTAAGTGGTAAAATTTTAGCATAAAATGATTAAAATGCACTTGGGTGTTTAATTTTTGAATGGGATATTGAATTTAAAAGAAACTAGTGTCATTGCTTAGGTTATCAAATAAGTTTCGTGTGAGTACTTGAGTCATTTCAATTAGACATCAGATGCTAAAATGGTGAATGTCTGAAGTTCATATCAAATTCTGTAATTTAACAGCAGATTCTAATATGTGCGCTGCGGCGCATGTGTCAACATGGGACAATATACCATGGCACATGTCACAGAGCGTGAAAGTTGTGTCTTTGTGCCATATGTTGTGGCACATGTGGCATGAGTTATGGCACATGGCTCACTTTTTGTGTAAATTCTAATGTTTTCAAAGGGTTTCTCTTGAGATTTACCTATTTGTATTGGGTGCTTCCATTGTGTGCTATTTGGTGCAACCTAAATGGTTTTATATGAAAATTTTTAAAAGTTTATTTTGGGATCTTAAAGTTTTAAAGATATCTTAAATTGATTAGTGGATTGCGCAAAAGGTTGAATAGTATTGTCTATGAGGGCATTATAATGAGAAAAGCTCTCATAATATGTGAATAATTCAAAAATTATATTAAACTTATCTTCCAAACTAAGGGTGAAGATGGCACCTTGGGCCTCTTCATTAGGCATGGGCTTTACTTCAATGAAATCTTAAGTTAATTAATTAAGAGCCTCGTTCATAACTTTAGTCCTAACACTAGTCATTGGGCCTCGAATCCCTTGTAATGGATCCTTGAGCATGCCCTTCTTGATATATTTGGCTTAGAATCATCCTTCTTGGAACTCATGCACACCTCCTTGATCTTTAGCTGGGCCATCATTCCCTCTTTCTTGAAAAGGATTCATCCTCGAATCTACAGAGTTAAAAAGGGAAAAATCAAAAACATTAAACGTAGTAGTAACATTCCCATAAGAGCTAGGTAAATAAATTTTATAAGTATTGTATCCAATGTGTTCTAAAACTTGAAAAGATCCATCTCCATGAAGCTGTAGCTTGGGTTTACTTTGTTTAGGGAACATCTCTTTCCTTAAATAAACCCAAACCTAATCTCATGATTCAAAGACAACTTATCTATAGCCCTTGTTAAGTTGTTATGCTTATTGCTTATTCTTTCTCTCAATGTAAGCTTTCACTTTTGCATGTAATTCTTCCACAATTCAGCTTTCTTTTTGCCATCAAAGTTAGCTAGTATCTTAGATGGTAAAAGGAAAATATCTAAAGGAGTTAAAGGATTAAAGCTATAAACAATTTCAAAAGGAGAATAAGAAGTAGAGGAATGTATAGTCTTGTTATGAACAAATTCAATGTGTGGCAAATACTTTTCCCAAGTCTTCAAATTCCTTTGAACAACAGCACACACTAGTATAGTCATAGTTTCTACTAACTACCTCAGTTTGACCATTAGTTTGTAGATGAAAAATAAGAGAAAATAAAAGTTTAGTCCCTAGCTTGTGCCACAAGGTTCTCCAAAATGGCTAAGGAACTTTACATTTCTATCACTCAAAATCGTTTTAGGCAATCCATACAACACAATAACTTCCGTAAAGAACAAATCAATAATATGAGTAGCATCATTAGTTTTAAACAAACAATAAAATGAGCCATCTTACTAAACTTGTCAACAAAAAAAATATGCTATCATGCCCAATGGGTGAGCTAGGAAACCCTACAACAAAATCCATGGAAATATCATTTCAAGGGTAGGTAGGAACAGGAACGATGTATATAACTTATGGGGTTGTACCTTAGATTTAGCTTGCCTACAAACAACACATTTATTGCATAAAGAAACAACTCCTTTTTTTATTCCAGGCTAATAAAAATGTTCTTATAATGTAGCTAAAGTCTTGTTAATGCCAAAATGACCCATTTGATTTCCACTATAGGTCTCCTTAACAAGAAGTCCATACATGAATAGTTAGGCTCACACAACTTATCTTTTTTAAAAATAAAATTCTCAAAACGATAAAAGTCATGATGAAAGTCATGACTTCCATATTTTTCATAGGATTTTCAAATTTCAACAAAGTCAGAATCAATCTCATACAATCCCTTTAATAATTCAAATCCAAGAAAATGAATATGAAGGGAAGCAAGAAGAGCATTCTTATGAGAAAGGGCATCAACAACCATATTCTCTTTACCTTTTTTATGCTTGATGATATAGGGAAAAGCTTTAATCAACTCTAACTATTTGACATGTCTCTTATTTAACTTTCCTTAAGACTTAATATATTTAAGATTCTTATGATTAGAATGAATAATAATAAATTCTCTTAGCCTCAAATAGTTTTGCCAAGTCTTTAAAGCTCTTTTCAAGGCATAGAATTCCTTGTCATAAGTAGAATAATTCAAGAAAACACCCTTTAATTTCTCACTAAAGTAAGCAATACAATGATATTCCTACATTAAAATAGCACCAATATCAATACCAAAGGCATCATACTCAATTTCAAACAATTTATTAAAATTAGGCAATCTTAAAAGTGGAGCATTAGTTAGTTTTTTTTTCTCAAAGTGTTAAATGCTTTCTCATGTTCCTTGATCCACTTGAAAGTTATGTTCTTCTTCATAAGTTCATTAGGCAGGGCAATAATGAAAGAAAAGTCCTTCACAAACTGTCTATAGAAACTTGCTAAGCCATGAAAGCTTCAAACTTCATTTATATTCCTTGGAGTTCGCCACTCGTGAATAGGTTTCACCTTGGATTCATCTACATGAACTCTATCTTTTCCTTAAGCAAACTCAAGAAACACAATAAAATCCAAACAATAAGAATACTTTTAAAGATTAGCATAAAACTTGGCCATTTTTACAATTTGCCATGACTTGGCACATCTTGGCCTACTTAACCATTTTCCTTAAGACATATTCACATAAAATTACATTTGCTACTCAATTTTAGCCCTAAATTACTCACTTCATGATAATTTCACACATGGACTTAAGATTTACCATTATTACTACATTCTCCATATAAACACATAAATCTTGGCCCCTGATTCATTTCACCACATACATACACAATTGGGCTAAGATTCTACAAAATCACTACTCAAAACATGCATGCAACCTTATGAAAACTCATACACACACATATATACACAAGTTCTCAATTCATTACACAAACTCAAAGATTCCACACAGCTTTAGCAACTCTAAGTCAGTCCAGTAAAAATATAACCACGGGGGTGAGATAAAAATCTTAGTAATGGAATAACTCACTCCTATTGACTATCACATGCAACTATATGAAAGTAAAGCATAATATACTATTTAATATAACATATCACATATTTCATTTCAAATATCACTTATATCAGTCATCTCATTACTTTTTACACTTGTTTCATCACTTTTCTGCACTTTTTCATATATCGAAACATATTAAATAACAGAGCATGATCATCACTAACCGAACCTCTAAATCACCCTGACATGAAACCATGGGCTCACTTTAGACTGATGTACATTCTCGTTAGCCTTAAGCTCATATTTAGTGGTAAAATCACCTGCTCAAAGGTGTTTTATCTCACTTTTGGACTATGGTTTTCCCAATACACATAATGAGGTGTCATTGACTCCAATACCTTATCACATAGACACTAAAGAGTCTCATATCTCTAATACCGTACTTGAATAGGCACTAAGGAGATCTTCTTCAACACCATACCTCAAAAGGCACTAAGGAGGTATAATTCTCCAATACTGCACCTTGTTGGGTACTAAGAAGAATATGTCATATGGTCTTATTACCACCTTTCTACTCGGGTGAACTCCTACCCCTATGATCATACTTTTTGAACCATTCATAGGTTTCCATTTGCCACTTTATATACTTTTTCACACATAACATATTTATAGATACCATATGAAATCACATTTTCCTTGTTCATTTATTTTCTCAAATGCTATTTTCATGCAACATTCACACAATGCTATAAAACATGCTTAGCTCAAAACACTTTTATGCACTACATAGTAGACTCACACAGTTACAATAAATAGTCAGACAAAAGAAGTTATTTAGTTACATCAACCCTTCTGTCACTAGAAAGGTTACTGTGGATTTCAACTACCACAACAGCTTATCACAAGCTTCCTTTCTCAACTCATACGTTCAATATGTCAATCTGAACACATTTGGCACAATTTAGTCATTTAGTCCATTTTGACTAAAAACACATATTTACTACTTATGGCTATATTTAGCCGTATATTCTTTTCCATTTACCCATCTTAAGTTCATTACTATCTGATTACTACTTTACATCATCTCAACCTATAACCTCCTCCTATATATCTGCTCAATATAAGAGAAGATTAATGGAATTACCACATCACAAATCACCATAGTAATCAAATATGTTATTTGAAAAGCTTTGGCCAAAGACTTGTTCTGTAAAATCCTCCAAAATCATAATACAATCATAGCAGTACATAGCAGAAGTAAATCACACATTTGTATAATGCACATATTAAAAAGATATGAAAGTGTAACATGCAATGCATATTAAAAAGATAGAGAAAAGACACTATACATCCACTCACTTGATCTAAGACATGCAATGTGTATTAAAAAGATATAAAAGTGTAACATGCATCCCTTAGGGAATATGGGTGAATATTTATTTTTGAAAGGATCAAACTAAAAGCTCGAAGTTGCTAACAAAGGATAATCAATAATAATAAGGTTTTCTATTTAACTCTTAGCTATTTTTATGAATGCCATCTTTCATCTCCCATCAAGCAAGTGCAAGACATGTGGTTTCAATTAAGAAATGAAATAAATTCTAGAAGGTCACATCACTAAGGAACTAATCACACATGAGTGTTTAGTTCTTCCATGAAATAGTAATGTGCCACTCTAGTTCATTAATTTAAGGTAAAAGAATGTTCACTTCACACCTATTCAATCCTAAAAATTACCACATCTCAAACATCAAAATATCCATTAAGAGTTAGGTCATTAAGTAACCTCAAACAAAACAAAACAAAGCAATTTTTTTTCAATTTTTTAAATTTTTTTTCAAAACCAAACAAACAAAACAAAATGTTTATGTCTCTCCACTATACTTGAATCATGCATTGTCCTTAATGTATGAATAGACTAATGATGAAATAAGGCAAGATCAATATGGATGCATGTGTAACAAAAGTATGGTGTAGAATTTTTTTCAAACAAAAACAAATAACAAAAAGAATGAAATTCTACTTTTTCCTACTAGATTTATCACCCCCACACCTGCAATTTACTCAACCAATAAATAAAAGCATAAAGCAAAGTAAAGTAAAGAGCAAGGGTGAATAAGATACAACCTAGTTTAAATCTCCACAAGTTCTTGAAGTTGAAATTTTCATCTTTGAGGAGTAGCATAAACCTACTCATTATCATCTCATTTTCAATTGGTAATGACTTTAAGATGTATGGTGTAGAATCTTTCATAACTCCATGTTGTCGATCTTTTTCATCATTAGCCAAGTTCTCTTTCATTGTAATGATAAATCCTCTAAGTACATGAGGGTTCTTGGCCATATAATCATGTAGACCTATAAAATCAACAAAGAACCCTTCCTCAAGCATATTGGGTTCTAAAAAAGTGCACTCATGATTAACTGCACACAAACATGCATCATCAATTATTTTATCAAGTAAATGAGTGCTACTCTTTCAAACATAAATGAATCAATTTCCACACAAAATTTCTTTAAAGGAGGGGAGAATTGTAACATCCTAAATTTTAATCTAGGAAAACTTATTACTAACCAAGGATATATTAGTAATTAGTGGATTGATTAGTGTTATGAACTAATAGAGTAGCAATATTTTTAAAGGAATATGCATACGGGTGTGTGAGTAATGTATGAAATGTATGAGATAAGACACGTGCATAGACATGTACATTTATCTATGAGTATACCCTAGACTAAGGTAGGGGGTTGACGCTCTACTCTATACAAGGTTAGAAAGTCCTGAAGGTCTTGAGCGTAGAGCTTGACTCCGTCAGGAAGGATCTAAGAGATCCTAAAGGTCTTGAGCATAATGCTTGACTTAGTAAGGCAAGACTTAAGATAATGATCCATGAGTACACCCTAAACTATGGTAGGGGGTTGTGATCCTACTATGTGTAAGGTTGGAAAGTCCTAACAATCTAAGTATTGAGAATACTTCGCTAGGTAGGACTCAGGAGACTACCAATATGTGATAAGGATACTTGGTTTGAGATAGAAGTTTGGTAGGCCCTTGTTTCATGTAAGACTAAAAGTCTTGGTTCAATCATAAAGCTTGCTATACTAGATGGAACTAGGAGTGCATGAGCATGAGCATGATAGATGGATAAGTATGAATTCGTGTATATGCATATTATACTATTTTTATTAAAACACATGCTACTTAATCTCTTATTTATGATTTTACTTACTAACCAGTATTTAAGGTTTATCTAACTTACTAGGACATATATCTCACTCTGTTATATTTTTACACAAGTGAAAAGAGCACGAGAGGGCTGACAAAGGAGGCAAGGAAAGAGTAGCCCCACTAGTTAGTTATGTAATGAATGTATCAATTTGTTGCTAGAGATTTGAATTGCCAACTGGGATGCATAAGTGTATGTGAATATGAAATGTGAATGTGTATGTGATGTATGATTGAAAACTTGCTTGTATACTTTGAATTGCATCTCATTAAGGGTACAACAGTAATAGATACATGGGTAGGCCTAGATGCCAATCAAATAAGTGCATGTTATTATGTAACTTGTTCGACTTGTATTAAATGTGAATTGTTATGTGAAATTATATGTATATGTAAGAACTTGATCCAAATGGTAAGGCTTAGCCCCTATTTGTAGGAGTTGAGTATATTTTTAATTCCTAAATGTACGGTGAGGCTTAGCCCTATATGAGGAAGTTGAATGATTAAAGTGGAACAAGAATATATATATATATATATATAGTTATATGTATTATGCCTCATATATGCCCACAAGTGTATAATGTGGTGTTGAGGGATCAAATTGAGTATTTGATGTGATATATGTGATTTAATGAGTCAATCATGTGTAAATAGTCCTTTTGGACTTAGTTCAAGGCCCAAAGTAGTCTACTAGGAAAAGGAATGAGAATTAAACACTTGCAAAGTGTCATATGATAGTAGAAGTTGCTATCATATGTGCCGCAGTGCATTGTGTCTCACACCGCAATGCATGGCATAGAGAAGAAAGAGTCTGTGGCTCTATACCACATGTCACGACGCATGATCTCTTTCTTAGAAATATAATTGCGTTTACTTGAGGTGTATGTTTATGCTACACTTTTGTCAGCCCTCTTATTTGAACATGCTTTTGATGAAGTCAAGATCCCTCATTTTGAGAACAAATAAGGGGCTATTACTATGATATTGTATTGTTATTGTTTTTTGATTGTGTATTTGGGATGGTAAAGTCTATATGAGTTGAGGGACTTTACAACACAACTAAGAGCGGGTGAATTGGGGTTTTATGGAATTTTTAGTTCTTTTAAAATGTTTTCAACAAAATTGTGTGTAAGGGAATGTTTAAGTAAATTCAAGTGCTAAATTTTTATTTTAGGAAAGCTAAAATAATTTTCACAAGCTCAATATGTGTCAAATCAATTTCTCAATGGAAGTTTAAGTAAGAGCATGTAGGTATATCAAATTCAATTTTGTAGACTAAAACATAGCATAAACTAAAGTTGCTAGAAATATATAGAGTTAAGGGAAGAGATCGTACAAACTATGATTTATCCTAATTCACCTCCATTACTTGAGCCTACATCTATTCCCCAAGCAACTACTTGAGATTTCTTTACTATAACACAACCTTAACTAGTTGCTTGCCACCATAATACAGCCACAGGTTTAGTTTAGGCACTTATGAGCCTTTGCATCAACTTTCTTTACTAGTGAGCTTTTTTTCCCATGAGAATAACCTCTCTTGATTACAAGCAAAATATCTCCCTTACCTTTACAATGATTTTGAATATGTAAATAACTTAGTTGAAACTCTCTCTCAGAGTGATGATGAGTATAATGAAGCTCTAATGCTCAAATAATAAAGATATAAATGATATTTGCTCAAGAACAATAATTTTCATATAATAAGGGTAATATGAACATGAATTTTATAACCTCCCCCAATATCCACCTGATATTATGAGGGTTAACTAAATTACCATATCAATATAATCATAAATTCTCAAGGAAGGATGAATTTTGAAGAGCTTGGACCTAGGACTTTGTTTGATAAAATCATTAAGGTCCTTCACTTATCAAAGTAATGCACAATGAAAAATAATCACATGCATTCATTACTCCTAAGTCACAGTTTGAAACTAAGAAAATAAGGCCAAAAATTGGGCAATACACCACAGCGTGCACCATATGTGCTGTGGCATGTTGGACAGAGCTATAGGCTCCCCTACTTTGTGCTATGCATCGCGGCATGATGTACAATGTTCTACAGCATACATGATAGAAATTTTGCTATCATATAAGAGTTCATAGAGGCAAACTTTTAGCGTGTGCCATTTTCACATATAATGTCTGATTGAAGTGATTCAAGTACTTACACGAAGCTTATTCCGTAAGCTAGCTGATGAGGTAACTTTAGACACGATCCAATGTTCTAATCAAAATTTAAACTTTCAGTTGTAAAGAGTTACTTTTTTCAAAGATTTAGGTGCACTAAAGTGTTTAAATGATACTTTATTTCATTAGACCTTTTTAGGCTTCGAACGAAGGCTAAAACGACCTTATATACCTAATTGAACACAATTTATATCATACATACACATAAATTAAGATTTGGCTATTCAACAACCTATTTTCATAAAAACTTTCACTTGGCCATTTCTACCTCAAGTCCACTATAAATCCACACATTTTCACATTCATAACATGATCGAAGGTAAATATTAGCCCATATTACTCATTTCACCAAATATTCACACATATAAGCTAAGATTTACAAAATCACTATAAATCACAGTTTTTAACATGCATACATCATCATATTGCAACTTTTCACAAATATTCACAATATGCTAAGTTCATTACAGAAACTCTAATTTTGCATGGCTTGATAACACTAAGCCAATCCTGAGTCTTTCCCCTTTCCTAGGTCACTATTATGACTTGTAAAATGTAACCACAGGGTGGGATAATAATCTCAGTAACATAATAACTTGCTATTATTAACTATCACAGGTAACTATATATAAGTATTGAATAATATACATCTAAACATAGCATATAACATAAATTTTACTTTAAAATCATTTCACAACAAATTGCCACTAATATTAGCATGATCTCTACAATCCGAACCTCTAAATCATCTCGACTAAAACTGTAGGCTCATAATAGGCCAATACATACTCATTGACCCGAGCATACCTTCAATGGTAAAATCACCTGACCAAAGGTGTTTTGTCCCACTTTTAAAATATGGTTTCCTCTTATCACACACTAATCAGGGTGTCATCACTCTAACACCACATTACATAAATGCTAAGGAGCTCAAATCTCTAACATTGCACCCGCATGGGTACTAAACAGATAATCTCTAACACTATGCCTTAAAAAGGTACTAAGGAGATATAATTCCCCAATACCACATCCCATCAGGCAATAAGGAGAGTATGCCATATGGAGTTTCACTGCTTCTTCTTATGACTGAACTTCCACCCCTTATGATCATGCTTTCGTACAAATCACATGTTTAGTACTTAAATCTATGTCTATATATATAACACAAAATCATGTAATTCCATAAACTTATAACTTTTGAAAACCATTTCATGTATTAAACATTCGCTTACTAAATATACACATTCAAAAACATTTTCATGTGATAATATTCATATTCTCAAACACTTACAATAGATAGCTAGTTATAGGAAGTTATTCAATTGCCTTAACCCCTCTATCACAAGAAAGGTTACCTATGGATTTTTATAACTACTAACACATCTCTACAGGTTTCCTTTTTCACTCTACACACGAAATATGCTAATCAAAATGAAATTAGCACTATTAATTGATAAATCAATGCCCTAGCTGAGACATCTCTCTTTTTCATCTTCATTCCGTGTTTTCCTTCTTTCCTTTCTGAACTCACGAGTTGATCCACAACTTATCAGGTCATTTTGTGTGCCATGTGCCTGATGATAGAACACATTTGTTACCCACTTTTATTTTTCAATTAGGACCCTTTTATTAATAATTTATCACCTTCAAGTTCACACATTGCATTAGATTTAGAATTTTGCCTAAGCTTTTAGGTTTAGTGCATTAGGGGTATTTTGGTCTAAAAAATAAACTTTGAGAAAATATACAAGAAAAATTGACAAAGTTTCATTTTATGTCTAGTTGATAAGTGGTGAAATTATACTTTTAAAATTCATTTTAGTTTGGGAGTAACTAAATAAAAAGTCAGCACTTTTTTAAGTGTCTTAGTTTGACTTAGATTTTGGTTCGCTTTTGTGTGAAAATATTTGTATAATTTTGTGTAGCCTAAAACTTGGTTATTTTAATTAATTCTCTCCTATAATTATGAATTTTATTCTAGATATTAATTATATTTTTATTATATCACATGCTATTTAATTGAATTATGTGATTTATATAATATAGGTGGCATGTGACTTGTGCATCAATTGGGCAATTGAGGTCAACACTCCTTGAGGTCAATGGTTGATCATTTTCACGTGAATTATGATTATTTTGAGTGTTTAAATTATCTTAAATGATATGGATGACACATGAAAAATTAGGCACACATTGGAATCATCTACAAACCAGTAGGAAGGTGCCACCATAGAAGTATGACAAGGCTCTCATTTTCTTTTTATTTTCTTTTCCCATTTTTTAATTGAGTATTCAGCTAATGAGAAACACCTAGGAGCATTCCATTCAGCTCCCCAATTCAGATCCAACACTTATCTCATTCATCTTACACATTTTCTCTCTCTCTCTTGTTCAGTGTTCTTCATTTTCTCTCTTTTGTTCTTCATTTTCTAGCACCTTAACCTCCATTTTCAGCCACTAAAACTCCACAAAAATCACACCATTCTTATCCTCTCTTCATTTTCATTCCATTCCTTCCTATTTCACGGTTCTAAGCTCATTTTCTTCATCCCAAGTTTCATAAATCTCAGTCAACAAGCTTCCAACTTAGGGTTCTTGAAGATGATGAAGATTGGCTAAGTTTCTTAGTGGAATCCTAGAGAGATGAAGATGGAGGATGAGTCTTGAACTTCAAATTGGTTAAATTATTTTGTTTTCTATCCTCCTCTCTTTTTACTAGATGGTTAGATTCCTTAATCTAGGGTTTAATCATCTTAGCTTGTAAATTCTAATTTGAATTTGATGTTGATGTAAAAAGAGAGGATTGTTTCATTTAATTTCTTCCTTGGATAGCCATGACTGAATTTTTCCACTTTTTGTTTGGCACATAATCTTGTGTCTTTCAATTAGTGAATTACTTGTATTAATATTGCATAATGTTGTGGTGTTAATACATCTGTTGTTGAGTAGCTTGACATAATCTTGTAGTTACTCATATTATTGTTTTGGCTATGGCTGTTGAGAGGAAATTTTGAGTGAATCACTTAGCTAATTTTTACACCAATTGGTTAAATGAAATATGGACTTTAATCTAAGACCTAGGGAAGTCAGCTAATTAGATTAATTAGCATAGGATAATTTTCTTAAGTTATGATAGCTTTAGTCAAGAGGGAAGGGAAGCTTAACTTAGCTTAATCATGAAAAGATAACAAGTCGAAAATTAACTAATCTCTAATGTTCCATTATTGTGAAAAGGCAAGTTCATTCCACTCACTTTTACTAGTATTTTAACTACTTGCACATTAGCTAGGTAACTAAATTCCTATAAACTTTGGTTGATTTATTCCACTAGATAAATTTTAATTAAACTAAGACCATTTCTTAGGAGATGACTTGGAGTTGACCCTATATTGCATTAGGGTTAGCTTTAGTTTAATTTTAAAGATAAGTGACTAATTCCTTATCACCTGCAATACGTGGCATAGAGAAGAAAACCCTCACTATGGTACATGCTTCATTTTGAATTGTGATCACTTCACTCGTATTTGCTCACCTAACATTTCAATGAGCCAAACATCAAGTTGTCATCCGATATTCTAATTACTTACTAATTACTAATTCACCCCTGACGACTAACTAGTTATAAAATTAGAAAATCAAGGTGCTATAATTTTTCCGTCCTTTTAAGAATTTTGCCCCAAAAATTCATAAAACACTTAAGCACATAGCTATGGAACAGATAGGGATATTGTTACCTCACCAAGAGCCATGCCTCACCAAAACACTTTCACTAAGAGAATAGTCTTATTCCTCAATTGCTTGTCTTTCACATCTATGATTCATTTGGCTTAGCCTTATAAGTCAAATTCTCTTGAAGCTCAATCTCTTTTGGTTCTATGACATAAGAGAGATATGGCTAGTACTTCTTGAGTTGTGACACATGAAACACATCTTGCATACTCGACAATTGCATGGCAAAATAATTTATCGGCAACTGACCTAATTCTCTACAGAATCTCAAAGGGACTAACAAAATCAAGGAGTCAACTTTCTGGATTTAATCAATCTCCTGATCCCTATCATTGGTATAACCTTAAAAAACATATAGTCACTACCAGGAACTTTAATGGCTTTCTACACCTATCCGTATAACTCTTTTGCCTACTCTAAGTTATTAACAATTTTTTCCTTATTAACTTAATCTTCTGAGTCATCTAATCCACCATATTTGGTCTCAACATACTTCTCTCACTCAATTATGTCTAACATTAATGTAATCTACACTTTCTCCCATAAATGCCTCATATGGTGCCGATTGAATACTAGAGTGGTAAACTATTATTGTAAGCAAACTCAGCCAAAGGAAGATAGTTGTCCTAACTACCCTACAACTCTAATACACAGGCTCTCAACATATCTTCTAGAGTTTATATAGTCTACTCTGTTTGACCATCTATCTGATGATGATAAGCCATACTGAATCTTAATTTAGTACCCATGGTTAGTTGTAAAGATCCCATAACTTAGATGTAAATCTAGGGTCTCTATCACAGATTATATCCTTTAGCACTTCATGTAACCTCACTACTTCTCAGATATAGATCTCTGCCAACTTTTCCAAAGAATCACTAATCCAAATTGCTAGAAAATGAGCTGACTTTATGAGTCTACTGACAATCACCCAAATAGCATCATGTCCTGACTAAGTCCTCGGTGATCCAAATATGAAATCCATTAAAATACTATCCTACTCCACTTTGGGATACATAGAAGTTGCAATATTCCAGTTGTTTGCTCTATCTTAACCTTATGTCAGGTCAAACATCGAGTCACAAAATCAGTCACCTCCCCTCCTATCCAGCCACTACCAATACTGCTTCATATACTAATACATCTTCATAGCTCCTAAATAGATTATGTATTTACTGCAATATGCCTTACTTAGAATTACCTTCCTCAGATCTGCATCACTAAGCACATAAACCCTATCTCAGTAGACTACGAACCCACCATCATTAAAACTAAACTCTTTGGTCTAATTTTACTCTACCTCTTTTCAAACCCTAAGAAGATGCTCATCTTCTAATTGTGCCATTCTTAGCTCTCTCCATAAATCATACTGATCATCATTCAATAGGCATTAATGAACTCCTTTAGTAGCACATCCTACTGTGACTCTAGAAAAGATTGCACCAATCTATGCTCATGTACCATTAAACTAGCTACGTATAGATTTTTTGGCTAATGCATCATCAACCACATTCACCTTACTCAAATAGTATTTCAATTCAAAATTGTTATCTTTAAGAAGCTCCATCCATCTCCTTTGCCTCATATTCAACTCTTTTTGATCTACTAAGTATTTCTAACTCTTGTGGTCACTAAACACACTGAATACCGCTCCATAAAGATAAATGGCGCTAAATCTTTATAGAAAACACCATGGTTATAAGCTCTAGATCATGAGAAGGACAATTTTTTCATACAGTCTCAACTGTTAAGAAGTTTAAGCTACCATTCATCTATCTTGCATCAAAATACAATCGAAGCCTCTCAATGACACATTAGTATACACCTCATAGGGCAAACATGGGTTAGGGATAATTAACACTGGTGTTATGGTTAATTTCCCTTTCAACTTCTACAATGCCATTTTACACCATCATCCCAAATGTATGGTTGATATTTTCATGTCAATTTAGTCAAAGGAGAAGATATCTGAGAAAATTCCTAAATAAATTGTCTGTAACATCTTGAATTTCAATCCAGAAACATTAGTTGTAATCAGGGGTAAATTAGTAATTAGTGCATTGATTATGGTTGGGTATTGGGTTAATATTATTGGACATAATGACTTTTGACATTATGTGTTAGCTTAAGTTTTAATAATGACAAATATATAAGAGCTATCTATACTTATGCTTAATTGATTTCATATATGTAATAGTTAACTATGACTATAGAACATATGCTTTAAAATGTTTACTTATGATATTCCATATTACATAAGATTTAGAAAAAATAATTTGTGTGCATCAAAGTTATTTTATCCTATCATATTTTTTCTTATCTTGAATTGATTCTATATCCAAGAGTGATTTAAAGTATCATCATTCATAAACTTAGATATATGCATATTGGCACTTGGACTAACCATATTATTCATGATATATCATTTAAGGTTATCCAAAGTAAAGATAAGAGTAAGCATGAAGAGTAACAAAGTTTAAGTCATCATTTTCATGTTATACTCATGATTGAAGAACACAAAGATAAAGATAAGGATGATCTAAGAAGAGCTTAAGAAGAATGAAGATATTCATACAAGCTTGGATATACCTGGAAGCCTTAGACTTGATAGGTATAATATCATTAGGCTGAAAGTCTTTATGTTAAACTTATTAATTTAGATATGAAGTATTGGCTCAAGAAATCTTAAATCAAAACATGCATTTTAGCTATTAAGAGAAAGAGTGATGAGATATAGCTTTCTATAATTATGATTTTTATCTTTGATCACATATGTTTTATAAAGGTTGAAATGTTTTGATTATTAACTCCATAAAGTTTTCAAAATTATTTTATTTACTCAAAATGGAGTTATGTTAAAAAATTCATGAACACTTGAAATCTAAGCCTTGAAAAGAAAATTGTGTAGCAAATTTATTTTGACCTTTGGTCATATTTCATATCATATCTCTCACTACGAAGATCATTTTGATGTGAAAACATATCTCATTTTAAAACCGACTCCAACAACTTTTCAATGATAGTTTTTTTGTTCAAAATAGAATTCTATTAAGAAAGATATGAACTTTAGAATGAGTGTTGAGATATTGATTATGTACAAATTTTAGTCTTGACCTTTATACAGTCTTTTGATCATATCACAAAAATGCATTAAATTTGAGTGTGAAACTTTTTTATTGAAAACTAGACTTCAAGAGCTTTCCAAATATATATTATTTGTCAAATTTGGATTTGTATCGAGTGAGTTCGGATATTATGAAGTTTTGTTTAGTGAAGCTGCTAAACCATGTATGATTTAGCACTAATGCTCAAATTCACATGAGAACAGTTCTCGACCACACATGAAAATGCCTCTTAAAGCTTATTTTTTTCATTACACAAGCTTTATATGCTAAATCATGCATGAAACTACCTGTCACATAGGAGAAATGACCTCCAAAAGCCTTATTGTCACTGGAATAAGCTCTATAAAGACAAACACGTCTGAGTCACTTCCAAAACTCATTTGATATGTCATTTTTGCTTGAGAAACCTCCAAAGCACTCATGAATTAGCACTAGACATGGCTATATTCAATGTGTAACATCTCCAAATGGTCATTTAATGTCTCTAAAACATTTTTCACTCCAAAAGCTATAAATTCAACACTCTAAACTGATCTTAAAAAGAGACTAAAAAGCTATAAATTCAACACTCCAAACTAATCTTAAAAAGAGACTAACCTCAAAAATCATTAAGTTATGAAATTCATGATCATATTTCTCTTATTATATGAAAATCATTATTCTGGGCCAAGGTCATTTATATCTTCATCTTTTGAGTATTAGAGCTTCATTATACTCATTATTACTCTTAGAGAGAGTTTTAATTTAGTGATTCACATACTTAAAACCTTTGTAAAGGTGAGGGAGAGATTTCTCTGTAATTAAAAGGGCTGTTCTCTTGAAAAAAGAAGCTCACTAGTAAAGTAAGTTGTTGTAGAGGCTCATAAGTGCCTAAACTAAAATTATGAATGTACTAGGGTGCCAAGTACCCACTCAAGCTTCTGTTATAGTAAAGAAATCTTAGGTAGTTGCTTGAAGACTAGATGTAGGCTCAAGAGGAGGAGCTAAAACTAGGATAAATCATTGTTTGCAATCTTTCTTCCCTTAACTCTTTATATTTCCACCAACCTTAGCTTATGCTATATTTTAGTGTTCAAATATACTTTGATATATTTACTTGTTCTTACTTAAACTTGTACTTAAAAATTGCTTCTAAACATTCATACACATATCGAGCTTGTGAAAACAACTTTGGCATTCTTACACACAAAGTCTAGAACTCAAGTTTGCCTAAAACATCCTTTGAACACATTATTGCTAAAAAGTTTAAAAAGAACTAAAATTTTCTCAAACACCCAATTCACCTCCCTTTTGAGTGTTTTGCTATATCTAGCCAATATATGATGTTGATTGGTTGTTATGTTAATAGGATTGAAGGGTAGAACAGCCATTAGGGATGAAACATGTGAACATAAATAAGATTAACCTCACTGTACCACCCACTATGATGGTTGTTGCATGCACCATTGTGCATTATACAGAAATCACTTAAAGTTAATGTGAACAACCTATGAAATCAAAAGGAAGAAGTATGAAAAAGGCATCTAGAAAGGAGGAGGAGGAGTTCATCTCTCATAGGGCTTACATTTCTAGCTATCAGGAGTCTGCTTTAGCTAGAGACTTGTTGGGTAAGTATTGTACAACCTCGCACTACATTTCGACCCTATTTTTCTAAATTTGATTAGTAGAGAAACTGAATCGAAAAGTTTTAAGGAATTATAATCTAAGGGAAAGGTTTAAAAAGGGCTTTTAAATATGAAACTACAGTTTTATGACTATTCTAGAGTTTAATGGTTGAACCTTTAGGATTTGGGCTTAATTAACCTAAATTATTAGGTTATAATGCATAAATTTATTGGTAAAATGAGTTGGGAGATTTTTTTTAGTCACTTGGATAGCCTATAGGGCCAATGACTGTAGATAATGGATTATATGAATTTAAAAGGTGCTAATTAAACTATTTTGTGTATTAAGGGAATTTGGTTTTGTAAACCTGTCCCAATATTGACCAAACATTTGGAGAGGTTAACTTAATCACCATACTAACAAAATTAAATTGTATTCAATTACTTTGTTTGAAAGGCTTGGGCCTAAGATTCATTTTAAAAATCATCATAATTCTCAATTAACTCAATGCAAAATAGAACACAGCACAATGGAAGATAACATATAACATATGCATTCATTGGAGGCCATACATGCTTTCAAAATAAAGAAATAAAGTCAAGAACTATGTCATGTGCCACGGTGTGTACCACGTGGCATATAACATAAAGCCATGAGCAGCTCCTCTCTGTGTCATATGCTGTAGCATAAGCACGCCATGCTCTACAGCACACATGATAGTTTCTAAAACTGTTACATGATAATTTGCAAGGTGAACCTTCGGCATGTGCCATTTCTACATACGACGTTCAATCAGATAGTTTAAGCAACCACACGAAGCTTATTTCATAAGCTAACTAATAAGATAAGTTAGATATGATCTAATAGTCTGATCAAAATTTAGATACTCGAGTGCAAAAAGTTACTTTTTCTAAAACTTTAGCACACCTAATTGATCAAATTGATCACATTGCCTCATTAGACCATTATAGGCCTTGAACCAAATCCAAAAAGACCTTCTGCTTTATGCTTTACTTTGCTTCATGCTTTGATTTTTTGATTGAGTAAATTGCAAATATGGGGGATATGAATCTAGTAGCAAAAGGTAGAATTTCCTTCTTTTTAGTTTGTTTGTTTCTTTTTATTTGTTTGTATGTTTAGAAAAAATTCTGCACTACAATTTTATTATGCATTCATTTTTTATCTCGCCTTATGTTATCACTAGTCTATACATGCATTGAGGACAATGCATGATTTAAGTGTGGGGGAGAGAAATAAATATTTTATTTTGTTTTTTTTTGGCTTTAACATTTTTTTTAAATAAAAAAATTGTGCTTTGTTTTGTTTTGTTTGAGGTTACTTAATTACCTAGCTCTTTGAATGGATATTTTGATATTTGAGATGTGGTAACTTTTAGGATTGAATAGGTATGAAGTGAATATTCTTTTACCTTGAATTAATAGATTAGAGTGACACATTACCCTTTCATGAAAGAATCTAAACACTCATGTGTGATTAGTTCCTTAGTGATATTATCCTTTAGAATTTGTTTACTTCTTAATTGAGATTACATGTCTTGCACTTATTTGGTAAGAGATGAAATATAGAATTTGTAAAAAATAGCCAAGAGCCAAATAGCCAAACCCATTATTATTGATTGTCTTTTCTTAGCCACTTGAGCTTTAGTTTGATTCTTAAAAATAAATATTCACCCTATTTTTCCCAAGGAATGCATGTTACACTTTTATACATATACATCTTTTTAATATTCATTGCATGTCCTAGATCAAGTGAGTGGATGCCTATTATCATTTTTCTATCCATTACTCTTTATCCTTTATTATTACACCATTACATGAATTATTTCTATTATTTTTAAAGAGTTAGGGGCAATCAACAGAAAAAGGAAAAAACAAAGAAAGATTTGAAAAAAAATATATATAGTCAAAATGAAAAGCAATAAAGTTTTTATAAAAAGAAACAAAAAGAAGAAAAGAAGGAGAAAAAAAAAAGAAAGAAAAGAAAAAAAAGTTGCCTAGCTCATCCATTCCATTTGTTTTATTAATTCTTGTCATTGCTTTCCATCTTCATTATGTTAAGATGTCCACTCAATTGAATTAGGTTATGTTTTTCATATTATGGGGATATATCTTGACTTTAGCATTATCTTGATGCTAACCCTATTTTTCATATATGCATTTCTTAGACATCCTTTATTACCCACATTACAACCTAATAAGATCCACTTGATTCTTGATAGCAAGTGCTAATTTAGTGGTGGAGATGTATAAGGGTTACAAACTTATGGTAAGGTTTATCCTAGGGAATTTTGAGTAAAATTGAATACCTTATACACTTTAAGTGATGAGAGCAAATACTTAACCTAGAGACGCATACTCTTTGAAATTGATTCTTAGTAAGGGTTTGCTTCTGATGTGCATAATTCTTCTTAATTATTGCCACATTGATTGATAATTTTTAGAAGTTTATGAGCTAGTATTTTAGTGATTTTAAACATTTTTTTCTCTTGTTTCACTGTTTATAGTTTCTTTTAGGACCTTTTTCACTTGATTTTGCTTGGAGTGCAAAAAATAAGTGTGGGAAAATTGATAAAACACATTTGTTACCCACTTTTATTTGTCAATTAGGACCCTTTTATTAATATTTTATCATCTCAAAGTGCATTAGATTTGGAAAATTGCCAAAGTTTCTAGGTTTAGTACACTAAAGATATTTTGGTCCAAAGAATGAACTTTTGAGAAAATGTACAAGAAAAATTGACAAAGTGAATTTCATGTCTTGTTGATGAGTAGTGAAATTATATTTTTAAAATTCATTTTATTTTTGGAGTAATTAAATAAAAAGTCAATACTTTCTAAAATGTCTTAATTTGGACCTAGTTTTTGGTTTGCTTTTGTGTAGAAATTCTTATATAATTTTTTGTAACCTAGAACTTAGTTAATTTAATAAATTCTCCTCTCTAATTATGAATTTAATTCTAGATATTAATTATATTTTATTATATCACATGCTATTTAATTGAATTATGTGATTTATGTGACATAGATGGTATGTGACTTGTGCATCAATTGGGCAATTGAGGTCAACACTTGTTCAGGTCAATGGCTGAGTATTTACAAATGAATTTTGATTTTTTTGAGGGATTAAATTAGCTTAAATGATGTGGATGACACATGGGAAATTAGGCACATATTGGAATCATCTACAAACCAATAGGAGGGTGCCACCTTGCAGGTGTGAAATCGTAGGGGAGAGTTGATGAAAGAGGAGTCTTAAAGTCTTCACTTCGCTAAGCTTAACTATTTCTTCATCTTGTTTCAATTTCATTAGAATACTATGACTATTGTTGATTATGGTTTAATTTGACTTTAGTTTCATAGTTGTTTGTAATTTGTAATATTGAAACAAGATCGTTTAGTTGAATTTCAAGTTTTTTATGTTTCTAGAATTTCAGCCTCTTAGTGTTTTTTACATGGTAATATGTGATTTCACTTAGAGAATGTCTTGTATTAACCTGGCATGTAATTGTGGGGTGAATACTTGATGAGTTACTTGAGTTTTTATAGTTTTGAGCTTAGGTATATCTTTAGGCAATGGCATTTGGGAATGAATTTTAACTAAACACTCTGTTAATTTTAGAGATAAGCTAGTAAGGTTACCTAAGGGTCTTGTAATAACACTTAGGGAATTGAATTGGTGAAACTAGGATACTTGAGATAGTTGTCTTAAGTAAATGCATTTTTTAGCCAGGGAATGAGAGTTAAGTAAGCTGCCATAATTAATTAAATGCCTAGGAATCTTCCATTAGCAACAACCTAGGGTTCCTACTTGAATAGGGAAGCTACTTCATTCACAATTAGGATTAGTTTTCCAATTTAACTTACTAGATAATTAGGTTAGCAATTAGTTAATCAACTTCAAGCTTTAGGTAATTTATTTCACTAGATAACTTTAATTAGGCTTAAAACCATTCCTTAGGAGATAACCTAAGGTTGACCCTATATTATATTAGAGTAAGCTTTAGTTTAATTTTAAAGGCAAGCGATAAATCCTTATTAGTGGCACATGGTGGTATAAGCTATGGTGCATGGCACATTTCCCAAAAATAATTGTGCCTTCCTGAGTCTTAAGATTTATGTTTATGCTTTCGTTAGCCCTCCTATTTGAATATATGTTTTGATGAAGTCAAGATCCTGTACTTTGAAAACAAATCAACGTCTATTACTCTGATATTGTATATATGACTGTATAGTAGTGTGTGAATATGATGGTGAAGTTTGAATGAGATAAGGGACTTTACATCATCGATAATACCCTACTAATCCCTAAAAACTATGTATCTCCGTGACTAAATTAGGATATTCCCACTTCAACATTGCATCAACCTTATGTAAATCCATAAATATCCCATTCGTAGACACCACATGTCCTAAAAACTTAAGTCCTCTAAACTAAAACTCATACTTACTAAGCTTGGTATATAACTTCTTATCCTTTAGAATTTGGAGCACTGTTATCAAATGCTTTGCATATTGCTCCTTATCTTTAGAATAGATTAGAATGTCATCAATAAAGACCACAACAAATTGATCCAAGTACGGCTTGAATATACAATGCATATAATCCATGAATAGTATAAGAGCATTAATTAAACCAAATGGCATAACCAAAACCTCATAGTGGCCATATCAAGTTTTGAAAGCCATCTTGGACACACCTACTGCACTAACTCTTAATTGATGATACCTGATCTCAAGTCTATCTTAAAAAAGGCTGAGGCACTAACTAGCTAATCTAAAAGATGGTTAACCCTTAATAAAGGATACTTGTTCTTTATAAACACCTTGTTTAGTTGTTGATAGTCAATACAAAGACATAAACTACCGTCTTTCTTCCTAACAAACAGAATTGGTGATCCTTAAGGTAATGCACTCGATTTGATAAATCCTTTATCACACTACTCTTCGATTTGCTTCTTCAATTTTGCTAGCTTTGATGGTGACATCTGATACAGGGTCATTGATATTAGTTCATTTTTAGGAACCAAATCAATTAAGAATTCCACTTCTCTTTCAGGAGGTAATCCAGTTACTTCATTTGGAAACACCTCTGGAAACTCGCTTACTACCTTAATCTTCTCTATACTACCATCATAAACTACACTAGATGTAAAGAACACCATATACACATTACAACCCTACTAAATCAACTTCTCTATACTAACCACCAATAAAAACATGAATTGTTTAAAAGAACTTACTAGAGTAGATAGTGCTGGTAATGAAACCATCTTTTTGGCACAATCAAGTGTTGAGTTATTGGTTGCTAGCCAATACATGCTAATAATTACGTCTATTCCCTTTATAGTAATATAAAGTAGATCAAACTTAGAAACTCTACCTTCAAACCTAATCTTTACCCTTTGACACGCTCTACTAGTGATATTGGAAGAACTCAAAGGCATAATTACTTTAATGAGTAACGGTAACTTTTGTAAAGATAATCTCAATCTATCCTCATACTCCTCATACACAAAAGAATGTGTGGAACAAGAATCAAATAGTGCCTTAACTTGTCAACTACATATAGAAATCATACCTCGAATCAAATTCAAAGACACTATGGTCTCTTCTTGTGTAACCGTAAATACTCAACCATGAATGGTAGATTATTGCTTGATCCCCTTAGCTCTGCCCTCTGATTACTACCTAGCCAAATGTCCCAACTTTCCATATTTAAAGATAGCCTAACATCTACTCGTATGAGATCAGCAGTAAATGTTGCACTGGGACATCCTTCTTGTACTCAATATTAGAGCTGGAACATTGGAAGCTTACCTCAAAAACTGTAGAGGCCAATCATTATACCTCTACTTCTCTAAATTGAACCCCTCTAAATGAAATGAGACTGGGATCCTTTAACGAAACCCTTCTTTCTTGTTGAACTAGAACTACTAGAATTGTATCCAAGCTTCTTTGAAACTCCACCTATTGGACTCAGTAGGGATGAAATCCTCCCCAGACTATGTCATATTCTCTCAACTTCAACCTCTCTGCCCCTCCTAGCAACTACTCTCAACTTGTGACACATATCTTTGAATGTCGTCACATCAAATAGGGCAATCAACTGCTAATACTCAGGTCTTATCTTTTTTAACAGCCTATTTACCTTCTATAACATCCTCCTTTACATTATCAGGATAACACACTAACACATTGTTGTGATAACCAGAATTAATTAAAATTTAAAAAAAGTTATCACAACCCAAGGGTTTAAAGGTAATTAGATTTTAAAATTGGGATCTTAAGAAAAATCCTTTTTTAAAATATCATTTGAGATAAAACTATAGTTTAAAGTCATATTATATCATGATCTCAAGATTGTCTGTCTAATATTCACCATCATATTTCTCAACTCTTCTAGTAACTCATAACGCCTATCCCTCAGCTATAGCTCAACTGGTTAGACATCCAATTCTTACCCCTTATTAACCAATGCTTAGTATCTTTTATTAATTGCACTATGGCCAATACTGCCTTCTACTTAGAGGAACATAAAGTAACTTCAAATATCACCTCCATCCTCTCAATCCAATTCTCTGTATCTCCCTATTTTATACTTCTATTGAAGGTTGGCGGATTCAACTATGAGAAAGTCCTCTAAACCCAATCTATGGGAATCTCTTGACCTTCTCTACCAGTCATTGGCCTACTCCTTGTAGCATGGGAGGTTGCTAACCTACTTGATTGTCCCTTAGGTGGCTACTCATGTTATATCCTCACTTCAGCCTCATGCCTCATTTCTTGCTCTGGCCTTAACTTCTTGTGATCCCTATTATAGTTTAAGGCATCATGGCTAGCTAGACTTCATTGAATGTCTAGCATCACTTATAGCATTCTTGCTATTATCAAGTCATTCCCCTGGGGTTGTTTCAATGGCAACTCCAGATTTTGCTCATCTTAGGCAATCAAACCTCATGTGTGTCACGAATTTCTATTATGCCCCTTCATAGCTACTATAGTGCAATTGTAGCTTTACCTGCCTTTATCCCCTCACAAAGAGTAAAATTAGATATTAGGGTTGAAAAATAGTAATAAATGTATAAAAGTTGCCAAATAATATGATGCAATGCACAAACAATCAAATCCGAAGAAAACTGATACCAAATTATAAAGTTCCTTAATTTATTTAGACTTTACCATCCTAGACACACAACCACAGTACAATAACAACAAAACATTAAAGTTATAGCCTTTAGTTTATTTTGAAAATGTGAGATCCCAACTCTATATAAAATAAGTTCAAATAAGAAAGGACTAATGGAAGTGCAAATGCCACTGCCACGATTCAAGAAACAACAATTATTTTCTAAAAAATGTGCCATGCGTCGTGGCTCACGCAAAAAAAGTGGTATAGGGTAATGGCTCTAATTTTATGTTATGCATCATGGCTTACACACTATATGCCTTGGCGAATGTATCAGATTCTATTGCCACTATAACATTTTTTATATGAACTTTCATCGAACACCATTTTCACATCCAACATCTAATTAGAGTGATTCAAGTGCTCACACAAAGCTTAAGATACATTTCATCTAATGAGATAAGCTTGGACATGATCCAATAGTTTAATCTAAAATTAGACAGCCTAGTGCAAAAAGTTACTTTTGTTTCAAAATTTGATACCCTAAGTGTTCAATTCTCACTCCTTGCCTCATTTGACCACTTTAAGCAAGTCTAAAAGGACCACTTACATCTAATTGACACATCATATTACATATATCACATCAAATATTCATTTTGACCTTTCAAAGCCATATTACACAATTGTGGACTTATATGAGGCACAAACATATAACCACATGCACACATGCACTTATTACACTTTCAACGATTTTACTTTCTCATATAGGGCTAAGCCTCTTTATATGGCTGAGAATCACAAATATACTTAACTCATACAAATGGGGCCAAGCCTCATCATTTGGTTAGGTTTCTTACACATACACATTTCATTATAATAATTTTACATTCAATACTAGTGGAACAAGTTTCACCATATAACATACACTTGCTTGATTAGCATCTATGTCTACCCATGTTTCTACCATTGGGGTACACTCAGAGAGATGCAATATGAAATATACAAGTAAGTGCTCACAACATATTTAGATATACATATTCATATACATTTATACATCCTAGTTGGCAACTCAATTCTTTAATAACATAGTTATACATTCATTACATGAAAGTGGTCATACTACTACTAATTGAGGCTATTCTTTCCTCATTTCCTTTCTTAGCCTTCTCACACTCTCTTTACCTATATATAAAGGTAATGGAGTGCGACATACATCCCAATAACTTAGATAAACCCTAATTACTAGTTAGTAAGAAAAATCATAAACAAGAGATAAAGTAGCATTCATTTCAATAAAACAATATAAATATGCATATACATGAATTCATACTCATCCATCCATCATGTTTGTGCACTCCCAATTTTCCATAGCAGAGCAAGCTTAATGCTCATACCAAGACTTTTAGCCTTACACACCCACCAAACCACTATCTCAGGCTAGGTGTCATTAGTATGGGTAGTCTCTTAAGTCCCTACTACCGGAGCAAACTCAATGCTTGGACTATCAAGACTTCCTAGCCTTACACAGAGTAAGACCATGACCCCCTACCTTAGTCTAGGATACACTCTTAGATCATTCTCTTAAGTCCTTTCTGGCAGAGCAAGCTCTACGCTCAAGACCTTAAGAACTTTCAAGCCTTATATAGAGTAGGGTCATGACCCCTTACCCTAATTAGGGGTACACTTGCGGATGCAAATGCTTCTTATATATTTCAAGCATAACTCACACCGCATGCATATTTCTTTCACAATATTGCTACTCTATTAGTTTATAAAACATAATGCCCACTTTTATATATAAAGTGTTGGAAATTATGCTCTAGGGCCAATTATTGTACAATGCACATTACTATTTAATGAATTTCTCTTTTGTTATCACATCAATTGCATGTTCACTATGATAACTGTATCCTTAAACAAAATATAGTTATTGTTCTAAATGTTCCTAGTTGGTCATCTATGAGGGATCATAGATGAAACAAGACTAGTATGACTTTAATTAATTATAGAGATACAAATCAAAGTCACAGGCACTTGAAAGAGTACATGGTGTTAGACCGACAAGCATAAGAAAGCTACATAGTACAAGTCATAAGCTTATCTCATATGTAACTATATCACTAAGCCCTTTGACCTGAGATTATCATGAATTCCTATATGATGACCACTGAACTTTGACCTAGTCAAAAGTCACCTTTGATCTAGTGATCATAAAGGCCATGATTGAGTTTAGTGATATTCATACAGAGAAACATGATGGTCAAGATAGAATTTGTCCCTCTCATTAAGTGAGAAATATTACTGGGCCCCTTGTTGAGTAAGACTGAGAAAATGTATGGCCATACTATAATAGAAAGGATTTTTCCATTGCTATAGTCAATCCACTTAGAGATCGAAAAAGTAACGGTTAGGTAACTGAGAATGATAATTCCATGTCTCACACTTAACCGAAATATCATATGACAAAAGGGATGTGATACGATTGCATGATAGGTTATATTAGATCATCGATCCTCATGTGAATTGGGTAGTTGCAATGTCTTGTTAGAGGCCACTTGTAATTTGTGGGCTAATAGTGTTATTAGCCTATTGCTAACTTCATATGGGCTTATAGGGTTGCCTACAAGAACAGCCCAACTCGAGCTATGATATCCAAGTTCAATGAATCTAAAATATGTCTAGATTCAATGAATGTAATATAGAGTGAATAAATTATATATATATATTTGAATATTTATTTGATAAATATATATATATATATTTATATGAAATATAAAATTCAAATATAATTATATATATATATATTCATTATATATATATATATTCATGTGTGTGTGTATGATATATATATATGTATATGTATATGATATATAAAATTAAATATAATATATATATATATATATTTGAAATATATATGTATATATTCGTATATATATAATATAATATAATATATTATATTGTTTTAGTTTTAAATTTAATTTTATATGATAGATTAAATTTAATAACTAACATGATTTGAGAGAATATCATGTCAGTTTTATAATTTGAATTTATAAGATAAATTTAAATTAGATATGATATCATGAATTAAATTTATGAGATAAATTTAATTAAATTTTCGTAGGCTCTTTATGTCGAAGATAAAAACCCTGATCTATATACTATATATAGATAAGGACGTGCTTTATGAAGGTAGTTAGAAAAGTTCTAACGACAAAACACTTTGAGAGCCATGAAACACCCTATAGAGAAGAAAACTAATATTCAAAGAAGAATAGACACTGGGAGTGCTAGCATGTTGTTCGAGTTAGAAAACTATTCGTGTGGATATCGACAAAGGGAGCAAATCTACATTATTAGCTCCTGAGATCCAAACTCATGAAAAGAACACACACCAAGTTCAAAGAATTAAAAGATAACTTTTCTATCCACTTTGACTTAAATGAGTTTGTAAGGTCCATATAAGGATAGGGACTTTAAAAGTTTAATCTTCTGCTATGCCTCCCTATCCAACATAAAGTACTTGTAAATAACTTAACAAATTTACAATTAAAAGGGTTACTCCAGTTACTTTTTATCCTTACTATTAAGGGTTACCGTTCATGATAGACTCCTTAACTTAGTTCATCTTCTAAAGGAGACCCTTGGATTCTCAATCTATAAAATGAGCATCATTCAATCAGTTTCTAACATTCAACACATACAATAATTTGGCATAGTAGATTTCTCAACTCATAAAACCACTTAAGTAAGTCCTTTTGAATCCATATAACCCATTCTCTATAGTCATTTTCCTTTTAGGCTACTCATATGACCAAAACACCCTCCAAACCCACTTGTTTTACCAATTTTCTCCATTTTCAACCTAACATCTTAGGTTAATTATGCCTATATCCTTAAAGTTTAACTATTAAACTTTAGAGCATTCATAAAACCTTAGTTTCACACCTAAAAGTCCTTTTTAAACCTTTCCTATAGATTTCAACTTCTTAAAGCTTCCTGGTTCAATTTCTCTACCCTTTAAACTTAAAGAAATTAGGGTAGAAATGTAGCACAAGGTGCTATGAAACTTACCCAACAAGTCGCTAGTCAAAGCAAACCTTCAAACTCATAATAACTAAAGGTCTAGCATAGGGATCCTCTCTCCCCCTTTCTAGTATGTTTCTTTCCCCTTCTTTTGATTCACGAGTTGATGCATGTCAGCTTTAAGTGAATTTTATGCCATACACCATAGTTTATGCAGCAAATACCTTGGCTCATGGCACAGTGAGATAATTCTCACTACTGCTCAAGCATTACGTTCTAAATTGCCATTCTACCATCCGATCCACACCAACCAAATAACACCATACATTAGTCTATCATCCAAAACTATAATCAATCCACTAATTACTAATTTATCCCTAATTAGCAACCAATATCTTGAATTGAAATTCAAGATGTTATATGTTACACTAAAATTCAAACTTTAATTGTTTAGCTTCCTCAAGATTCTCTTGTCACGTATTTTATGTAATAGATTCTCAAGGTAAAGCTTTTCTCTTCATCTTCCTACAAAACATTGTAATCCTTTCTCATCCTTGGTATCCAATTTAACTTGGATCCATTTATGGTTGGTTTTTAGGAGTCATGATTCATATGCTCTAAAGAATTTTATCAAATCATAACAATTAAGCATAATAAGTTAAACATGTCTTTATACAAAAAGGATATTTTCATTTAAAATCATGTGTATGGATAAAGAGATAATCTATTAAACATTGCAAAATCATTTATAAAAGAATTATCAACAATGAATTTTAAGGAATATGATCATCAAAATGTATTTTAAAATATTTTTCAATGTTCATTCCTAGGATCACAAGATATAAACCTCAATAATTATTAAGAGTGAGAGTTTAGGAGGTTCTACCAATGTTATATCTTAACCTTTGTACTTAGAGGTTTGCATTTTCTCACCTAATGTATAGGATGTTTAGGCTTTGTGTAAGTTGCCTTGGGTACATGTAATCCTCTCTCATAAGTTATAGACTTCACAAGTCTTCTTCTTAGCACTTAAGAGGTCCTTCTTCTTCTTTTTCCTCAAGATAATTGAATGGGACTCTATAGTAGTCCGTCCTTGAGCTGTATGCTCTTATTCATTGTTTCCTCTTTTGATAAAACTTTGCATTTATAGTAATAGGTGAGACTTTGAGAGCTTTCCTAGCTGGTGTTGACTCTAAGAGTTTTGCTTTGTGTTTATGAGAAACTCTCATAGTGATTTCCTCCTTTCTTGCACTAAGTTGTCCATTTTTCTTGACTTTTTTCTGCATACATGAAGTACTAGAAGGACATTTTGGTACCTATTTAGCTTTAGGTCCTTAGGAGTTAGTATTGGATATTTAGTTTCCTTTATGTATCCAAACAACTTATTTCTCATATTATAATTTTTCCTAATGTAGCATGTATGAAAAGCATGTCCAAATTTACCAAAATAATTGCAAATAATAGAATGATATGCATTGTGGAAACTTTTTCACTTTGTGTGTTTGTTACTGGAACCATTTCTAAAATAATCTCTTTTTCTAAATACTCTCTTTTCAAAAGTATTTCCATCATTTCTAGAAAAATTAGAATTTAAAGTTCTTATATTTTTTAAATCTAAATTAATTATTGGTTTGAAAATTGCTTTATGAAAATTTTCAAAATCATGTGACTTGTATGCACAAAAATGATTGGAATGATATACCTTAGAAATCAAATTTGTCATGTAAGATCTTCTTGGAGATCATGTTCTTCTTGTCCAGTTGTATTGACTGAATCATAGAAGTGTTCAATGATTTCTCCTTCTTCAATCTCATCTTCCATGTATTATCCAACAGTTAATAGACATTGATCTTCCTGTTGTTTAAGGTTTGGAGAATTGCCAATACTTTTATTATCAAAAAGAACATTAGAAGCATAAATTGATTCAAAAGTATTTCAAATGGTCTTAGCATTAGAGCATTTGATTTTTACAAAATTAGTTTCAGTTACAGCATTATTTAAAATTTTCATAGCTCTAATGTTCAAAGAAAATAATTTCTTTTCTTTTTTGTCCAATTTCTTGTAGGTTTGAAATCAAAATCATTTATAAAAAATTCCCACATATCTAAATTAATGGACTAAATATAAAATTGCATTCTTACTTTCCAAAACCAAAAATTAGTGTTTTCAAGATCTGGAGATTTTTCAATGTCAATTCCCTAAAAAATTGAAAAACTTTGAAAAGTTGCCATTTTAACTCTTGAGGCTGTTAAATCCTTCATCCAAGAGCCCTCCTTTGATTCCAAATGTTAGATATGGCAACACTTACAAGAGGGGGTGAATTGGGTGTTTATGAAATTTTTTGTTCTTTTAAAACTTTTTTTAGCAAAACTATGTGTAAGGAAAAGTTTAAGTAAATTCAAGTGCTAAACTATTATTGCTAGAAAGCCATAGTAATTTTGACAGGCTCAATATGTATAAAATAAATTTTTAAATGGAAGATTAAGTAAGAGCATGTAGGTATATCAAATTCAACTTTGTACACTAACACATATCATAAACTAAGGTTGCTAGAAATATAAGTAGTTAAGGGAAGAGAGCATGCAACTGTGATTTATCCTAGTCTAGCTCTATCATTTGAGCCTACATTCAGTCCCTAAGCAACAACTTGAGATTTCTTTACTACAACACAAACTTAAGTGGGTGTTTGCCACCACAATACATCAACAAGTTTAGTTCGGGCACTTATGAGCATTAATAGCAACTCACTTTACTAGTGAGCTTCTTTTCCTAAGAGAATAACATCTCTTGATTACAAAGAAAATATCTCCCTCACCTTTACAATGATTTTGAATATGTAAATCACTTGGCTAAAACTCTCTCTTAGAGTAATGATGAGTACAATGAAGCTTTAATACTCAAATAATGAACATATGAATGATATTCGTTCAAGAACAATGATTTTCATATAATAAGAGTAATATGAACATGAATTTAATAACTAGAAGATTTTTTAACTTAATCACTTGTTACGATAAGTATAAAGTGTTATATTTATAGCAAATAGGGTGAAATAAGTGTTAGAGATGTAAGATGATCATTTATAGTCATTATACTATGATTATAGCCGTTTTCGATATTTCAAGTGTGGAACAAAACTCATTCACATGTGAAATGGACATTTTACAAACACAGGTGACAAATTACGATTGAAACATTATGTGATATTGCACAGGTGAAAAATCATGCATGAAACATGACAAATCATGCTTGAAACGTCATGTGATATTGCATAGGTGACAAATCATTTGTGGACAAAAAGTGATTCATGATTGAATTAGACAACAAAAGCTATTGAGTGAAAATAAGGCATCTGGGTGACATTTCATGCATGGATGGGAAGTGATTCATGCTTGAATTGCACATTGAAGCATTTTAAGGTGACTTATGCATGAGTACAAGTTTCATTCAAGCGTGAATTGGAGGGCTCCACTACATAGAAATTCATAAGGCTATAGCTCACTCAATATAACTCCAAATCTAACAAATTATATATAGTTAGAAAGCTCTTGAAGTCTAGTTTTCAATAACAAAAAAAGTTTTACATTAAAATTCATTGTAACTTTTGAGATATCATCAAAAGAGTGAATATAAGTCAACTTTAAATATTGTGTAGAATCAATATCTCAATACTCAACTTCTAAAATTCATATCTTTCTCAATCGAGCTCTATTTTTTATGGTAGAAGCTCCTCAATCATTTTTGCTATGCTTCTATGTGTTATTTTAAAGTATTAAACTCAACTAAAGAAGGCACACATTTTTTAGTCTTCTTTTAGCCTACTATTCATTTCCTTGAGACCCTTATGACAACACCCCTAACTCGACATGGGTGATCACGATTCCCTAATGCCTTTTCTAAGACATCTTCATCCTAGGGAAGCTTTCCTTTAGAAACTTCTTCTAAAATGACACTATTCATCATAATTTGGAAAACATAAATTATTAAAATAGCAATTATTAACATGTTATTTAAATTTGAACATGATGGTGCTTACAACTTTTCAGTAAGTTCTTGAACATGTTCACCTACATAGTTGACATCTTTATTAGTCTAACCTAATGTAAAGAGTCTGGCCTATGATATAGAGCTTTTTGGTGCGTCCTCTTTACTGATCTACGCATTAGAACACGTTAGTGACATAACATATTTCATATTAATTAATAAATCAAAAACATAACATTTGTTGCTTATCCCTTAATATCCTAAGTGCCCTTTTAGAAAGGGGAAGAGATTTTTTACCCTTAACTCTTTATTCTTTTGGCTCAATTCCTACAAAAAAAAGATACCATGAGTAAGCTGATCAATTCATATAAAATTATCACACAAAATATCATGATCCTTACCAAGAATGATTTGTGAAGACGCTTGGCAACAAAAGCATCCCAATGCTCTTATTTGATAATGGGTCTTATCAACTCAGGGGCTATAGGACTAACATGGCCACCATCATGAGTTATGTATTTTGATCCTACAAAATATTTGAAGGCTCGATGTGCCTTACATGTTACGTCCATGACAAAATGCATCTGACTGGCATCAATTTCAAATGCCAACTACTCAATCAACACATTCAAGTTATAAGTTAAAAAATTGACATGAGAATATAATAAACCAATTAATGTTATAAATATATATATTACCTCAACTTGTTCCCATATGAAATTCATTGAGGCTAAATTAATTGATAAGCTTAAACACTCGCTGGTCACAACCTTGATATAGTTGGAGAATTTATACCTGTTAGTCCTAATTAGTTGACCCTTTGAATTCCATTAAAGAGAATTTTTTTGTCTAGCCAATTATCTTCTATTAACTTCATCCATTAATACCAAGCCTTTCCTAATTGATATAGCCACAGTTTCTTTAGCATTTTTAGCCATAAGTTGACTGGTGGATGTAGAGGGATGATCATCTATTGGTGGGTTAGTCAGTGAGTCAAGTAGTAAATTAATGGCACTTAGAGGATTATCTTATAATGTTATTGGTCAGAGTAAGGTCACGATGTCTCCTGCTTTGAATTTTAGGAGTCATTTACTTGTAATGAAATAGTTAAAAGATAAATACAAATAATAATTAAGAAAGTCCAAACACACAAAGCATAAATAAAACCTAAACAGTAATTAAGAAAATTAAAACACACAAGGAACAAATAAACACAAATAGTAATTAAGAAAATTGATCACCACAAGATTAAGTTAATCTTTTCCTTTTCCTTAACTTCTTTTGAACTTTTTCTACTTTGATAGCCCGATTTAATTTCTTGATCTTCTCTTTCATTCTTTTTTCCCTCTTTGAAATCCAAGAACCTTCATTATTATCATGTCTTCTATAGTTGGCACTATCTTCAATGAGATTTCTTTCAAGCACAGTCCCTTTAAATGGATTATCCTTTACAATATCAATCTCCTCTCCAATTGTTTTGTTTGACAATAAAACAATAGCCCAATTTTATTTTACAGGATCAAGAACATAAAACACTTGTTTAGCCTATGATGCCAAAATAAAAGACTCATCTTTATTTCCATGCCTTATAAGATTTACCTATATGAACCCAAATGATGCATCAATTTGAAGGCTACTTTTATAATCAACCCAATTACAATCAAATATTAGGACTTTAAAATTAATGTAGTCTAACTCCCATAAGTGTTCAATCATTCTAAAAGATAACATTGATGCATATATTAGATTTTTATCTTTCATACTGGAAAAAACGCATTGCTTCAACTATAAGAGTTACACCACTCTTTTGCATTATTCTTTGATCATCTATCTATTTGATATAGAATGTGTATCCATTGATTATATAGATATTATAAGAGACAACTTGTATGTTTAGACCTCTAGCTAACCATTTTACTCAAACATAAATATCATCATAATTGTACTTGTCATAAACATGCTTTTTTAGCACTTATGAAATGGTTATTATGTTTTTTCTCATACCAAGTTTGAGTTCTTCTAGGATTATCCTTTCTAATGTCAGACTTATACTTGTCTACATACTCGTCAATCTCTTTAGAGTTTTGCATCTTATAAAGGTGTGCTTGCTCCCATTGTTTTTTTAAGATAATGACTAATTGTACCCTCTTTATTCCTTCCCCATCTTGTCTCAAGTACTCTTGACATAATTCAATATCCTCTTCACTAATGTACCTCTGAACAATGTAACCCTTAGGTCTACTTCAATTTTTCATATGCCCTTTTAGTACCTTCATGTTACGTTCAATCAGGTACATCGATCTCAAATAAGCTAAGCCACGCATTTCTATCTCCTTAACTAAGTAAATAGTAAGTCAAACCATTATGTCAAAAAAATACAGGAAGGAAATACATTTCAAGTTCACATAATATCCTTATAATTTAGCCTTGCAACCTTAGCAATTTGTGAGGGTTGATCACTTTTCTACAAGTAGACTTGAAGAAGAAACACAGTTTAGTTATCACATTATGCACCCCATTGGATAAAATAGAATGTATGGCTATTGGAAGAAAATTTTTCATTATGACATGGCAATCATGAGATTTTAAACCTTTTAACTTCAAGTCTTTCATTGACACAAGATTTTTGATATTTGAAGAATAACCCTTTGGAACTTTAATTGCATAATAAGAAACTTACATATTGATATTTTTCTTTTTTGGATAGTGTATGAGCTACCAAATGAAGAAATGTATGACTTCTATTCTCTACCAAAGCCAAGTCTTCTCTTATTCCTATATAAACTATGTCTAGCCTCGCTTTTATACTACCTTTGCCCTTCCTTGAAATATGTAGTAACATACTAATAATACTTTCACACACATTTTTTTCAATATGCATTATATCAAGAAAATGCCTTGCATCTAAAGGCCTCCAATATAGTAAATCAAAGAAAATAGATGATCTTTTCTTCCACCAACTTGTACTAATGTGCCTCACAAAAGATTTTCCAAATTCAATAGTTAAATTCTAAATCTTTTGAAATAGATGATCACTAGATAAAAAATAAAGGTGGCATACCTTCTTCTAGATTACCATCAAAAGATTTTTTTTTAATCTCTAATAATAACATTGTTCAAGCAACCATATGTGATGTCCCATTTAGACACTCTTCATACCATGTTCTAATCTCACTAATTATGTGCTATCTTCACAAATAAAGCATCTAAGTTTTCTTTTGATACTATAGCTAGATAAATTACTATATTAAACTAAGGTTGTCGCTACCTTAGCAAAATAGTACTAAGTTATACTAGTGTAAGTGTAGTGATAGTGTAAACCTATGTCATTCTTCTATAAGGGGGCTTAGTTGAAAAATTTAGGTTTGAGGTGTGCTATAAGTTATAAGGTATGTGGGATAGATTTAAACTCAAAACTAATTTAGCTAATTAACCTAATTCAAGGTGAATGAAGTGCGTGTGTGTAAGCCTATTAGAAATAGGAACTTCTATGTGGATTTAGTCACCTTTCCTTGTTTGATTATAGCCTAGCTAGTGTGATCTCTGTAACATCCCAATTTAAATTTTAATAGTTAATTTTGGTTAATAGAAATTTTAAAAAAAATATTTAGAGGTAAGAAAATTAGTAGAAAATAATTATTAAATCTAACTTAGGATATAATTCTAAATTAAAATTTTTTTAAAAAAATTATTAATTAATTAATTAAAAATATTATTAAATTATTATTATTATAAAAAAAAGAAAAGAAAAAGAGAAATTTGCTTTCGGCCGCCGTATGCATCAATAGTTATATAAAATAATAAAAAAAAAGAGAAGAAGAGAGAGGAAAGAAGAAATAATAAAAAAAATGTGTGGGACCTACTGAATTTTTATAAAAACTCACCCGTTTCCTTTCATTTCTTCAATTCTTTTCCTGCGTGCGAGCTGAGGCGGAGAGAAGCGAGTCGCCGGTGCGAAATATCTAAATTTTTAAGGTAAGAGTTTTTAATAGGATATTTAGGGTGTGATTTTAAGCTTTTCAAGACTAAGTAAGTGTTCTAAAATTTTTTCTTAGTCATCCTTCTTCTTTAGTTTCTGAGTTTGTAGTGGTAGAAAATTTAAGATCTGGAAGAGGGATGAATTTATGTTGAATAAATATGATTTTTGAGGTTGTCAGTAGTATAATAAATGTTCTAGAGTATAAATTTATTGATAATCTTTGAATCTGTGGCTTATGGATCAAATTCTAAACTAGATCTGAAAATATATGTTGATTTATTGAGGTTTAGATGATTATTTGGGATGAGAAATGAATTATTATGGTTATAGGATTATGATTCTAAGCTAGAGACTCAATTTTTAATTTTTGGGTATTTTAGGTACGAATTTATGAAATAAAAAGAAAATTTTGATAATAGAAATTAGTTTGGAATTTGATTTTTAGATTATTAATGTTTATTGATAATTAAAAGAGGAGTTAAAAATTTTAATTAATAGTATTAACTATAGATTTGTATTAAGATTGAGATTAGGAATTATGTTATATTTTAAATTCTATTATTAAAATTATTTTATTAGTTTCAAAAATTGAAACTAATATTTATAAATAATATGTTATTTGTAGATTGTATTACTGGTGAAGATTGTGGTGAGAGAGAAATTTTAAGGAATAATTTATTGAAAAAGCCACAAGGTAACCATGCTTTTAATTTGTGATTAGTGTTACTTCATGTTAATTGGGTGATTATTGAGAAAATTATGAATTTTGTAATATTGTATAATTGTGTAATATTATTATGAATTTGTTTCATTATTGTGGGAGGTGTTGGGAGACTTGCTATTGTTGTTGTATTTATGTGCCACGTGGTACGCCCCTATTGGAGCTCAATAGGTGGCTTGTAAAGGCTCGGGCTAATATACCTTTGGCCGGGTAATTTAGCACCGAGTGAGGGCTACGGCTCGAGGTTAATGGAGGGATATAAGGATGGTTGTTTGTGTGTATTGTAATATTTCTTATATTTGTTGGAATTATATTATTTTTAATTCTCACTTAGTAAGCACACACTTAACTGTTTGTATACACTATCATAAATTGGCTTTGGTTACTGGGACTTTTGAGTCTCATTATGTGGTTAACAATTTTCAGGAGAAGAGCCACGAGTGACACGTGGAGGAGTCCCAGAGGCTCAGTGGTATAGATCCACTGTTTCTTTTGGGTATTTAATTTATGATTTATAATGTGTTATATTGCCAATATTAGGGCTTTTTGTTTATTGTCAATTATATGAATATATAAATGTAATCATGCCTTTCAAACTATTTCTATTTTTAGTACAATTTGGATGACTGTAATTTTAATATTTAGTTTACTTTGGATTGGTTAAAATGGCATGATTATAAGGCCAAATAACTGGCTTGTGTTGAAAATTGACTAAATTGCTTAGTTTACTTGTTGGGAGTATAAGGATGGACAAATGTGATTTAGCCTAATGGCATGTGGGAGGTAAAAAATTTATCTGAAATGTTATAGTGTGTGAGTTGAAGCCAAATATAAAATATTTTATATTGAAATTATTAATATAAAAATGTGTTGGATGGCTGTAACCCAACTATGGTTGAGTTAAATTATTTTAAAAAAAAATTTGGTGTGTTACAATCTCCTCTCTCTTCTCTTTAGTTTAAGACACTTAGTTCAATTTACTAATATTTAGCTAATCTCTTAACCAACACTAATCTATGATTGTGATCTTAGAGTGTGCCAAAACCTAGCTAGCATTAAGCCCAACTAAAGTGTTACAAACTTGAGTCAATTAGGTCAAGCACATTTAATGGAATTAACATGCTCAAGATTACAATACATGAAGATGTTCACATGCATTGAAGTTGGCAAGATTATGACAACCAAGAAAACATATTAAACTCATCAAGCTAACTAAAATTATGGTTCAACTTAAAGAGGCTGAATTCATGCATTAAACTCAAGTTGCAACAAGCATATCTCAATCACATGTATTACCACTTGAGATTACAAGTTTAAAGAGTCATATAAATTTGTAATTCTAAAGACAAAAAGTAGAGAGGAAAATTCAAAAATATCTAGAAAATAATACAAACTCAAGGTTTCCACCTCTTCATAATAGTTCCTTTAAGAATCTAGCCTTCCATCTCTAAGTTGACACTTATGTGAAGTTCTATGAACTTGGCAAACTCTTTTCATAGATGTCACCTGAGCAAAGCAAGGTTTAATCCTTGAGAAAGTTGTTAGGTTTTGTAGAGGAAGAAGAAAGGAAGAGAATGAGATGAATTTTGTGGAATTTGGTTGGTCAAATTGAGAGATATAGAGGAGAGAGAGTGAAAGTGTAGAGTGAGAAATAAGACAATTAAAGAACTTGAAGATGAATTGTGTAAAAATGAGTGAATGATATGAAAACTCATCTAAACCCCTTATGAAATTGTGTAAAAATTTCCTTGGAATTGAAGCCTAATGCACCCCAATTCAAATCTGAAATTTATCTTCCAATCTTCTCAAGCACATTGTAATTATCTTAAGCTTTGACAAGTCAAAATGATCCCTTGTGTGCAAGTGCATTGAAAATTCATGTGTCCCTCTTTAGCCTTTGAAAATCATATCCAAGTGTGCCAATTCAAGTCTGAATTCACGTGCTCAAGCTTCGCCATATGCTTAGCCAAGTCTTGAACAAAGTCTCTCCAATGTAAAGTGTCGCCTAAGACAACAACATGAAATTTGATTAAGTTATTTTGCACGTGTGATAAATATGAAAATATTCAAACCCTAATATCTTTTTGTATGTATTTTCAAAATCTATTCAAAAATTCACAAATACAAATGAAAAACATAAGGTGGCCATGCATGCATGCAAATTAGGTCAAATTAGCCAAATTGACAAGTTAATAAAAAAGGTTGACTTTTTAACCCTAGGTCCAAATGTAACTTTTAAGACTAAATATTTTAACCCAAATGGATCTAATATCAATACACACATTAAATTCCAAATCTTCCCTTGAATTCCCAATAAATTGCAAAATAACCAAAATACTCCTAATATGCACACTTTCTCACTATGGCCCAAAACCCTAATTTAAAATCAAGAATGCACATTTTAGGGTTTCTTACCATGAAATGTGGTCCTAAATATCTAAAAAAGTGTGTAATGTAACATCCTAATATTCTAATCCTCTAATTAGTTGATAATCAGGGGTAACGTAGTAATTAGTAAGGGATTAGAGATTTTGATAATTGCTTTATGGTTTATATCCTTTACATGTTGAATGGATAGATATGAGAGGAAGGATTGCATTTCGAGTTGAAGCAAGTGTGTGTGGTGAGAATTCTCTTCACTATACCACGCAAAGCAAGTGTATGTGGTGAGAATTCTCCTCACTATGCCACGCGCCGCAACACATGCTACATGTGCCATAGTGTATGGACTAGAAAATGATCTTAAAAGTCATGGATTAGCTGGTAAGCTTGAAAGGAGAGAAGAGGAAAATGTGAAGGAAGAAGAGAAGAAGCTAAGGTTAGCTAGTGTAAGGCTTTTCCAAGCATTGAAAGGCACTTTCGACTAGTGACTTATAGGGTGAGCTACGTAAACCCTTACCTTTTAGTCTACCTAAATTTCTCTTGGTATGATTATAGAGAAATTAAATTGGGAAAATTTTAAGGGTTTGATTCTTACCCAATAATAATAAAAAGGTTGTTAAATTAGAGTTTTGTGACTGGTTTAGAGTTGAACAATGGAGCTTTGAAATTATAGGTTCTATTTAGCCCTAAATGAATGGAAATTTAGGGGTGAATGTGATAAGAAAGCAAAATAAGATCATTTGAAATGATATAAAGTGATAATTGGGTGGTAACTAGCTTAAAATGGATAAATGAGATGGAATGAATGGCTAATTATAGCCATAGTTAGTAATTATGTGCTTTTTGTCACTTTAAACTACTTGACTAATTATGCCAATTTTATGTTTATTGGCATATTTAGTGAGTAAATTGTGGAAAGGAGATTGTAGAGATAAGTTAATGGTAATCAAAATCCACGAGTAACCTTTCTAGTGACAGAAGGGTTGAGGTAACTGAATAACTTTCTTTATTTGACTATTCATTGTAACTGTATGTGAGTATGCTATGTAGTGCATGAAATCATTTTAAACTGAACAAATTTTATAGCATTGTATGTTTATTGCATGAAAAGGAACTTTGGTTAAATAAGTAAATAAAAGTGTAATTTGGTATAAAAATGTATATATATGTATATATGTGTATGGTGGTGATTAGGAACCTATGATTGGCTTGGAAAGCATGATCATAAGGGTGGGAGTTCACCCGTATGGAGTATAGGAATGAGAACATATGGCATCATTCTCCTTAGTGCCCAACGGGGTGCGATGTTGGAGAATTGCATCTCCTTAGTGCCTTTCAAGGTACAGTGTTGGAGATTATCTCCTTAGTGCCTATTAAGGTACGGTGTTAGAGATTAGGACTCCTTAGTATCAATGTGATGCAGTTAGTGTCAGTGACACCTCATTGTGTGTATTGGGGGAAACCATAGTCTGAAAGTAAGATAGAACACTTTTGGCCAGGTGATTTTTCCATTAAAGGTGAGCTCAGGGCCAATACGAGTGTATATTGGTCTAAGACAAGCCTATGGTTTGAAGTCGGGGTGATTTGGAGATTCAGTCGGTAGTGATCATGCTATTTATGGTGAAAAGTGTTGAATTGTGGTGAATATATTTATAAAAGTGGTGAAATGTTTTATTGATGTGATTTGAAGTGAAACAAGTGTTATATGTTATGTTTACTTGTATATTATGCTATATTTTCATATAGTTGCATGTGATAGTCAATAGGAGAGAGTTATTCTATTATTGAAATTATTATCTCACCCCTGTGGTTACATTTTTACAGGACAAAGTAGTGATCAAGGTAAGAGAAAAGGGTCTGGACTGGCATAGTGTGCCATTATTTTGGAAAGCTCTATGTTTGTATAATGAACTGAACTTTTACTGGACAGTGTGTAAATAAGTTTCCATAGGACTCGCATGCATATTTTGAATGGTTATGAGTAGTGAATATGTGAAATTATGGTGATTTTTTGAATCCTAGCCTATGTGTGGGAATATGTAGCGAAATGATTGGTAGGGGCTAAGATTGAGTGGTGAATGTGATATGAATATAGAAATATATGTTAAAGTTGTGATTTGTGGTGATCTTGTGGTGAAAAATGGCCAAATGGGTCAATTTATGTTATGTGATGATTAGATGTGAAATGTAAAAATTGGCCATTAAGTGGCTAAATTTTGATATATGGGTATATTTGTGGAATTATATGGTCAATGAGGTGTAATAGATCCTTTTGGACTTGGTTCAAGGCCTAGTATGGACTAATGAGATTAAAGGATCGATTTGAGCACTTGTGTAAGTTAAATTTTGTGTAAAAAGTAACTTTTTACAGCTAGGTGTCTAAATTTTAATTGGACTGTTAGATCATGTCCAAACTTATTTCATTAGTTAGCTTTTGAGATAAGCTTCACATGGGTTGTTGAATCACTTCGATCGGACGTCGTATGTGAAAACGGTGCATGTTGGAAATTCATCATTTGTGCTATCAAATGACAACACCAAATTCAAACTTATGCGCCACAGTGCATGGTGTGTCATACTGCAGCACATGACAGAAAGAAGGTCTAGGTTGGTGGTTTTATGCCATATGTCGCAATGCATATGCTGTCCACTGTAACACATGGCCCATAAGTTGACTTGATTTTATAGTTTTAAATGCATGAAGTGATTATTGTCAATGCATATTATTTATTTTGCTACATATGGCTTTGATGTGATAAAATTTTGATGGTTTTGCAAGATGAGTCTTGGGCTCAAGCTTTTCAAATAGAGTATTTGATTACTATTTGTACTGTTAGTGTGGTGATTTGGTTAACCCTTCCTAATATCGAGTGAATATTGAGAAAGTTTACATGTAATAAATATGACCAATCATGTATGCTGGAAAGTTGTTGATTGTACCAAATAATATGGTTTTCAAATTAAAAGTTTCCTTCATTACCCATCATACACTTTAACACCTGTTTCCCATAAGAGCTTTAAATCTTCAACTAAAGGAGCTAAGTATATGTCTATATTATTTCCTAGTCGTTTTGGCCTAGAAATTAACATGGACATTATCAAATACTTGTGCTTCATGCGTAGCTATAGAGGTAGATTATAAATGATTAATATTACTAGCCATGTACTATGAGTACTATTTTTCATGCCATGTGGATTCATTTCATCTGTAACTAGTGGGAGGTGTAGGTTTCTAGAATCTTTTACAAAGTCCAAGTACTCTCTATCAATCTTTTCCCATTAAGTAAAGTTAGCTGAATGCCTTAGAATACCATCTTTAATCCTCTCATTTCCATGCCGCCATGTCAAATTTTTTGAATCTACTATGCTATTATATAAGCATTTAAACCTATGCAATATAGGAAAGTACTATGCCACCTTCTCTAGATTCTTTATGTTATCCTTATAACATGATGCATTACATTTTAAACACTTAGTTAATGATGCATATTCATTCTTGAACAGAGTGCAATCATTAAGGTAAATATGTATCTTCTTATAACTCATACCCACAAATCTCAACACCTGTTTTGCATCGTATGTTCAGGTTGGAGGCATATTACCCTTCGATAGCATTTTATGAATAAGTAAAAGAAATTGTATAAAGATCGTATCAGTCAATCCAACTCTCACTTTCAAGTTGAACAACCTTAACACAGCAATCAAATGTGAACAATTTTGAGAATTCTATGCAATTCGGTGTATAAAGATGTCCTTTCATCATTTCTTAACCTCTCAAGCATTTCTAGACAATCCCAAAGTTTCTCTTCAATAACATTTTCCATCTCTTCAACACAATCATCCATATGTATACTTGTTCTAAATCATGTGACACGTACATTCCACTATACCCATTACTTCTATCGATTGTATCCCTCAACTTATCATGCTTATGCCAACATGTATAAGCATGATCAATTCCAAAGCACGTTAAATGGCCTTCCAAGTCACTTGCACTAACCTATTTCAACGGACCACACTTTACACAAAGGAACGTAATGCTATTATGATTTGTCATATGCTCTAGTTCAAATCTAATGAACTTTTTCACCCCATCCACATATTCTTTTGTGACTCTATCTATAGACATCCATTTCTTATCCATGATCTATTTTAATCTAAAAAGAATTGTTGAGGGAAATGATATTAGTAACTCAATCATATTGGAAGAGTTAGTTTAATGAATAAATTAATTACTAACTCAATCAATCATGAGCCACATGCTTTCACACACACATACACGCACGCACGCACACACATGCATGCATGCACATATCATCCCTCTCTAAGCTAATTAAATTTAAGATAATACTTATAATTACATTAAACTAATTGTAAGTATTTTATCTTATGTGAAAATTTACCAACAAGTGAATTCTCTTATTTATAAGTGATAAATAGTTTATAATATTTATTTTCATGATTTCTTTAGGCATTGTATTTGAATATATATATATAATCCAAACAACATTAGGGCCCTTGTGTTTTTTTTAAATACTTTAGAGATTTTATTAAAAGTGATTATTTTGTAGAGATTTTAAAAAAATTAGGAATTATTTTATGTTGGTTAAAATCATAAAAAATCCCTTTTTACTTATAATAATAAGTAAAATATATATTTCAATATTAACATTAATATATAGGCCCAACTACTACAAAATTTATATATCATCAAATTATAAAAGCTACTTTCATTGAAATTTTCCATCCCTATTCAAAACAAAAAAAAATCTTCTATTAAAAATTTCCTTTTATTAAAAAAAACTTAAGCAAAAAGGCCCTTAAAATGCCAAACTATTAACTTTAAATGAAAATTAGATAGCATAACAGCATAAAAATGGAATTTCCCAGGGCACTTTGCCCTCATTTCAATCACATCATCATCATTAATAACAATATCATATGTTATTTAAAGCTATATGTTACATGTAACATCCTAAACTTTAATCTAAGAAAACTAGTTACTAATTAGAGGTAAATTAGTAATTAGTGAATTGATTGTGTTTTGATAGTGGGCTAATGTGTGGCGTTGATTGATTGGTGTGATTATAGGATTGGATGGTAGAATTGTGATTCAAGATATAGTGTGTGAGCATCAGTAAGATATGTCTTATTGTGCCATGTGTAGCAGCATGTGCTGCATGCACTATGGCCCATGACATAAAATTTGGATAAATTTGATGTTAATTTGCTTGTGAGGCAAAGGAGAAAAAAGGAAAAGAAACCAAGGAGGAGAGGAGAAGGTTTTCCTTGTTTAGAGCATTGATTTGCAAGAGTTTAAGAGTTTACTCCAACTAGTAACTTACCGGATAAGTTTCATACCATCCTATATTACATTTCTACCTTAATGTTTCTAAGTTTAGTTGATAAAGAAACTGAATCAGGGAGTTTTAAGGGATTAGAATCCACGGAAAAGGATTTAAAAGGGCTTTTGGATGTGAAACTAAAGTTTTATAACTTGTTTGTGGTTTGATGGTTGAACCTTAAGGATATAGGTTTAATTTAGCCTAAATAGTTAAGCTATTAAGGGTGGAAATGGTAGTTAAATGAATTAAGAGGGTTTTTTAGTCTTTTTATGGCCAAAGAATGTGTAACTACAATAAATGAGGTAGTTAGATCTAAAAAGTGCTATTAGAGTTGTTATAAGTACTAACTGATGTGATTTGATTAATTTATGTTTTGCCTTAAATGTGAAAACTAATTAAGGAAATCTCATTGTGTAGATTGAACAGTTAAGTAACTACTTGTGGAAATCTATGTTCTTCAAGCGAAGTAGTATGAATGGTAATCCTTGGTAATAAGGGTAAAAGGTAACTAGAGTAACCCTTTTATTTATTAGTTTGTAAAATGATTTACAACTATTTTATATTAACTGTGTGCAATGGGTTTTATGAATTGATAGATTAGCAGTATTGCAAAAGAACTATGTATGCATGTGTGTGAATAATGCTTGCAAGGTATGCAAAGAAGCATGTGCATTTGCATCCATGAGTGTATCCTAGACTAGGGTAGAAGGTCATAGCCCTACTTTGTGTAAGGCTAGGATGTCCTAAAATGTCCTAAGCATTAATGATGATCCGCTAAGAAGGATCTAGGAGTATATGCATCCACAAGTGTGACCTAGACTAAGGTAGCAGGTCGTGGCCTTACTCTATGCAAAGCTATGATGTTCTGATAGTTTAAGTGTTGAGCATTCTCCATTAATGGGGACTCAAGAGACTACCTATATTTGTGATACCTAGTCTAAAGCAGTGGTTTGGCGGGCCCTATTTTGTGTAAAGCTGGAAGTCCTGATCTGAGCGTTAAACTTGCTATGCTAGTGGGAACTGGGAATGCATGCGCATAGTGAGTGAATGAACATGTCATTGTGTGCATATCTATTTTTACTTCTCTTTATTAGAATTGATGCTACTTTATCTCTTGTATTTGATTTTTCTTACTAGTTGATAAGTGGGGTTTATCTAAATTACTCGAATGTATGACTTACTTCATTACCTTCTGTATATAGGTGAAGAGAGTATGAGAAAGCCAGGAAAGGAAGCAAGGAAAGATTAGGCTTCATTAGTAGTGGTATAACTACCTTTATATGTAATGAATGTATAGTTGTATTTAAAGTGTTTTGGTTGCCAACTAGGATGCATATGTGAATGAATGCATATTTATATATGGGAATTCTGAGTTGTGATGACTTTCTTGTGTAAATGATATTGCATCTTGCCAAGTGTATCATAATGGTGAATACATGGGTAGGCTTAGATGTTATTCAAGCAAGTGTATGTTGTGTTATATAACTTGTTCCACTATTATGAATATGAATTATTGTGTGATATGGTGTAATTGTTTAAACTTGACTAAATGGCAAGGCTTGGCCCTATTTATATGAGTCAAGTGTATTGTGAATCTTGACTATATGGTGAGGCATAACCCTATATGTATAAGTCAGAGGTGCAAAGTAGAACAAATATGTTATTGTTTTTATGGTTATGTATGTGTACCTCTTATAAGAAAGCATATAATGTAACATTAAGAGTCTAAATTGTGAATATGGCATGGTATATATGATATATTGTGTCAATTAGCTGTATTTGGTCCTTTTAGACTTGGTTTAAGTCCTAAAGTGGTCTAATAAGGCAAGATGTGATAATTGAACACTTAGGGTGCTCAATTTTGAAAGAAAAGTAGCTTTTTGCACTTGGGTGTCTAATTTAAGATCGGACTGTTGGCTTGTGTCCAAACTTGTCTCATTAGATATATTATATTATAAGCTTCGTGTAGGTGTTTGAATCACTCCAATCAAACAAAGGATGTGAAAATGGTGCGCAGTAAAAATTTATATCAGAAATCTACCATGATAGTAGAATCTAATATATGCGCCATAGTGCATGACACAGAACTAGAGCACGTTATTCTATACCACATGCTGTGGAGCATGTGGTACACGTCGATGCACATGGTCTCTTTTTAGGAAAAATAATTGTTTGGTTTTCTTGACAAGTGGGTATGCATCTACGCTTCTATTACCCCTTTTTATTTAACATATTTTCTATAAAGTCGGGATCTCACATTTTAAAAACAAATTAAAGGCTATATCTTTGTTATTGTATTTAATTGTGTTGTAAGGTGTGGATGTGTAAGTAAAGGCTGAGGTGAAAATTGGGACTTTACTATTTGGTATCAGTTTCTTTGGCTTTGCTTTGTTTCTGCATTACATCCTAAGCAGTTGGCAACTTTTATACATTCATTATTTTCTTTCCGACTTATAATCACTTATTTCCTAATATTTTCTGACATTGCTTCTTATGAGGGAAGAAAGGCACATAAAGCTACAATAGCACTATAGTAGTCATTAGAGGCATGGTAGGAATCCACGGCACACAGGGGGTCAAGATGCATAAAATCCAGAGGTGCCACCAAAACAACCTTAGTGGAATGACTTGATAATGGCACGGATGCTAAAAGTAATACTAGATATTCAGCAAAGTCTAGCTGGTGATGATACCCTAAATTGTAATAGCAATCACAAGGAGTCAAGGCTAGAGTAAGAAGTGAGGCTTGAAGCTAAAATAAGGAGGGAGTAGGAGCAACATCCTGAGGTACAACTGAATAGGCCAGTAACTTCCAATGCTTCAGGGAGTAGGCTAGTGATCGATTGTGAAGATCAAGAGATTCCCATGAATTGGGTCTAGAGAACTTTCTTGCTGTTGAATCCGCCATCTTTCAATGGAAGTATGGAGGAAGGAGATGTAGAGAACTAGATTGAGAGGATGCAAGCAATCTTTGAGGTCACTTTGTAGTCCTCTGAGTAGAAGGTGGTGTTGGCTATAGTTCAATTAGTTGAAGACACCAAGCATTGGTAGCATGCTATAAGGCCTTCTAATAGTAGTTGGCTCAATTGAGAGCAGTTCATGGAAAAGTTCTTTGACTACTATTTTCCTACGACATTCCAAGATGAAAAGGAGACAAAATTTTATGCTTTCCAATCAAGAGATATGGATGAAGAAGCCTTTATGAAGAACTTCAACTAACTTTCTAAATTTGTAACCTATTTGTATGATCGAGATGACAGCAAGTGGAAGGAAAAGAGGTTGATTGAGAAGATGCATCTAGAGTATAGAAGGTAAATAACCTTATTGGGCGAGATTACTTATGAAGAACTGTGCAACCAACTCTGCATAACTATAAGGTGGGGTCAAGTGGCAAAGTCTGAAAAGAGGAGAGACAATTATGGTTAGTTTTCAGCTCTTCTAGGACTATTAAGAGGAACATCATAGAAGAGCAGTTATGGTACTAGTAGTTCTGGATCTTCAAGTAGAAGGATTTTCAATAAAGGACTATAGTCTCAAGGGGTGATTGGCCAAAGTAGGAGAACTAGTGGGGCTAGGGATTCTAGTGCGTCAAAATAGTCAAGCCAGACCACTACTACCCCTATATCTCATGTGAGCACTGCATGCTTACCTTTGTGTGCAATCTATTAGTGAAACCATGTTAGGAGATGTTGAGCCTATTACATATGTAGTGATATGGGTCAGTTTACAAAAGGTTTCCTGAAGAACCAAGAAGTAGCTCAAGAGCAGAAATCAACAGTGTTAGGACAAGTTCATAAAGTTTCCTAGGAGGAGGATCAAATAGCGCTAAATCTAATTACAGGTAAAATTTCTATCTGTGTATAATAGGTTGAGGCTTTGTTTGATTTTGGAGCCACTCATTCATTTATGTCGCATGGGTATGTGAAGAAGCTAAGTTTGCTTGTGTGTGAACTTCCTTTTATTTTTAAAGTGTCTATGCTATCTAGGTTACTAGATAAGACTAGCAGAGTATGTAAGGGAGTAGAGTTATGCTTAAAGGGAAGGACTTCTATAGTAGATTTGATCCTAATCCTTATGCAAGGATTATATGTAATCATTGGAATAGACCGGTTGACAGTTAATAATGCTATTTTGGATTATGCTAAAAAGATAGTGTTGTAGCCAATTCATCTAACTCCAGCTATAGCTTCTATAGCAAATACTAGTTAACCAAGGTTGCTCTCGATAATACAAGTTGAAAAATTGGTCTCTCAAGGTTGTTAGGCTAATGTAGTTTTCTTTTTGGTGGAAGGCAGTAATGACAACAGTGTTGGCTAAATCCAAGTTGTGAATGAGTTTTTGAAAGTATTTACAAATTAGGTTTTGGGGTTGCCACTAGAGCAAGAAGTAGAGTTTTCCATCGATTTAGTACTTAGTACTAAGCCTATTTTGAAAGCTCCATATCAAATGGCACCTTTTGAACTAATAGAACTCAAGAAGTAGCTAGAAGAGTTGTTAAAGAAGGGCTTTATATGCCCTAGTATGTCACCTTAAGGTTTACTTGTCCTGTTTGTGAAGAAAAAGGATGGCAATCTATGATTGCACACTAACTATAGATAATTGAATAAGGTGATGATGAAAAACAAATATCCACTTCTAAGGATTGATGATTTGTTAGATTAGTTGGTAGGAGCTTTAGTATTTTCTAAAATTGACTTGCGATCGGGGTACTATTAGCTGAGGGTGAATGCTGAGGATGTGCCCAAAATGGCGTTTCGTACGTGATATGGCCATTTTGAGTTATTAGTGATGCCATTCGGATTGATGAATGTGCCTGCTATTTTAATGGATTATATGAATGGCACATTTTATCCCTTCTTGGATCGATTTGTTGTCATGTTTTTAAATGACATACTAATATATTCTAAGGACGAGGAAGAGCATGCAAGGCATTTGAGGACTGTGCTAAGGATTTTGAGAGATAACCACTTGTATACCAAGTTGAGTAAATGTAAATTTTGGTTGTGAGAAGTGTGATTTCTCAAGCATGTGGTTTCAGTGGAAGGTATTTCAGTAGATTCTCACAAAGTGGACGTGATATTATAGTGGGAATGGTCGGGTTCAATAATTAAGGTATAGAGTTTTCTAGGTCTGGCTAGGTATTACAAAAGGTTTATTTAGAGATTTTCACATATTTCTATTCCTTTAACTTGGTTGACAAGAAAAGATCAGCCTTTTCTTTAAGATGATAAGTACGAAGCTGCTTACATGAAGCTTAAGGAGAACTTAACCTTGGCACCGGTGTTGATTATTCCTGATCCATGATTGCCTTATAAGGTTTATATGGATGCTTGAGTAAGATAGATTAAGTAAAATTACAAAGACTAGATGGAGAAGTAGAAAACAACTATTTTAAAGGTCTAAGGGTAATTATAGGCATTCAAAGAATCCCATACTACTCGCCCCCACACTTACAAATCTCTACCAAACTAAAATAAAGCCATAATAACAACCCAAATTCACAAAAAAGCTCATTCCTTTACTCTTCCAACATATGGGTTTGTCATTCGGTAACCCAAACCAAGCTTTCTGACACTACACTCCTCTTTCCACCATTACCCATATAGTCTCTATTGTATCTCTATCACTGCTTTGTAAGGGATATGGTAAGGGGACCTAGCTTAATGGTTTATATAGTACTCTCTACATTTGTGTCTTTATAACTTGTTTTGGTCTTTGAACTTCTACATTCAATCTAAACCATAAAGAAGCATGGATGTAGTTGCCTTACCATCCTTTACAAGTTGGTGTCAATATCTATGTTCTTTGGACTAGTGCTTTTGACTATTTCATAGGATTTTAATAGTTTTGAGAATTTTTTCTAAAGGTGGTGGCAATTATTGTGTTTTTGGTCTGGGATTCACATTTTATGTATTCTTTGCTCCTTGGCATTTGTTGTGCTTCCCTATCTAGTCTTTATAATTTTACTCTATCTAATCTAGCTTGTCACTATTGCCTGGGATAATACATAGAATTGCATTAAGATTAGAGCTCTTAAAGGCAAGGGTAGTGATGCTCACAAAGCTACAGTAACTGGAGATAGGTAAGTTACTTTTGTTGTTATCTTTCATTTAAATAAATATGTAAATACAATACTATCATACATATTTGACTTAAATAAACTTTGATTGCTATAGGGGTGTTCCTCCTTATTTATTTTGTTTTAAGGTTTAATTTTGACTTAAACTTGGATTTGAATTGAAATCATTTGTATCCTAACTCTAATATCAGAGTCAAAATTCATAGTCTCTTAGAACTTTATCCCTTTAATAAACTTTATCAAAAATAAATTAAAGAAAATCAAAACTAGTTGCTGAGAATGGGATTGTCATTCAAATCATTGAGCTTGAAATATAAATAGCATTTTGAAGTTATATGTGTTGTCTAGCATTAGGTTTAGCCAAAATTACTAACTTTATATACGTATACAGAGCTGTAAACTTCAGTGGTTGGGCTTATTCGAGTCAAGCTCAATCCGGGTCAAGCTTATTTAGATCAGGCTTTAATTATCCTGCCCTCTTAAAAAAGCCCATTAGCCTAACCCAGCCCTAACTTTTCTTAGGTGGGTTCGGGCTGGCTTGTTAGGCTTAGCTTGAATTACCAGCTATATTTCTACCTGAATATTTCTTTTTTGGGTGGGCAAGAGGATGGTGGATGTTAATGTTTTCATCTATTTTTTATCCAAAAGGTATGCTCGTCAATTTATCCACCTTATTATTGCCACTATCAAATGATTGCAAAGGAAGGCACTTAGTTACAACTATCCTTAATTAATTATACTTGTGTACTACTTTTCTTGTCATTTTGTTATGGCCACAGCCTAAGAGTGTGGTCGTGAAAGAATTAGAACGGGCAAAAATTTTGATGTTTTTTTTTTTTATGTTGATTAGCTATAACTTTTACAAACTTCTTGTGTCTAAGCATGGAAGTGGATTAATTAAGTTTATGTATGCATATGCTAGCATATTGGAGTATAAATATTTAATTGAGTCAAAAATGTTGTAAGTAGTTAGTGTTTGGACAATTGTAAAATTAGATCCTTCATTCCCATTGTCTCAATCCTTAATTTTGCTAAAAGGGTGATTGTTTTGCAGGCTTTCTCAACTACTATTGAAGAGAAAAAAATGGATTTTCACTACAAGAAAATAGTGATATTCTCACAGAATTTTCTCTTAGAATAAATATTAGAGAGACATTCTCATGAAATTTCTCTCAAAAAGCCTCTCTAAAAAATTAACCATGAAATTTCTCACAAAAACCTAAATAGAAAGAAACTATGAGAGAATAATGTGAGAAAATTAGAGAGAAAAACCCGCTTCATGGCGAGGAAATTTTTTCTCAGTTTAATCTGTGAGAAATGTTTGACAAAAATAAAAAATTGATAATAAAAATAATAAAAATAAGAACTCATTAAGTTTCTCTCAGACTTGTCTAAGAGAAATTCAATAAGTTCTCTCTGAAAATATTGAGAGAAATGTTCTCTCGAAAAGAGTCAAGAGAACTTTCTCTCAGATTAAGTCGAGAGAAATATTCTCTCAACTTTGTTCGAGAGAAACTTTCTCTCAAACCAATCAAAGAGAATTTCTCTCAAATTAAGTTGAGAGAAATGTTTCTCTTAGAATAAGCTGAGAGAAAAGTATTTCTTGAATTATTTAAAATTTTCTCTTAAACTAACTTAAAAAAATTTCTCTCAAATTTTTCTAAGAGAAACTAAAAAATACATATTATGTATATATATATATATATATTACTACTGCTTCAATGCTCATATTATGTATATTATTGAATGAGATGGTCCAAAATGTGACAAAAGTAATTATAAAACAACTAGGGGAAGACACTATTAGGGATTAGGTCTAATATTACAATGTGAGAAACCAAAGTTTGAATCACTGCTTGAACCTATGTTAGATACTTGTATGCAAATAAAAAACAAGGAGTAGATGTCAGAAACATGAAATAGTGTTAATAAACTAATAATTATTTATATATAGAGAGAGAATTTATGTTAACGTATTATATAATATATATATATATATATATGATTATGATTTATATAATAATATCAATATTAATTTATCATACATTCACTGACATCTATAATATATAAGTTTGCTAAAAAATTTATCTATACAATTAAATTGTATTATATTTCACTTTTCTAATTGAAAACAATTATTTATATAATTATATATATATATATATATAATATAACTTATTTAGTTTTAAATATACAAAATTAAGTTACTCTAATAAACAATATTAAGTTGTAGTCTTATTGATTGCAAGAATAACATGCAAGCATATTGCCTTAGTTCACATTTTTGATAGGCTTGCTTAGCAATTTTCTCTCTTTTGTATGCAAAACAATTTAGCCCCTTATTGAGTAAAAAATATTGTCAAAGTTTATCTTTAGTGACAATAAATTGTTACTACTAAAAGTTTTTTACTAAAAAAATAAAAAATTTAAACATAATTATAAATTATATTAAATAATTTTATAAAAAATTAAAAGAATTAAAATTTAAAATTTAAAATAAAGTATATAAATTAAAAAGTATTTAAAAAATAATATAATTTAATTTTAAATCAAGTTAAATTAAATAAGTTTCTATAAAATTACTGATTAAATTATTAAAAATTTGAAATTATTTTTTGAGGTCAAATAAATTAAAATAATTCAAAAATATCCTATATTATAAATTAATTTTTTAAAATAAAATAATATAAACTTTATAAAAGTATATAGTTTAGTAATATATATTTAACTTTGTTAATTTAAGACATCAAATTCATTGTAATTCAATTGGCAAAAAGGTAGGCATTAAAGGTGGAGCCAAGATCATGGGTTCTACTCTAAGGTAAGACAAATATTTGTAAAATAAATACAGGCATAATGTGGTGCGGGTATGGCAAGTGATGTGGCATGACGTGGATATTCACATGATAGATGACATGGCACGACATGGCTCACATGTGAGAGGGGATAAAATTTAATTTTTAATATTATCTACATTTCTCATGGAATTTCTCTTGATATATTCTGTAGGAAATGTCTCTCAGAACATTTTTGAGAGAAAATTCTCATGAAAAATTTTGAGAGAATATATCTCTCAAATAAATCCGACAGAAGTTGCTCACAGATTAATTGGAGAGAAATTGTTTCTCTCCAAATAATGAGAGAAAATAAAAATTCATACAAATTTTAACTCACTTAAATTTTTTGAGAGAAAATTCGAGAGAAATCTCTTTTCTCATGGGTTTTCTATGTTTTCTCTTAGAATAATTCCGAGATAGATGTACAATTTTGTTGTAGTGTTTCAGCAAACTAAAAGGTATGCAAATGTGTTTAGATTCTGAGCTTCATGTGATCATGCATATAAAAATTTTCATGTAACAAGTTTTCAAATTTGTAAGTGATTAGTTATTTTAATTAATTTCGTTGATTCAATTAAGTAACTTAATTAATTATATGTTCTTGTGTCTTATAGTTCTTGGATAATGCACGTTGCAAGTCTTTGGAGATGGAAAAATTGGAGGAGTTAATAGAAGAGTAATAATATGTTATGAGATGTTTGTAAAGTATTAGAAGTGGTTAGAATTTTTAGGTTGGGTATAGGTGTAGAAATATTATGAAAATGATATTGTTGAGTTGGTTATCAATTTTGGTATGTAAATGAAAAACTGGTACTTAGTTGTAATTGTTTCTTCAAAATTAAATGATATTACTTTGTCGAATTGTGGATGGCATATCGATCATGATATACTATGCATGCAGGGAATATGAAAGAGAAAATTAATGTTTAAAAAAAAAAAACATACTGAGCATTTGTAGAAACGCTTTTCTAGGTAGAAACGCTCTTGTAGGAGTCCCATAGAAATGCTTTTCTAGGTAGAAACACTCTTGTAGGCTGCCCTACAAGATATTTTCTTCTTATAAGGCTCTTGTAGGGAAGGCCTACAAGAGTATTTTTCATCATAAATGCTCCTGTAGACCTATCTATGAGAGCATTTCAAAAGTGCTCACTTATATATGGGAATGCCTATTTTTGGAGCATTTTCAAAATGTTCCAAAAGGTTATTTTTGTTATAGTGTATGAAATAAGTCAACCAATCTCCTCATGGCCTCGAATAGCCACAGCATTATGCAAATCATTGTGGAAAGTTTTCAAATGTCTATCTAGAATAGCAGAGAGGGTGAAGGTTTAAATGACCCAACTCAGAGGTTCCACACTCTTTGATGCAGAGGCTATGATATGGTCCGCAGCAAAGTTCCCTAAACACTTAATTGGTCAAGGAGAAACAAAGACAAGATACAGAGAAAGTGCTGTCCACAAGATAAGTGTTAAGGTTGTTTATCTTGAAGATCCTCCCATAAAGTGTAGACACTTTCTTTTGGTTGACACGGGACAGGAACGGATTACTTAGCCATTCTCTTTACACATTTCTTTTGTGATCATCTTCATATTCAAAATAATAATAACAATAATAATAACCAAGTACTTGTTCGTTTGAGGGTCACAAAAACATATTTCTCAAATATAATAAATTCTTGCATTTGAGAAAAGTCCATATAGGATCCCTAAACGTAGTCTTAGACACACTACATAAAACAATCTAAATTTTAACTTTTGCGTTTTAAAATTTAATGCCTTTCTATTTTAAAAAAATTGACCCAATGTTAAAATGATTTTTGAAAGTTAAAATAAAATGTGGGGGGGGGGGGGAAGAAAATTTATCAAGCTTCTACTACCAAAAAACATGATAATACTTTTATAATGTTATTATTCAAGGGCAGAAAAAAAAAACGGGGCTTTGTTGATCAACATTAATTAAACCATAAGGTAAGTGAATTCATATATCACACTGACTAACTATACACATCTCACATCTTAAACAGACAAACAAATTAAACAAATAATAATGGATATCTAACTCCATTATTCATCCCAAAATATAATTTTACTTCTTAACTTTTTTGGAAAACAATAATTCTTCGTTATCTCAATCATCCGAACTGATAGTAATCAAATTTTGATTTTTTTTTTCTATAAATATGTGTGAAGAAAGTATTCAAAATATTTTTTCAACCATGCGTATATGGAATATAAATGAGGAGAAATTTACCAAAAAAAATTAATGAAGAGAACAAATATGAATACTATTTATATATTTTCCCAATATGGATTGCGCCGTTATGATGATCTTATACTCCTATTTGAAAAGGAAATTAAAAAAGAAACACACAAAATTAATTAAATGAAGAACAACAATTAGAGATCCTATAAAAATATTAATTATAATTACAGGTATTGAATTATTAAAATCTCAATAACAGACTATAATCTTTACTTATACTAAATCATCTTTTGTTGATTTGATTGAGAGGTTTCACAATTGACTTTTGTGAATTCCCCACTAATGCCACAAAGATTTCCATGTATCTTTATTATTTTCCAAGTGATTTATCTATATATTGATAATAAAAAATTACAAGTGATTGACTTATAATTCACAACTAATTCTTATAAATTCTCAATTGATATTACAAATAATCTCAAGTTACTTTGCAGATTTCCCAAGTGATTGACTTGCGATTCAAAACTAACTCTGGTAAATTCCTAACTAATATTACAAATAATCCCAAGTATATTTCATTTATTTCCCAAGTGTTTATATGTATATTGATAGCAAAAATTAGAGATTCACAGACTTTCATAAATTCCTTATTAACATTACAAATAAGCGTATTAAGTGTATTTTATTAATTTTCAATTGACTATTTGTATTTTTTTTAATTGAGGATAAAGATCATGATCTATTATTGAAATTTCAAATTCAAGGTCTGTAGTTATAATTAATGTTCTTATAGGATTCCTAATTATCATTTTCTCCCAAAAGTTTTAAGCAACAACAACAAACAATTCGTTTGGGTCAAAACAGTAGATTCTTGAATAATAAAAGAGGTGACTATTATTACTGGCCTCTGAAAGTAATTGGGTAAAACCAAACTTGGAAAAAGAATCACTCATTATAATTCAGCCACCCAAATATACCTAATCTCCCTTACTGTGCTTTTTTTTCCCATATTCAGACATAAAAAATAACGATCACTCTTCAATGTTTTCAAAGAAACATAACCAACCAACGCGTTTCTCTTGTACCATACAGACATGAATACGTACATGCATGCATATATATATATATATGATTGTTCGCATTTTGTAATTTTTATGGCACATATCCAACCCAAGTTAAAAAGCCCATAAAATAATTAAAATGATAACACTTATGAATATCCTAGGATTTCAATTAAAGTTTATTAGGCTAATTGAAGAGTGTATTAGTTAGTTGAGCTCTAACTCATGTTATTAATTACTAGATTATGGATGACTATTAGATCTACTTGAACCTATTTGGTGCTTATTAGAGGACCCTAACTGGCATTGGCCCACATTGGATCCCGTTTAGTGGACCATAATTGAACCTTTCACCTCTGTACCATCGGCAATGGTGGATGGCATATGCACTATGGTGAATGCATTGTAAAGTTAAATATCAACTTCACAAACATAAGGGGAAAGAGAGTTTGAGTGAGAGGCCATGGGAGCTTGAGTTCTGCTTGGCCAAGGCTTGAAGAACTCGTACATTGGGGGTTATTTGAGGCTTCAATTGTGGCATAGTGAGGAAATTCTTAATTGTCTCATGCTATCTAGTCCCGATCTATCTAACTTCAACCCTAGTCCATTCTTAGAGCTATCCAATGGTTCAAAACATAAATAAAAAATTCAAAAACATAATTAACTTAACTAATCTACCAATTTTCCCTTAATCAATAATTAAGTTCTAGATTAAAACCTAGTATGTTACAAAGCCCTAGTACATTTTCATATGATAAAATATATCTATATAAGAATATTTATTTGCTTTTATAGTTATCATAAGTGCTTCTTGTCAATGTAATTAATTATTCAATTTAGAGTTTGTTTTGGACTTAAATGTTTGATGTTGGCATTGTTATATAAAAGAAAAATCTACATTCGAGATAGCTAGACCATTATTAGTTCAAAATATGAGATCTTATTGATAATTCTAATAAAAATTCTCATTTGTTTATTTTTGTAATGTTTCCATATGCCAACAAAGAGAATAGTTACTAAGATTGATTAGATGGAGATCATTATGCTATACTATAGACCAACTCAAATGATAATTGACACTCACACTAACTTTGAAACTGTTTGGAACCTACCTCTTATAACATCCTGAATTTTTGATTCTGGAATTGTTTACTAATTAAGGATTATTGGTAAAGTAATGTATGATTAGGGTTTTGGATGATGGAATGTTGTTTTAACCCCTTTGGGATGTTACATGGATAGATTAGAGTGAAAGAATGGCATTATAAGTAGAGCATGTGAGTGAGGTGAGGAGTTTCCTTGCTATGCCACGTACAGTGGTTGATGCTAAATGCGCCACGGCACATGGTACAAATTTTACTTTTTCAATATATGGCTTAGCTCATAAAAATAGAGGGAGAAGAGAGGAGGAGTCATAAGAGAGTGAAAAGGCAGAGACCTCTATTAGGGTAAGCAATTCTAGGAGCTAGATTACATTTTTGGCCTATTACTTATTAGGGTTAGTCTTGCACTACCTTAACCTCTGATTCTAAACTATTGTCTTAGTTTAAACTATTAAGAAATTGAATTTAGAAGTTTTAAGGGATTGATTTCTTACTCTATAGTAATGAAAAGGCTCTTCAAAGTTAAATTAGGATTTTATGACCGGGTTGAGCTTTAACGGTAAAGCTTTGAGGCTGTAAGCTTAAATTTGTTGGATTTAAGAAGAGAAATAGGTAAACTTTGGGAATAAGTGTTTAAGCTCCCAATTGATGATGTATAGGGTTAGAAAGACGGAAATGGACTTAGATAGGGGAGTTTATAGTGTTTAGGTGCTTAATTATTGAATGTGACATAGTTAGTTAATGGGATAATTGACTCTAGGTGCCCTTAATTATGTAGATTGTTGTGTGTAATGTGTTGAATAGTGAAAGGAACTTGAGTAAGGAAGTCTTTCATAAGTAACCTTTCATAAGAACAAAAGGGTTAAGGTAACCATATAGTTTGTTATGTTTATTGACTATTATAACTGCGTAGAAGAAATGTATAATTATGATTTCAATGTTTTTGAATCTATGCATTGTTTTGAAATACATATTGAATGACTATTGATTTTCAAATGAAATGGATATACCACACCAACACACACACTATTGTGTAATGTGTGGAATAGTGGTGATTTATGCATGATAAAAGCATGATCCTAGTATTGGAAAATTGTGCCTTAGGCCAATTATTATACTATGAACCTGTTATTTAATGAATTTCTATTTTGTTATCATATTAATTGTATTTTTCATATGATAACTGTATCCTTGGATAAACTATAGTGATTACCTTAAATGTCCCTAGTCGGTCATCTATAAGGGATCACAGATGAAACAAGACTATTATGCCTTGATTAATTAAAAGATATAAATCAAAGTCGTAGGCTCTTGAAAGAGCACAAAATGTTGGGATCGACCCGCTATAAGAAAGTTACATGGTGTAACATCCCAATTTAATTTTAATAGTTAATTTGAGTTAATGAAAATTTTAAAAAATATTTAGAAGTAAGTAAATAAGTTGGAGAAGATTATTATATTTAATTTGGGATATAGTTCTAAGTTAAGACTTTTAGACATTATTATTATTACTACCATCATCATCATCATCATCATCATTAATAGGAAATAAGAACAAGAAATATATAGAGAGAGAGAGAGAGAGATTGAGACATATAAAAAATATATATATATATATATAAAAAGCAGAGGGGGAGGATTTTCTGTGGCTGTGTCTGTAGGTGTAGATTCTATAAAACAAAAAAAAATGAAAGTGAATAAGGGGGGGAAAAGGACATGGGGCCCATAATTTTTTTTTTCAAAAACCTGCACCTATTCCTTTTCATTTTTCCTTTATCTGCTTATTTCTTTTTCCTAGTACGCGAACACAGCAAGAGAGGGCAACAGAGCACAGGTTTAGTGCATAGGGGATTTTGAGTTTTAAAGGTAATGGTTTCTAATAGGATATTTAGGATAAAATTTCAAGCTTTTCAAGGTTATATAAGTGTTCTAAAATTTTTTTCTTATTCATCTAGCCTCTTTGGTTTCTGATTTTGTAGTGGTCAAAAATGATTTAAAAAAGTGATGAATTTATACTAAATAAATGTGATTATTGAGGTTGTTAGTAGTATAATAAATGTTCTAGAGTATAAATTTATTGATGAGTTTTGAATTTGAGACTTATGGATCAAACCCTAGACTAGATTTTATTAAATCCAAAAATTATATTGATTTATTGAGGTTTAGAAGATTATTTGGGATGAAAATGGATTATTATGGCTGTAAAATGATGTTTTAGGCTTGACTCAATTTTTTAATTTTTGAATATTTTTAGGCACGAATTTATGAAATAAAAAAAAAATTTTTAATAATAGAAATTGGTTTAGAGGTTAATTTTATCTTATTAATATTTATTGATGACTAAAAGGAGTTAGAAATTTTACTTGATAGTACTAACTCTAAATTTGTATTAAGATTGAGATTAGGAATTATGTTATATTCTCTAATTCTATTATTAGAGTTATTTTATTAGTTTTAATAATTGAAACTAATATTTATAAATAATATATTATTTGTAGATTGTATCGTTGGTGAAGATTGTGGTACAGAGAAATTGTAAGGAACAATTTATTTGAAAAGCCATGAAGTAACTATGCTTTTAATTTGTGATTAGTGTTGCTTCATGTTAATTGGGTGATTATTGAGAAAATTATGAATTGTTGATGATAATTATTTTGTTATGTTTATGAAAAAATTGTGAAATTGTCAAATATGAATTTTAAAGTATTTTTGCCAAGTGGGATGTCATGTAATATTGTTGAAAATGAGAAAATTGTGAAGATTTTAATATTGTATAATTATATAATATTGATATGAATTTTGTTTGATTATTATGAGCGGTGTTGGGCAACTTGATACTGTTGTTGTATTTATATGCCACGTGATATGTCCCTATTGGAGGCCCAATAGCCGACTTATAAGGGCTTGGGCTAATCTATCTTTCGCTGGGTAATTTAGCATGAGTGAGGACTACGATTTGAAGTTAATGGAGGGAGATAAGGATGGTTATTTTTTATGCATTGTAATATTTCTTGTATTTTTGTTGGAATTATATGACTGTTGTTTCCTTGCTTAGCAAGCACACATTTAACTGTTTGTACACACTATCATAAATTGGCATTGGTTACTAGGATTTTTGAGTCTGATTACATGATTAATAATTTTTAGGAGAAGAGCCACAGGCACATGGAAGAGTTCCTAAGGCTTAGTGGCATCAATCTATTGTCTCTTTTGGGTATTTGATTTATAATTTTTAATGCGTCATATTGCCAATACTAGGGCTTTTTATTTAGTAACAATTATAAGAATGTAATGATATAATCATATTTTCAAACTATTTCTACTTTTGGTACACTTTGGATGACTGTAACTTTGATATCTGATTTATTTTGGATGGTTTGAAATGGCATCATTATGAGGCCAAATAATTGACTTATTCTGAAAATTGGTTAAGTTGTTTATTTTAATTGTTGGTGTATGGTTTGCACTTGTTGGGAGCATAAGGATGGGAAAATGTGAGTTTAGCTTAATGGCATGTAGAAAGTAAAAATTTTTTGAGATGTTGTATGGTGCAAGCTTAAGCCAATTCTTAAATATTTTTTTTAGATTTATTGATATAAAATTTGTTAGGTGGCTGTAACTTTACTATGATTGTAGATGTGCTTTAGTTGTATAAAATTATTTTGTATTATTTGAAAAGGGTGATAGGTGGTTGTAAGATTTTAAAATGCATAAGTATTTCTATTTTCTATTCTATCATGTTCATCGTATTCTCAATTTTGAAAGGAATCTTTTGGGCCTTTCATATTTTTTTATTTAATTGCTTGGGATCCCAAATTTTAGAAATGACAATTTACGGCGTTAAATTCTACTTATCATAATAGTATTTATTTTTTTAGTTTAATCTTTTCTGTCATGATAGTTATTTTAAAAGGAAAATATTTTATAAGACTATATTTTATCGGTTCCTACCATGGTAGTATTTTAAATTATAGAACTGTTTCAAAAAAATATAGGGATAAGTTGACTTTTGTTTACCAAAGTAGATACTTTTCTACAATGGTTGAGTTAAATTGTTTTGGAAAAAAACTTAGGGTGTTACACATGATACAAGTCATAAGCTTATCTCATATGTAATCATATCACTAAGTCTTTTGAGCTGAGGTCATCATAGATTCCTACATGATAATTCCTGAACTTTAACCTAGTCAAAAGTCACCTTTGACAAGGTAATCATAAAGGTTATGATTGAGTTTAGTGATATTCATGAAGAGGAATATGAGTGGTCAAGATGGAATTTATTCCTCATGTTAATTGAGAGATATTACTAAGCCATCCATGAGTAAGACCAAGAAATTGTATGGTCATACTATAATAAAAAGGGTTTTTTCATTGTTATAATCAATCCACTCAGAGATTAAAAAGTAAGTGGTCAGGTAAAGGAGAATGATAATTTCATGTCTCACACTTAACTAAAATATTACGTGACAAAATAGATGTGATACGACTATATGATATGTTGTATTAGATCATCAATCCCTATATGAATTAGACAGTTGTAATGTCTTATTAGGTGTCACTTTTGACTTGTGAGCTAGTAGCATAATTAGCCCACTACCAATTTCATATGGGCCTATAGGGCTACACACAAGAACAGCCCAACTCAAGCTATAATGTTCAAATTAATTGAATCAGAAATGTGTCTAAATTCAATAAATGTAATGCTTTATCTAGGGTGAACGAATTATATATATATATATATATTTGAATATTTATTTGATAAATATATATATATATGAAATATAAAATTCAAAATATAATTAATATATATATATAATATTTTAAAATATATATGTATTTGTGCGTGTGTATGATATTTTTATATATGATATATAAAATTCAATATATATAATATTATATATATATATATTCAAAATATTTATATATATAATATGTATATCTGATATATTAATTATATTATATTACATATTGTTGTGTTAGTTTTAAATTTAGTTTTATATGATAGATTAAATTTAATAACTAACATGATATAAGAAAATATTATATTAGTTCTATAATTTGAATTTATGTGATAAATTCAAATTAGATATAATATCATAGATTAAATTTATGAGATAAATTTCATTTTATCTTTGCTGGATCAAGGTATATTTCAAAATAATTATGATTATTTTCAAAAATTCACATGGGAAGACAAAACCCTAATCTATATAATATAGATAAAGGGGACATGCTTCATAAGTGAAGTTTTATAGAAAGTCACTTGATAGCAAAAATCTTGGGAGCCACAAAACACTATAAAGAAAAGTAGAATGACATTCAAAAGGACGGATGGACAGACATTGGGAACACTAGCTTACTGTTTGAGTTAGAGAGCTGTTCGTGTGGATATCGATAAAGGAAGCAAATCTACATTGTTGGCTCAATGGTCTAGATCCTTGTGAAATAACAAGTGAGAATTTAAAACTTAAAAGGTAATTCTTCTATCTACCTTAACTTAAAGAGTTCATTCGATCCACATCGAGATAGGAATTTTAAATTTTAATCTTTTGTTATGCCTCCCTATCCAACATATAGTGGGTAAGAGTTTATCCTGTGTGTATGTGTGTGGATATGTATGTGAAAACAAATCCATATGGTCAGGCTAGCACTATGGGACATCCAGTGTAACAAATTATATCAGTCTGGTACTATAGGACATCCAGTATAACACTATAATGGGACTATTGCAATGGGACATATGGATAGTCTGGCAACTCCTTAATGCCTGTAAAGGTAAAGTTAGGAGTCAATGATACTCCTATCATTGGTGGGTGTGAAAAGGAAAACTATAGTCTGAAAGTGAGATAGAATACCTTTGGCCAAGTGTTTTTATCACAAAAGGTGTGCTCAAGTCAATATGTAATTGATCCATTAGAGCTTATGGTTTTAAGTCAGGGAGTTTTGGAGGTTCGATGGATAAATGATTATGCTAGTGGTTGTGATTGTGTGAAAATATTGAAGAAGAGGAAAATTATGTTTACATTTGATATATATAAACTATTGCTTTAGTTTTATTTACTTACATATAGTTATTTGTGTTAATGAGTATTTAATGAATTATTTTCATTACTGAGATTATTATCTTTCCCATGGTTATTTATTTTTTACAAGTTCTAACACTAGTAGTGCGAAAGGGAAAGATACAAGCTGAGACTAGAGGATATCTCTTTCTAGTTGCCCATTGTAAGGAGATAGTGTAGTAAATTTGTTTATATAAGTTATGAATTTGTATATAAGTTTCTATAGAGAATATATTATTGTGCATACTTTTGTGAATACATATGTATATGTGACTATTGAATTCTAGCCTAGTATGGTGTATATACATGTGTTTGAAGTGGTTGCAATGATCTAGGCTAAGAATTGAATATATATGATGATGGATAGAACGGATATATGATGAATGTAAAAGCTTGGCCATTTTGATATGAATTTGAATGAAAAGTTTGTGAAATTGTCTAAATGTGTGAAGTGGGTAATTTACTAGCCAAACTTGTATATATATGTGATATTCAATATGGTAAGGTCAATCAAGTGTAACTTGTTCCATTAGACATGGTCAAGGCCCTAGAAGTGGCCAATGACTTATGGTTTCAAATTATGATACTCAAGTGAAGATTTTAGGTTAAAATGATCAAAATACACTTGGGTGTTCAATTTTCAAATGAGATATCATATTTAAACAACACTAGTGTCATTGGATAAATTTTGAAATAAGCTTCATGTCAATGCTTGAATTACTCCAATTAGATATCGAATGCAAAAACGGCGTACGTTTGAAGTTCACATCAGAACTACTATTTTGACAGCAAAAACTGATGTGTGCACCGCAATGCATGTGTCAACATGCCGTAATGCATGACCCTATTTTTCATAAGAACATGTTGTTTTGAATGTGTTCTTTGAGGTTTTCACATGCACAGTTGTATTACTTCTGCTGTGCATGACTTTATAACTGGAGCATTTTAGAAATGGTTTTTCAAATGTTTTGAATTGAGATTCCAGTCTTTTGTAAAAGACTTTATTTGTTAAATTGTGTGTTTGAGTTTTGAATGGTAATGCCAGGAAGGACATTACAATTTGTTAGTATTAGTTTCTCGAGTTTTGTGATCTAGTTAAAGTGCTTGTTATTGCATTCAAACTAATACATGGCAACTTATATATCTTTTCATCACACCGCTTTTTCCCTTTTGCTTAACTTTCTTTTATTTCCATCCTTAATAGGGGAGAAAATGATAAGAGGTATTCAAGCTTCGAGAGGTACTCGAGCATCAAGACATTCGGTAGATGATAAGCCCATACCAGAGTTTCAATCAAATGAGCATTAATAGAGAGATAGAAGAGATGTTTTGTTGGAGGAGTTGAGGGATATGATGATAGATAGAAAATAGATAGTGCATGATCATGATGCACTGTTAAAAGGTAGAGATCAAGGTAGACAATTGTAAGAAGAAGCTTATAACAAACCTGAGTCATTTCAAGGTTTGGGCAATAAATAGGTATTGGGGACTGGTGTGGATCTATTCATAGATCGAGCCTAGAAGACTTTTGTGAGATTCAATCCACCAATGTTTGATAGAAGTATGAAGGAGGATGAGGCTGAGCAGTGGATTGATTGCCTCGAGACTATATTTGAGGTGGTGATTTGTATATCCAAATAAAAGATAACCTTGGCCATTGTACAGCTAGTCGGAGTAGCTAAGAGATTGTGGGATTTTATTAGACCATCTAGGGGTATGAACTAGTCATAGGAAGAGTTTAAGAAAGTGTTTTTGACTACTACTTCTTAGTTTCCTTCCATATTGAGAAGGAAGAAGAATTTTACTCGTTCAGCCAAGGGGATCTAGATGAGGAAGAATTTATCAAAAGGTTTAATGATCTCTCAGCCTATTCCATGTATCTGCAGCACAGCAATGACATAAAGTAGAAGGAAGAATAGTTGTTAGAGAAGATGCGTTCAAAGTATTGGTAACAAATAGCTTTATTGGATGTGACCACCTATGAAGAGATCTGTCACAAGTTGAAAATGGCTTCCAAGAGAGGTAGTGTCATATCCCAAAATTTCCATAACTTAAATATAAGCATGTATTAAGGGTTTATAGGGCCAAAGTAGGGAAAAGAGAAAGATAAACGAACAAAGAAGCTCTATGAATGTTTAGTCATGACAAACGGCCAAAATCTGAAATCTAAAATTTAAGCTTTTCTTTGAAAAATCCCAAATAAATACCTAAAAGAGGAAAGAAATTCTAAGAAAATTCATGGGACTACTTTAAAGATAATGTGGGACTATGGAATAGATAGAAACCATTTCTGAGTCCATTAGCTTTGAAAAAGTTTTCTTGTGTAAGTTGGAAATATGAGTAAATAAAATAATTTTTCTACTATACCATTATCTAGAGGGTGATGGCAATAAAAGAAGACCATTTTAGAAAGAGAAAAAGATGAGGAATATGCTAGGACACTAGTTGAAAATAGTTGAGATGGTTAAAACACTGGAACTAGAGGAAAGGGAGTTATTACAGTAGAATTTACACTGATAAAGAGTGGAAGCTTCTATGAAATTCAATGGACAAGAGAGTGCCACTTGTCAAGCCACTAATGGATAGGATTTTGACTTCTTGGATATTAAAGTGACTATTTTCATTTGAATTTTTCTAAATATAGAAAAGTGATCAATAAGAGAGTGCCACTTGTCAAGCCACAAATGGATAGGATTTTGACTTCTTAGACATTGAAGTGACTATTTTCATTTGGATTTTTCTAAATATGGAAAAGTAGCCAAGAAGGCTTGGGGAGTTGACACCTAAGCTCATGTAATTTCCTAGATCTTGGGTGGCAAATAGATAACACATGGCCTATAAATAGAACATCATCCCCTCTTGCAATTTTAGCATCCATAGGAACCTCTTGCAATTTGGTCTCTTGAAGTTCCAAGGAAGAGGAAGAGAAGCTTTTGGGTGCACTTAAGCTTGGAGTGAGGTAGCAAGTTTTAATTAACTTTGATGTTATTGTGCATTATTGTTAGCATGTGAGTTGCCATTGATGTGTGATGCTATATGTCTCTACTCCTTGCTAAGAGTTTGGCCTTGGTTATGCACGTTAGAGCTTATTGCTATGAGTTTTGCCTTGGCTATCCATGTTAAAGCTCCTTGCTATGAAGTTTACCTTGTCCATTCACGTTAGAGTGGCTTAAAGTATGTTATGTAATAGCTCACAATAGTGGCTTAAACTTGAATGCTTAATGATGCTCGTAATATAACTGTTAATTGCCTCTTGCTATTGAGATTTCTATGAAATCTCACTCTATTTAAAATGCAAACTCTTTTAGGGGTTGAACCATCCGGAAGTAGGGAGAATTAATTCAAGGCTTAAATTGTATTAATGTTTCCCTTTTGATCATTTTGGTATTGTAATGAAATGCTGGACTGTTGTAATGCTGTGAAGACCACCTTCAATCAAACTTTTTGTGTAGCTATGAAACGATTTTAGATCTGTAATTTTGAAGTATTATATTACACATAATGAGCTTTAATTCCATAGGTAAAACGTTCAAATTGGATATGTGTACTATTTATGGCGGATTTCCAAAGTTAAGGTCATAAATCTGGAAAACAGTTTTTGAACCATTGGCACCATAACTCTTACGTACAGTCTCAAGATTTTCATGAAAGGATGTGGTTCTTTAAAGTATTGTTTCTATAAATTATACTTAAAGAGCTTTCTATAGGCTTTGGAACCACTCAATTTTTATTTTTCTAAATTTAGTTATGAATTTTCGAAGTTGGTAAAAAATTCAGGATTTACCAAATGAATAGTAACTGCCAATTCAAGTTTTCAGATTTCATTTCTTGGTCCCTAAGCTACCATTTCAGGTCCTAATGATCACAAATGGAGGTTAATAAGGTTTAGAGTTAAGGTATGACATTTTTGGTATCAGAGCGGAGGTTCTGGCATAAGATAGAATGTTCTGCTTAGTTTAACCCATTAGTTATGTGTTGTCTATGGATAAGGTTGTAGGTTAGTGAAGTTTTGCAAGAAGTTTAGTAATGGACTCTAGTGCTAACTCAGAAACCAATGTGAACCAAGCTAATACCCCTGATTTTGAGATGGAGGAAGACCCAGTAGAATAGGTATTTAGAGATGCCAACTTAGGACAATCATCTGTGACCTCCAATTTCACCCCTGAGTATTGGGTGCAATTGGTAGGGTGCTCATGGGAAGAATTAGTCAACCTCCTTGGACCTAGCTCCTTAGTGTATCCAGCTATAGGTTTAATTGATCCTAGTAGAGCTAATAGGTTTGACTACCTTAAGTCTAGTCATTATGTTGCTCCAGCTCCCAATCCTCTTGAGGTTCTTGAACCTATTATTTTGCCTTCACCTCCACTAGTTAAAGTCATACCTAAAATTAGAACCTATGCTTAATTAGTAGAAAGTATGAGATTCCTTGGGCACCACATTAGGAAGGATGTTAACCACGATGCAAGTACTTATCTAAATTTTTTCCAAGAGGTGAGATTGCTTTATAGGGCACTTGGAGAGGAGAACTCACCCTTCATAGAAGAAGAGTGGGTGATTGCTATGGCTAAAGAGTTTCCTAATACTCATAAGTGGCTCTATGAGATGACCAGATTGGACTACCATCCTCCTAATGGTGTGGAAGATTATATCCGAACCTGTGAGGGTTTTGTGACATTACCTTCCTATAGACCTCTTTGAGCCCTTAACATGAGCTAATGATGATGTATATGATGACTAACCTTAGGAGGTGAAGTCTAATTATATATGTACTTTTAGATTGGATGTTTAATGGCTGTATGAACTTATGTTGTTGAGAACTGTTGTGCTGCATGTAATCAATGTTTAATGTTTTATGCTTGCAATATAAGTTATGGTATTTATGTTCTTGTTCCTTCATTATTAGAACTTAGAAAGAAAATAGGATGGTAAGGACATGAAGGACTATGTTACTAGAGGAGCATAGGCATGGAGAGTCTAGGCAAGAAGGACCTAGGGCACATTTTGATCCCTTTCAATTAATTCTAGAAAGACTAGAGCAACAGCAAAAGACTATAAAAGATATGAGGGCAACACAGGCCCAACAGGAGCAGGAACAAGATGCAGCTATAGCAGCAGCAGTTATAGTAATAGTGGCAAATTTAAGGCAACCTGAAGTACCACTGCCTCAACCAGTCCTAGTGCTAGTCTAACCTATAGGACAGGTAGGACTAGTAGTTGATCCAAATGTTATTTAGTAATGGATTACTCTCTTTTGTAAGCATAATCCGCCTACTTTTGATAGAACATTCAATGTGCAAGCGACGGAGAATTGGATCAATAATTAGAAAAGATCTTCTGAGTATTAGACTGCCCTACTGAAACGAAGGCTCAGATGGCAATATACAAGTTAAAAAAGGATGCTGACTGATGGTGGAAGAACACCAAGATGTTACTTTAAGCTAGAGATACTCCTATAACCTAGGAGACATTCCTAGAATAGTTCTACGAGAAGTACTTTCTAAGGTCATTCAAGGATGAGAGGGAAGCTGAGTTCCTTAACCTGAAGCAGCAAGATAAGGAATCTTTGGATGAGTATCTTGCAAAATTTATTTGCCTCTCTCATTACTCTACCTATCTATATCATAGGGATGATGAGAGATAGATGACAAAGAAGATGGTTTATGGATTAAAACCATCTATACTGGAGGTGATAGCTCCTAGACAATTCAAGGAGTTCAACAAGGTTGTAGAGGCCTGCAAAATTACAGAGAGTAGTATGAATCATTATATAACAATTAAAAAGCCCATTACCAAGAACGGGAAAGCACCAGAAAGGAATGATCATGGTTCAGCCTCTTTCAATAGAAAGAACAAAGAAGAGAAAGAGGTAATGGAATAATAATAAGAAGGACAATAAGGGAGGCAAGCCTAGAGGAAACCAGCAGAAGAGCCAAGAGTGTGAAATCTATAGTAGGAACCATAGCGATAAGCCTTGCTTTATTGGATAGAATGTTTGTTTCACTTATGGCAAACCTAGACACTATACAAGAGAATGCCCTCAGAATGCTGACAAGCTGAGACCTTAGACTCAAGGAAGAGTGTTTGCCTTCACTCAAGAAGAAGCTTGTAAATCCCTAGATATGGTCCAAGGTACAATCAATATTAATAACTACCTTTTGATTACAATGTTTGATTTAGGTGCTAGTCATTCTTTCATATCATATGATTGTGTAAGGTGAATAGGTCTAGTTATTAATACTCTACCATATGATATATGTGTGTCTACTCTTACTTAGTATAGGGTAGTTATATCAAAGGTGTGCTTGAACTGCATTGTTTAGTATGAGCATTACTGCACTACCTTAGGTTTGATATGTATGCCTTTCCATGAGATAGATGTGATAATTGGTGTGAACTGGTTGTCTTCCCATAATGTGTTATTAGATTATAAGAAATAAAGGTAATCCTTCCTCCTAAAAAGATAAGCCCAAACCTTGAAGTTAAGCTAAACTTTATAATAAAAGCCCAAGTTGATAAGTGGCTACAGAAAGGTTGCTAAGGGTTTCTTATTTTCTTCTCAATGCAAGATGAGGTTGAAGATAGGCTAGAAAGAATTCTAATTGTCAATGAGTTTCCTAAAGTTTTCCTTAAAGAGATCAAGGGATTACCTCTAGACAGAGAAGTGGAGTTCTTAATTGACATTATACCTGGAGCAAGACCAGTTTCTAAGGCACCTTATAGAATGGCTCCTAATGAGATAGCAGAATTAAAGAAGCAAATTAAGGAGCTACTTGAGAAGGGTTTCATCTAACCTAGTATCTTACCTTAGGGTGCTCTAGTTCTATTTGTGAAAAAGAAAGATGGTAGTCTAAGGTTATGTATAGACTACAGAGAGCTAATAAGATCACGATCAAGAATAAGTATCCACTATCCAAAATTGATAATCTTCTAGATCAATTTACAGGAGCAAGTGTATTCTCTAAGATTGATTTGAGATTCGGTTACCATCAGCTTAGAGTTAAGTCTGATGATATCCCCAATATTGTGTTTAGAACTCGCTATGGGCATTATGAGTTCTTAGTGATGTTGTTTGGTCTAATGAATGCACCTGTGATATTCATGGACTACATGAACAAGATCTTCAGGCCTTATTTGAATCAATTCACGGTAGTCTTCATTAATGATATCTTGGTATACTCTAAGTCTTCATAATAGCATGAGGAGCATTTAAAAATTGTCCTGAGTACCTTAAAGAGAAACAGCTCTATGCCAAGTGTAGTAAATGTAAGTTCTAGATTTAGGAAGTCAATTTTCTTAGCCACGTAGTTTCTCGAAAGAGAGTAGCTGTTGACCCTAGGAAGGTGACAGTAGTGTTGAACTGGGAAAGACCTAAGACAGTGACTGAGATAAGAAGTTTTCTTAGACTTGCTGGGTATTATAGAAGATTTGTTAAGGACTTTTCTCAAATTGCTCTCTACTAAAAAAGCTCACCAGGAAGAACCAACTATTCTTATGGGATGAGAAGTGTGAGGCTAGTTTTCAAGAGCATAAGAAGAAGCTCACCTCTACTCCTCTACTTGTAATCCTTGATCCTATGTAGAATTACGTAGTCTACACAAGTGCTAGCAAGCAAGGACTGAGATGTGTGCTAATGTAATAAGGTCAGGTTGTAGCCTATGCCTCACAACAGTTGAAGTCTTATGAGGAGAATTATCCAAGCCATGACCTGAAGTTGGCAACAATAGTTTATACACTGAAGATTTAGAGACATTACCTGTACGGAGCAACAATAGAGTTGTATTATGACCACAAAGAATTAACATAAGACAACGTAGATGGATAGATCTACTTAAAGATTATGATTTCCAAATCAAATATCATCTAGGTAAGCCAAACGTGGTTATAGATGCTCTAAGCAGGAAGACGGTACAAATAGCATCATTGATGATCAGAGAGCATAAGCTATTAGAGGACTTTAGAGATTGTGCTCCTTCATATCAGATGCAAGTAGCTAAAAGAGGGGAAATGCAATTTATAGCTCTGCTTGATGATCAAATCAAAGAAGCGCAGCAACAGGATTAGTTGGTAAAAATCTTAAAGGAGACATTACTTAAAGGAGAAACCCAAAACTTTAAGATTTCTGAGAAGGGATTATTGAAGTTTAAAGGAAAAATATATGTCCCTCCAGTAGCTAACTTGAGAGAAAAGATTCTAACTGAAACTCACAAGAGTCTATATACTCTTCATCCAGGAATGACCAAGATGTATCATAATATCAAGGAGTTATTTTGGTGGCCTAGTATGAATAGAGATATCACGAGCTACATATCAAAGTATCTTACTTGCCAAAAAGTAAAGATAGAACACTAGAAGCCTACAGGGAAATTACAGCCACTGGATATTCCTAAGTAGAAGTGGGATAGCATTTCGATGGATTTCATAATAGGATTGCCACTTATGTCAATGAAGCACAATGCAATATGGGTCATTGTGAACTAATTAACCAAATCAGTACATGTCCTCACAGTTAATGTGAAGGATCCTTCTAAAAAGTTAGCAAAGCTATACACAAAGTAGATTTTAGGCTACATGGAGTTCTAAGTAGTATCATTTCTGATAGAGTTCCAAGGTTTACATCTAAATTTTGGCAATCTTTACAAAAAGAAATGGACACTACTCTCCATTTTAGTACAGCCTATCATCCTCAGTCGAATAGTCAAACAAAAAAAGTGATTCAAACCCTAAAGGACATGTTACGAGCTTGTGTGCTTGACTTTGGAGGTAATTAGGATGTATACTTACTACTAGTTGAATTTGCATATAACAACAGTTACCATTCCAGTATTCAAATGGCTCCCTACGAAGCACTTTATGGAAGGAAGTGTAGATCTCCCTTATGCTAGACAAAGCTTAGTGAGAGAAGAATGTATGGTCCTGACATAATAGATCGTACCTCTCAACAAATTGAAATGATCAAGCAAAGGCTTTTGACAGCTTAAAGTAGATAGAAAAGTTATGCAGATGTTAGGAGAAGGCCTTTGGTGTTTGATATTAGGGATCATGTTTTCCTCAAAGTATCTCCAACTACAGGAGTTGGTCGATCTCTTAAGACCAAAAGTTAAGCCTGAAGTATGTTAGACCATTCTAGATGCTTTCTAAAGTTGGACCAATAGCCTATAAATTGGCCATTCCCCCAAATCTCAGCCAAATTAATGACGTTTTCCATGTTTCCCAGTTGAAGAAGTATCATCCAGACCCTACTCACATCATTCAATATGATAATATTGAGATTCAAGACAACTTATCTTTTGAGGTTGGACCAGAGCAAACCATAGATTAAAAGGTCAAGCAGCTATGAAACAAGCAGATCCCTCTGGTCAAGGTCATTTGGAAAAGATTATCATCAGAGGAAGAAATGTGGGAAACAGAAGAGGAAATGAAGGAGAAGTATCCAAAGCTTTTTACTTGAGGTACACTATAAATTTTGAGGACAAAATTTATTTTAAGGGAGGGGGAATGTCATATCCCAAAATTTCCATAACTTGAATATAAAGCATGTATTAAAGGTTTATGGGGCCAAAGTAGGGAAAAGAGAAAGATAAAATGAACAAAAAGGCTCTGTGAATGTTTAGTCATAGTGAACGGCCAAAAATTTAAAATCTAAAATTTAAACTTTTCTTTAAAAAATCCCAAATAAATACCTAAAAGACGAAATAAATTCTAAGAAAATAAATGCGACTACTTTAAAAATAATGTGGGACTATGGAACAGATAGAAAACATTTTTGATCCATTAGCTCTGAAAAAGTATTTCTTGAGTAAGGTGGAAATATGAGTAAATAAAATAATTTTTCTATTATACCATTATCTAGAGGGTGATGGTAATAAAAGAGGACCATTTTAGAAAGAGAAAAGGATGAGGAATATGCCAGGACATTGGTTGAAAATAGTTGAGATGGTTAATACACTGAAATCAGAGGAAAGGGAGTTATTTCAGTAGAATTTATATTGATAAAGAATAGAAGCTTCTATGAAATTCAATGGACAAGAGAGTGCCATTTGTCAAGCTACCAATGGATAGGGTTTTGACTTCTTGGACATTGAAGTGACTATTTTTATTTAGATTTTTCTAAATATGGAAAAGTGATCAATAGGAGAGTGCCACTTGTCAAGCCACTAATGGATAGGATTTTGATTTTTTGGACATTGAAGTGACTATTTTCATTTGGATTTTTATAAATATGGAAAAGTAGTCAAAAGGCTTGGGGAGTTGACACCTAAGCTCATGTAATTTCCTAGATCTTGGGTGACAAATAGATAACACATGGCCTATAAATAGAACATCATCCCCTCTTACTAGTGCAATTTTAGCATCCATAGGGAACTTCTTGCAATTTGGTTTCTTGAAGTTCCAAGGAAGAGGAAGAGAAGCTTTTGGGTGCACTTAAGCTTGGAGTGAGGTAGCAAGTTTTAATTAACTTTGATGTTATTGTGCATTATTGTTAGCATGTGACTTGCCATTGATGTGTGATGCAATATGTTGCTACCCCTTGCTAAGAGTTTGGCCTTGGTTATGCATGTTAGAGCTTATTGCTATGAGTTTTGCCTTGGCTATGCATATTAAAGCTCCTTGCTATGAATTTTACCTTGTCTATTGATGTTAGAGTGGCTTAAAGTATGTTATGTAATAGCTCACAATAGTGGCATAAAGTTGAATGCTTAGTGATGCTCGTAACATAACTGTTAATTGCCTCTTGCTACTGAGATTTCTATGAAATCTCACTCTATTTAAAATGCAAACACTTTTAGGGGTTGAACCATCCGGAAGCAGGGAGAATTGATTCAAGGCTTAAATTGTATTAATGTTTCCCTTTTGATCATTTTGGTATTGTAATGTAATGACTGTTGTAATGCTGTGAAGGCAGTGTCCTTCAATCAAACTTTTGATGTACCTATGAAAAGATTTTAAATCTTTAATTTTTCATGATTATAGTACACATAATGAGCTTTAATTCCATAGGTAAAACGTTTAAATTAGCTATGTGTACCATTTATGGCGGATTTCCAAAGTTAAGGTCATAAATCTGGAAAACAGTTTTTGAACCATTGGTACCGTAACTCCCACGTACAGTCTCGAGATTTTCATGAAAGGATGTGGTTCTTTAAAGTATTGTTTCTATAAATTATACTTAAATAACTTTCTATAGGCTTTGGAACCACTCAATTTTTATTTTTTTACATTTAGTTATGAATTTTCAAAGTTGGTCAAAAATTCTGGATTTACCAAGTGAACAGTAACCGCCAATTCAAGTTTTCAGATTTGATTTCTTGGTTCCTAAGCTACCATTTAAGGTCCTAATGATCACAAATGGAGGTTAATAAGGTTTAGTGTTAAGGTGTGATAGGCAAGGAAGCTATGGTTAAGAGGAAGAGAGACAACATGGGGAGGTTTGAATCTTCTCTAGGTCTGTCAGGCAGTGTATCATAGAAGCCCAGTTATAGCTCAAGTAGTTTTAGAGCTTTAGGGAAAAGGATTTTCACTAGAGGTTCTCAAACCCAATCAATTCAGAGGGGTTTAGTGCAGCAAAGTACTGGAATGAGAATTGGATCTTCACAACTTTCAAGGAAAGCCTCTAATGTACCAGCTCTTACTAGATCACCTCAATGTAGTATATGCGGCAAATTCCATGTGGGCAAGTGCTGGTCTTGCTTCAAGTATGGTAGGTCGGGAGTAGCAGTCTACCATTCCAAGATGAGTCTTTTTCATGACACAAGAAGAGACTAGAGTGTCTTTAAACCTGATTAAAGGTATAATCTCTATCTATGTAGTAAGATAAAAGCATTGTTTGACTCTAGGGCTACACATTCTTTAATTTTAGAAGAATGTATAAATAGGTTGAAGTTAAAGCTAAAAGAATTTTTGTATTGATAAAAGTTACTACCCCTTTGAGATCCTCAAATATTACTAGCAAGGTTTGTCAAAAGATAGAGATTGTGTTCAAGGATCAAGTCTTTGTGATAGATTTAATCAACATTCCTATAAAAAGGATTGATGTAATTGTTAGTATGGATTGGCTAACAGCTAACAATGCTACACTAGATTGTGCCAAGAAACTAGTTTCTTTAACAACATTGACTATAGGATCTAGTTTTGTTAAGCAGACTAAATCTCTATTAGTTATGCAAGTCAAGAAGTTGATTAAGTAGTGTTGTGCTTACATAGTGATTATTGAAGCTAGTAGTATGTATGATAGGGGCATTGAGAAGATCAGAGATGTAAGTGAATTCCCAGAGGTATTTTTAGAGGAGATATCTAGATTACCTCCTGAAAAGGAAGTTGAGTTTTTAATAGATTTGGTTCCTGAAATTGAACCTATTTCCAAAGCTCTGTATCAGATGTCGCCATCAAAATTAGCTGAGTTAAAGAAGTAGATTGAAGAACTGCTGGATAAGGGGTTTATCAAACTGAATGTGTCACCCTAAGGATCGTTGGTGTTATTTGTGAGAAAGAAGGATGGCAGCTTGTGCCTTTGTATTGAACAAGGTGATAGAGAATAAGTACCTTTTGCCTAAGATCGATGACTTGTTAGATCTATTAGCTGGAGCCTTAGACTTTTCTAAAATTAACTTGAGGTTAGGGTACCATCATGTGTGAGTCTGTTCAGAGGATGTACCCAAGACAACTTTTAGGACATGGTATGGGCACTATGAGTTCCTTGTCATGCCATTTGGTTTGACCAATGCACCTGCGATATTCATGGACTATATGAACCGTATATTCAAGCCATACTTAAACCAGTTTGTTATGGTTTTCATTGATGACATTCTGGCTTTCATTGATGGAATCTCAAGATTGTGCTTTAGATTCTAAAAGAGAAGTGATAGGTTAGAAATATTCTAATAGTAAATTCTAGTATGTGTGTCATGGCACATGAAGAACATGTTACAGCATATAGTCCTGTTCTGCCTTAAAATGTCATTTTACTTCCATTTTATTTCTTTAATTTGTAATGATGATTTTGTTGCTTTCATTGTGATTAAATATGAATTTTCACCATATTTGAAATCATTTTGAAATGGTATAAGTTGAGATCCTAAATCTTTTCATAATTTCAAACCTTTTATAGTTTTTAACTATAAATGGTACTAAGTATGCATGATAAAATTGTAATGTCTGTATGGGCATTACAACAAACATTGACTACCTTATTACCAGTTTTGTCACCATTACCATTGCCCTTCATGCCACCACCGCCACCACCTTTCATGCAACAACCACCCTACTACATGTAGTATGCCCCTATCCAGACGATGCCTCTACCCCTAACATGCCTAATGGCCATATTTACACCTTAATTGGCATATTTACACCACCACCATTACCCTTCGTGCCACCACCACTACCACCTTTCATGCAACAGCCACCCTACTGCATGCAATATGCCCCTGTCCAAACAATGCCTCCACCCTTAACATGCCTAATGGGCATATTTACACATCTTAATAAATTAGGAATATATATATATATATATATAGGGTTAAAGTGCATTTTTTTTTCCTTGTACTTTCCTTTGAGGATCATCGGGCATCCTATACTAATAGGTGGGGCATTTTTTCCCTTAAATGTTTTTCCAAAGTAGGAAAAATCCTCCTTTATTAGTAATCCATTAACTCTGCTGATTTTTACAAACATGGCGTGTCCTTTAGTGCTAATTTATCTCTAAACTTTTTTTATGAGAGTTGGGCACCTTGAAATCTTGTTAAATTAAAATTTAATAAATATTATTAAGACATTTAAATTTTTAATATTTAATTTTAAATATCATTATTTATAACTAGTCATAAAAAATTTATAAATTATTTTTTAAATATTAATAGCTTGAACTAGTTTTTTAGAAATTTATAATGACTTGCAAATTATGTGTGAAGATTTAAAAATAATAATAATAACAATGGTATTTTCAAATAAAATATAGAAAATAACCTTATAAGAAAATTAATAATGACTAAATCCTTTAAATATTTTAGGTCATTCTCTATAATTTTTTGGGTTAACTAACCGTCTTCCTCTAAAATGTTGCACCATCCAAATTTAATAATTTGATATTTTTCAACTTGCATTAAAAAGGAAGAAGTGAACATCCAAATGGATAAAATTAATATTGTCTTGTTAAATCTACAACTCATTTCTTCCATTTTAAAATTGGAAACACATTACATTATCTAAAAATATCAATTACGAACAAGTAACACTTCAATTCTAAATATCCTTTAAATTGACCAAAAAATTATAGAGAATGACCTGGAAAATTTAAGAAACTTAATTAATATTAATTTTATTAAAAGATCATGTTTTAATAAATATTAAATAAATAACAATATTTATTAAATTTTAGTTTATCAAAATTTCAGGGTGCTTGATGCTCCTATAAAAAGAGTTTAAGGACAAATTAGCACCAAAAGACATACCACATCATCAAAAAAATGGCAAGATTTATGGATCACTAATGGAGGGGGATTTTTGCTTCATTGGAAAATGGTTTAGGGGAAAATGCCCCACTTATTAGTATAAGGTGGCCAAGGCTTCTCGACAGAAAATATAGGAGGAAATACAGTTTAACTAATGTATATATGTATATGTGGGGCCCCTTTTTATGTGGTATATTAGGGGTTATCTTGACATACTTTTAGTTTGGTATCAAATCCCCTCTTCCCACACTTATCTAAAATTCATATGTAATTCTCTTATGCTAACAAATTGTATTTTGATGTATAAAAAATGATCTTAATGAAATATGGTGGATGTAATTCCCTATTACCTCTTATGCAATTTAATTTTTATTTCTTTGAATGTGGTATGATTTAAAGGAAAGAAAAATACATGGTTCCTTTTAATTCTTAAATAATAATAATAATATATAGACTAACAATTTTTATGAACATTCTTACCAAACTAAACTATCTTGGTGAGGGAGGTTACACTGGACAATTATGACACTCATACATGTAATTTGAGAAGGGGAAATCTATAGTTTGAAAGTGAGTATGGGAATCTTTAGTTAAATAACTCCTCACAATTGGAGAGCGGGGCTAATTCGTACACATGCGTTAGTTTTATATGTTTAATAGCCTATGGATTTGGTAATAAGATTGGATGCATGATCATAAGTAATAAATATCATTGATATACATGCCTTAGTTATTGAGATTTTATATCTCACTCCTCATGGTTTAATGTTTTTAGGAGAAGACCTGACTAGGAGAAAAAGGCAAGGTCTTTGAGGCTAAAGATGCATGAGTGTAAAGTCTCTAGCCAAGTTATATGTGTATTTGAATATTTATGTTGCCAACGAGTCATTTCATGTTTAACTATATTTGATTTTTTCCTACTTGCATATGTAACTCTATATATATTGATTGGGATATGTATGCTTTTGTATTTATTGAGTGTGGTCTAAGCCCCTATAGGTTTAATGGTTAGTGAGCTTGTTTATGGGGACCTGTTTGAGTTTTAGCATTTTGAGATTGTGAAACAATCCCAAGTGTCCGAATTCTCCATGTGTTATCAATTGGAGTGGGACCTCAGTCATTAGTTAGTATTTGTTCTCCTCTTTATATGGGCATTTCATTCATCTTAATTGGAGGCTCATAGGTCTAAGCCCCTATAGGTCTAATGGTTGGTGAGCTTGTTGTGCATGCTAAAAGTTGGCTCTGGTTAGCTGGTATGTCAACTTTATTGTCAACTAGCTTAAGTCATAGTGAATCTTGTGTCAGCCTAGCATGTCATAGTGGGGGTCAATAATGGTAGATGGTGCTTGTAATGTCCACCTTGACATTACTAAGATAACACTCTAACACACTATTGTGATAACCAAGATTAATTAAAATCCCTAAGAAAAGTCATCACAACCCAAGAGTTTAAAAGTAAGTAATTTAAAATACTGAGATCCCAAGAAAACCCTTTTTCAAAAACCATTTAAGCTCAAACTATAATTTAAAATAACGTAAACAAGGGGCAATAAAAGCATGGAAACACATATAGCATTTAAAAGCACAATTAGAGGAATCTGAAAAATTCTAAATTTTTGCCTATCCACTATAGCACAAGCCTTCTCTCACTATGATAGATGGCACAGAGAGTTGTGCTCTTGCTGGCACATGCGCCATGGCATGATTGCCATGTATTGTTACACACACTTACTGTTATGACAGCACCTAGGACCAACTTCCAAAGCACACTATTTGCCATTTGATATCTGATTTGAGTAGTTCAAGTGTCTAGATGTAGCTTTTTGAGCCCTTTAGCTATTAGCACTAGTCACATATCTAAATTCTCAACCATTAAAAAGTTAGACACTCAAATCCAAGATGGTCTATTTTCACCACATACCACACTTAAGGGTGTCCAAAACACACAACCTAATGCCAATAGCTTTGAAACCACTTGGACCAACTCAAATAGACCACAAACAACTTAATAGGAAAACCAAATCACAATAATAACAATCCATACACAAAATGACTACCAAACCCCAAATTCACAATAATATAAAGGGGTGAATAACATTCATCATAAATGTCATTTCAACCATTACAACACACAATTAATACAAGTATATCACTTGTACTAGTATATTGGCCATTCACAATCATTTAACCATAAGCACATCAATTAGGCTGAGATACGCACACATTCCATTAATTTTCATACAAGTGATTCAAAAGGTGCATGAAATCTTAAGTTGGCATAAATTTCATTACATATTCGTTACAAAACCAAAACAGGAAAAGGAAGAGCTATACAAACAAAGCTCTTTACTCTTCAGTCATTCCTTCCTTCTCGTTGCCCTTATCAGAGCCCTTACCTATAAAATATAACCACGAGGTGATATAAACATCTTAGTACCAAAATAATTTACTACTATCAATTAACATGTATAATTAGAAGCGAGTAAAGCTTATATATGTCAAATATAATCATTTAGCATATTCAAACATATCCTTTTTTTATAAACACAAGTCATTTCCTACTCTAGCATGATCATTCTACCATTCAAACCTCCATATCACCCGGACTAAAACTATAGGCTCTTAGACCTAGTGCACATTCACAATAGCTTGAGCATACCTTCAGTGATAGGATCACCTAGCCAAAGGTGTTTTATCCTACTTCTAGACTATGGTTTCCCCCTATAACACACGAATCAAGGTATCGTTATTCTAACACTGCATTACTTATGCTAAGGAGCATTAATCTCTAATGCCATATCCTATTTGGATACTAAGAAGATAATCTCTAACACCGTACCTTACTACTCCTTCTTATGGGTGAACTCTCACCCTCTATCATGATCATGCTTATATTTACCATGCATACCACATGTTTATATCCAAACTACCTTTAACTCATATAAGAGGTTTTCACTACTTCCATTGTTTTAAAATCATTTCTAATGCATAAAAACATTATTTTGCAATATGCAAGACTTTCAAAACACATGTAGACAATTTACATATCTACTCACAGAAAGTTAAGCACTTTAATTTATTAGTGTAAATTATTTTGTCACAAAAAGGGTTACCATGGTCTAATGTTTGCTCCATATGTTCCACCCACACAATAACATTAACACTTAATCTACACAATTAAGTGATAATTATCAATTATCACTATAATAAACCCTAAAATTACTTGATTTCTAGTACCCATTACACCCAAAATCCTTATTTAACAACATCAACCCTTTTAACACACTCCAACAATCCTATTCAACACCCAAATACCCCAATATCATCAACCATTTATTCACATTGTCCCAAAACTCATAAATTATACCCAGGGTTCGTTCAAAATCTCAACAAAAATTCCAAATCCATACAAAACCCATAAACTTAAGGTTAGAGGCTTGATTTAACTCCCTAAGACCTTAACTAAGTCAATGGATTCAATCTAAACTCAAGGAAAAAAAAATCACAGGCCCTATTGCCCAAAAAAGTTAGAAATTTTACATAAAAGGGAAGAAAAGGAAATATAGAACTTACCTAAGGTGAATCTTACTCTAAGTGCTTCTAAATTGATCTCAAGGTCGTGCCCTAGCAACACGAGTTCGTCCTCCTTTGTCTCTCTTGTGTTTTTCTCTTTCTCCTCCTCTAGTTTCTGCCTAATCGTGTATTTGATATACATAGATTTTTGCACATACGCTGTAGTGCATTAGTGCATCCATTGTGATGCATGGTACAAAGAATTCCATACATGAATTGAACCTCTCTTCATGCCATGGTCTACTCAAACTTTGATCTAACCCTCTTTTAAGGCTGTCCAATAATCCATTAGCTATATCAATATCCCAAAAGCATCATTAAATCAAAATTCACTTAATTTTATCAATATGCCCTTCTAAATACTTAAAATTCCTATATGTGAAATTTAGGATGTTATAGTGCTATTAGCCATAATGGATGCTCTTTGTACCATGAGCCACAAGGCAGGTGTTTTTGGCCATGGCAAATGGTCTTATTTGTGCTAAATGACTCTTTCGACCTCCTTTCAATATATTTTCAATTCTAATCTTTTCCATACTTCCCAAACTCATTTTACTCTAATTCTTAAGGATTAAATAATTTTCAAATATTAATTTTTTATTTTTTAAATAATTCCTTTTGGGATCCCAATTATCAACAATTTTTATACTTAGCTATTTTGGGTTTTACTCTGCCAAAGTTGATTCTTTTCTACCATGATAACCTTTTATGTTAATTTGTTGGTTTTTTAAGTATTACTATGGTATTCTATGATGTAGTTTAGTGTGATTAAATGTGAAGTTAAATTGAGGTATTATATTGACTGTTATCTACTAAAGTGGAAACATTTTGTTGACTTCAAAAGTTTTGTGCTATAATGCGACTTGTCCTCACGTGATCTAGTTTCCATACATAAGAGTTTTAGCCTTAAAACCATTCTTGATCTCATCCTCACAAGTTTAAGCCCAATACACATGAGCTGTTGAGTTACAAGAGCAACTTGAGCACTTCATGAAAAATACTAATCTTGTGTTTTGAAGCCTTGTTTATCCCATACTCGTGAGTTCTAGAAAGCATCGAATTTTAGAGTTCTAGAGAAGCTTGAACTTTGCTTGACTTAAACATACAAATTCTATAGAGCATCCATGCGAGTTTAAGAATAATAGAGTGGAACTTGCTTTTGCCCATCTAAAACATGCGAGTTTTAACTAATTCACTTGAGCTTTAAAGGTTTGACACACATTAAATGAACTTTACAGAAAAAGGTGTTTTTCACAGAAAACTCCTTCCATACTCAACCCAATGGCTCTTAATGATTATATTATGTTTTCAACGACTATTTCATTCCATATGTTATAAATATAACACTCCAAATTTCTTTTAACAAGAGATTAAGCTTGGAAATCATTGAATTGTGAAATTTCTATCCTTATTGTTCTTATTTTATGAAATTCATTGTTCGTGAATCAATGTCTTCATATCTCCATCATTTGAGTATAAGTGTTTCACTGTACTCATTTTAACTCTTAAAGAGAGTTTTTATTGAGTTTATTTATTCGAAATCCTTGTAAAGGTGATAGATCACTATTAGAAAAATCAAAATTAGTAATGGATAAATAGTGATAGATTGAAAATCTATCACTAAATATAACAATTAGTGATGGAATGGTAATGGAAGTGAAAATATGCACTATTTTATCAAAACATTTAAACTCAGTGAAAGATTGGTTTCTGTCAGTAATTTTTATTACTAAAATATTTTAATTAGTGAAGCATTTGCGACGAACACAATATCTATCACTATTGTGTCAAATAAATAAATAAATAAATGTAGTGACAAAATATATTATCCTTCACTAATATTTATTTTCTAAATGTAATAATTAAGTAGCAATAGTTCAAGAAAATGTTGAATATATTTAATTTACAATTAATTAAATTAATAATTATATTAATTTAAAACAGAAAGAATAAATAAAAAATAATCATGTAAATTAAAAAAGAATCACTCCTTTTACCTTGTTCAAGTTTTGACTTTTTTTTAACAAATTATTCTATACAGTAATGTTTAAAGATTAAAAGTTTCACTAGTATTTTTGTTAATCTTTTATTTTAAAGACACCCTGACTAGTCTCAAATATAAGTATTTTTTAAGCAAACTTTAGTTCAAAATATAAGTAATTTAGTAATTGTAGAAATTTTCTTCCCATTTTACCCATTATATTTGTTTACCTGGAATAACTTTATGACATTCTTCTTCTTACTCATCATTAGTAATTGAGACCAAGGATAAAAGGAAAAAAATACTATTTGTAATGAGAATAAAGATTTTATTGGTAAACAAATTATTGTTGAAAGTTGCTTATATTTTTTATCAGGGTGTACCTTTTTAAAAAATTATAAATATGTTTTGTGTGTGTGTGTGTGTGTGTGTTTCTTTATATAAAAATTTGAAGAAAAAACTGAAATGTGCTTCAAGCAAAAGTGACATAATAAGGAGGTTAAAGGCACCTCAAACATGAGGTCCTTGTTTTGAACAGGGAGGGGCACAACTCTTTAAATTAAATCTCAAGTGAGTGAGGTTTGGGGGAGGCATGTGTACGATTGAGATTATTTTGTTGGTGGGGGGGGGGGGGCGTCACAAATAATATAATAAGTTTTTTTTAGTAATGAAATCAATTACAATCAATTAATTAAATAATAGTGACAGATTTTAGTGACGGATAATATCCCTCACAAAATTAGTCATGGATATATTTATGTCATATGGATTAGTGATGTTGTATTTTTTTATAGATTTAGTGACAAAATTTTTTGTCAATAAATAAGATTTGTCACTAAATAAGATTTTTCATTTAGTGAAAGATTTATCCCTTATTAATATCATTTTTTCTAGTAGTGGATTTACCATTATTGGCAAAGAGTAAATCATGTTCTATGCTTTTCATTTTCATTATTTCTCTTGAATTTACTAATAAAATTGAAATATTACACACTCAACATTATAAAATTAAACATAATTAGAATAATGGCTTTAATTTTATAAAAAAGAATAATGGTTTTAAAATTACCAAAAAAAAGAATTATGGTTTTAAAACTTGAATCCATCATTGAACTGGACAATATATTGCTTTGAGGCCAGCAGTTTAACCATAATTGCATGGAAGTTGCACAGATAATGATTAATTTAATTTATTTTTAATTTTATATATTGAATATAATATTAGAGATGATATTTTATAAAATTTCGTTTTAAAAAATTAAATTTATAGAATGAGATTATATAAATATGTTATTTTTTGCTATTAAATAGTAAAAGAAATTGAAAGTAAGAGAGTGAGAGGTTGAATTTTCTCAATTTAGCAAATTGTTATCATAGGCTTTGAAAATTACTCTGAATTTATTTAATATTAAAAAATTGAGATTTATTATATGAATAAAATAGTAAAACATCAATCACTTTTTAGAAGGTTTATTAATTTAAAAATAAAATATAGATAAATACTAGGATGTATAAAGATTAAATATATGTTGTTACATTAAAAACAAATAGTTCAAAACTGAAGCAAAAATTATTCATGAAAGATCAAAGATATTTAGGAAAAGAAGAAGAGAAACATGCCAGTGTTAAGTGTTGTGCATGCTGCATAGTCAAATTCTCGCACCAAAAAGGCAAGTATGGCAATAGGGCCGCTTCCAATAAAAGCAGGGGTTAGTTGTGGGTAGTGTGGAAGATACAACTACGTGAACTGCAATTGAATTATCATTATTGAAACCAGTCCGGTTTTGATCGGTTCTTATTTATTCAAATCTAGAGGTTATTTAGCGTCATATATTTGATCAGTTTTCGATATAACTAGTTGAATTGACTAGTCTAATTTAGTTTTTAAAATAATTCTTAGGATCTAAAAAAATCATGTGCGTATCACACTTTTTCTTTTCCTATGTTTCTCATAATATCTTAAATAAAAGAAAAAATTTTAGTCTAGATTCCTTAGCCAAACATAATAAAAAATACAGCCCCTTAAAGTTTAAAATTTTACTACAGATCAAGGATAGTAAAATGAAATTAAAATAATAAAAAAATGAAAAAAAAATTAACCCTCTTTTACATTTTTTTAAATATTCTCCAATTAACTGCAAAATACACATGATGGATGACGAAAACACACTTGGAGCTGCTTCCTTTTCATCTCTTGTTCCTTCGGCATCCCCCTTTGATAGGCACATTCCTCAGTGCGACACGGCGAGTCCAATATCTCCAATAGGTCTTCCAGAAATTGCAAGGCTAAGATAGGCTGTAGTTGTTGAAGTAACAAAACTTGGCGTTGGTAGATTCACATTTGGGACATTTCAAAGAAACCTCCAGCATGGGTATGTTCGCCACATCCGAGCTCAATCAGGCCATGGTGGAGGTAGTGAAGGCGAAGGCGGTGATAGAAGCTGCTGTGGTTGCAGCTAAGAGCTCGCACCATCGGTGAGACTACCCATATGATGACAATGAGGAGGAGGCTGCTGTAATAATAATAAAACAAAGGGAGCAAATGAGAGAATAAAAAAACAAAGAAGGAAGCAAAGAAATGAATTGAATATCATTACTATAAAATAAACCTACAAGAACGCTTTATTTTGGCCTTTAGGAGCACTTCAAAAGCACTCCTATATCTAATGCTCCTGAATCGCCAGACAACCAATGGCGATGTGTGACCCACCAAAAATAGCTTCTTGAGAATGGTGACAAGACGCAAGTACACAGTGCGATAGCGCAAAGGTGCGTGTGAGACTAGACCAACAAAAACAACATGACCAAGTGATAGAACTTATTTATTACACACTTATCAATATCAATTAGGACCATTTTATTAATGTTTTATCATCTCAAAGTGCACACATTATATTAAATTAAAAAATCACGCAAGTGTTTAAGTTTATTGCACTAGGGGTATTTTGGTCCAAAAAATACATTTTTGAGAAAATGTACAAAAAAAATTGATAAAGTTTATTTATGTCCAGAAGATGAGTGATCAAATTAGATTTTTACAATTCATTTTCGTTTGGGTGTAATTAAATAAAAAGTCAACACTTTCTTGAGTGTCCTAATTTAACCTAGTTTTCAGTTTGCCTTTGTGTAAAAACTTTTATATAATTTTGTGCAGTCTAAAACTTAGTTATTTTAATAAAATCTCCCTTCCAATTATAAATTTAATTCTGAACTTTAATTACATTTAGTTATGTCACATGTTATTTAATTTGGATGTGTGAACATACATGTAAAGATAAAATTCGAAATGAGCACGTACGCGAAAAAGTGAGGGTGGCACCTATTGAGGAAAAAATGGTAGAAAATCGGTTGAGATGGTTTGGGCATGTACAAAGAAGACTAAGAGAGGTACCAGTAAGAAGAGTGGAACATATAACTTTGAGTCCGATTAAGATAAGTAGAGGAAGGCCTAAGAGAACACTTTTGGAAGTTATTGAATGCGATCTGTTAATTAATAATATTCCTAAAAGCTTGATAAATGATAGAGCACAATCCAACCCCACCTAGTGGGATAAAGGCTTGTTGTTGTTGTTTGTTGTTGTACATGTTATTTAATTAAATTATGCAATTTGTGTGACATAAGTGGCATCTGACTTGTGCATCAATTAGGCAATTGAAGTCAACAATTCTTGAGGTCAAAGGCTGATAGTTTGGGATGTTTTTCTGCCTAGATTTAATTAGCTTGAAAATGTGGATGACACATGAAAAATTAGACACATATTAGAATCATCTACAAGCCAATAGAAAGGTGCCACCTTACAAGTATGATAAGGCTCCTATTTCCTTTGTAATTTCTTTTCTTTTTTTTTAATTAGCATTCAGCTGATGGTAAACACATTAGAGCATGCCATTCAGCCCCTAATCAGATCATCCATCTCATTTTTCATTTTATCTTGCATTCTCTCTTCTTGTTCATAGTGTTCTTCATTTTCTCTCTTTTGTTCTTCATTTTTCAGCACCATATCTCCCATTTTTAGCCACCAAACTTTCACAAAACACGCACCATTGTTCTTTTCTCTTCATTTTCGTCCCACCCTTTCCATTTTCATAAGTATCCAAGCTCTTCTTCTTCATCCAAAGTGCAATGGGCTTCGGCCTTGAAGCTTCTATCCTTAGCTTCTTGAAGATGATGAAGATTGGCAAAGTTCCTTTGTGGAATCCTAGAGAGATATAGATGGAGGATGAGTCTTGAACTTCAAATTGGCTAAGTTATTTTGTTTCCTATCCTCTTCTCTTTTTACTAGATAGTTAGATTCTTAAATCTAGGGTTTGATCATTTTAGCTTGTAAATTCTAATTTGAATTTAATGTTGATGTAAAGAGAAGATGGTTTTTTTTTCATTTAATTTCTTCCTTGGACAGCCATGGTGATTTTAGCTACTAAGTGTTTGGCACATGATTTTGTCTTTTTGATTTAGTGAATTACTTGTGTTAATATTGCATAATCTTGTGGTGTTAATGCTTGAGTTGTTGAGTATCTTGACATAATCTTATGGTTACTCAATTTCACTATTTGGCCATGGCATTTAAGGGAGAAATATCAGTGACTCACTTAGCTAATTTTTACACTAATTGGTTAATTGAACTAGGAACTTTAATCTAAGACATAGGGAAGTTAGCTACTTAGGATAATTTTCTTAAGTCAAGAGGAAATAGAAGCCTAATTTAGCCTAATCATAAGACGATAATGAGTCCAAAATCACCTAATCTCTAAGGTTCCTACTTTTGAAAAGGGGAAGTTCAATCCATTCACTTAGCTAGCATTTTATTTTCTTGTCAATTAGGTAAACTAGGTTAGTAATTAGTTTATCAAAATTTTCACAATTTTGGGTGACTTATTGCATTAGGTAACCTTTAATTAGACTAAAACTATAACATCCTGATTTTTTAATCCTATGATAGGAAATTAGTCGCTTATCCTCAAAATTACACTAAAGCTAACCCTAATGCAATATAGGGCCAACCCTAGGTCATCTCCCAAGAAATGGTTTTAAGTCTAATTGAAAGTTATCTAGTGAAATAAATCAACCAAAGTTTGTAGGAATTTAGTTACCTAGCTAATTACCTAATATGCAAGTAATTAAAATGCTAGTGAAAGTGAGTGAAATGAACTTTCCTTTTCACAATAATGGAACCCTAGAGATTAATTGATTTTGGACTCATTATCTTCTCATGATTAGGCTAAGTTTAGCTTCCCTTTCCTCTTGACTAAAGCTGTCATGACTTAAGAAAATTATCCTAAGCCAATTAACCTAATTAGCTAACCTCCCTAGGTCTTAGATTAAAGTCCCTAGTTCAATTAACCAATTGGTGAAGACATTAGCCAAGTGATTCACTCAAAATCCTCTCTCAACAGCCATGGTCAAACACATAAATTGAGCAACCACAAGATTATGTCAAGCTACTCAACAACACAAGCATTAACACCACAAGATTATGCAATATTAACACAAGAAATTCACTAATTGAAAAACACAGGATTATGTGCCAAACAAAGAGTGGCAAAATTCAGTCATGGCTGTCCAAGGAAGAAATTAAATGAAACAATCCTCTCTCTTTACATCAACATCAAATTCAAATTAGAATTTATAAGCTAAGATGATTAAACCCTAGATTAAGGAATCTAACCATCTAGTAAAAACAAGAAGAGGATAGGAAACAAAAGAACTTAGCCAATTTGAAGCTCAAGACTCATCCTCCATCTTCATCTCTCTAGGATTCCACAAAGAAACTTAGCCGATCTTCATCTTCAAGAACCCTAGTGATTGCTTGTGAAGGCCAAACTCCATAGCTCTTGAATGATGGAAATGAGCTTCAATCCTTGTGAAAATGGAAGGGATGGAACGAAAGTGAAGAGAGGAGAAGAATGGTATGAGTTTTGTGGAGGTTTGGTGGCTGAAAATGGAGGTTAGGGTGCTGGAAAATGAAGAACAAAAGAGAGAAAATGAAGAACACTATGAATAAGAGAGAGAGAATGTGGAAGATGAATGAGATATGTGTTGGATCCCATTTGGGGCTTAAAATGGCGTGCTCCTTGGTGTCTCCTATCAGCTGAAGCTTAATTAAAATAAGGAAAAAGAAATTAAAATGTAAATGGGAGCCTTGTCACACTTGCAAGGTGGCAACTTCCTATTGGTTTATAGATGATTCCAATGTGTGCCTAATTTCCATATGTCATCTACATCATTTTAGCTGATTTAATCCCTTAAAATAATCATAATTCACATGCAAACCATCAGCCATTGACCTCAAGGAGTGTTGACCTCAATTGCCCAATTGATGCACAAGTCACATGCCACCTATGTCACATAAATCACATAATTCAATTAAATAGCATATGATATAATAAAATCTAATTCATGTCCAGAATTAAATTCATATTTAGAAGGGAGAATTTATTAAATTAACCAAGTTTCAGGCTGCACAAAATTATATAAAATTTTCACACAAAGGCAAACCAAAAACTAGGACAAACTAAGACACTTAAGAAAGTGTTGACTTTTTTTATTTAATTACTCCCAAACTAAAATGAATTTTAAAAATATAATTTCACCATTCATCAAATGGACATAAAATGCACTTTTTCAATTTTTCTTGTACATTTTCTCAAAAGTTCATTTTTTTGGACCAAAATGCCCCTAGTGCACTGATCTTAGAAACTTAGGCAAAGTTCCAAATCTAATGCAATGTGTGCACTTGAAGGTGATAAATCATTAATAAAATGGTCCTAATTGACAAATAAAAGTGGGAAACAAATGTGTTCTATCATCCTACGATCAGCTATTAATCTAGGGTAGATTAGAAATTAGTAAGTGATTAGAAGTTTGGATGGTTATTTGATAAAAGTCTTTGGGATATTGAATGAGCAGATACGGGTGGAACAATCGCGTCCTAAATGTGTGCGCGCGGTTCTCCTTACTATGCTATGTGCCATGGAACAAGCTACCTATATCGCAGCATATGACACAGAAAATGAGTTAATAAGTCATGGATCAGCTTAGGTTTTGAAAGGAAAAATTAGAGAAAGCACAAGAGGGAGAGAGAAAGAAGGCTTTGGCCGATAGGGCAAGAATTCTCAAGACATTAGAAGGCATCTCTAACTAGTAACTTATCGTGAAGCTTTGTATAGCCCTTACCTCCAATTTTACTATAATTTCTCTTGGTACGAATTATAGAAAAATTGAATCAGGAAGGTTTAAGGGGTTTGTTTCTTACCCTATGGTAATAAAAAGGTTTTTGAGAGTTAAATTAAAGTTTTGTAAATTGTTTGGAGTTGAACAATAGAACTTTAAACTTATAAGCTCAAATTTGGCCCTAATTTAATGGAAATAAGGGTGGAAATGGTGTAAAAGTAAAATGGGATCATTTGAAGTGATGTAAAGTGGTAATTGAAAAGTAGTAAACCTAGATTGGTGAAGTGAGAATTAATAAATGGCTAGTTATAGCTTAAAGTAGTAAATAAGTGTTTTTTGTCAATAGGATCAATTGACTAATGGTGCCAATTATGTGTAGATTAGCATATTTTAAGTGTATAGTGGGAAGAGAACTTGGTAGAGAAGGTACTATGGGTAACCTTTCTAGTGATAAAAAGGTTAAGGTAACCAAATAACTTTTTTTATTTGACTATTTATTATAATTGTGTGTAAGTATACTATCTAGTGCATGAAACTATTTTAAACTGAGCATGTTTTGTATTATTGCATGCTTATTGCATGAAAATGAACTTTGACCCAAACAAACAAGTGAAATCATGTGATAGTATTATATATGTATATATATGTATGGTGGTGATTGGGAACCTATGATTGGTTTGGAAAGCATGATCATAAGGGTGAGAGTTTACCCGTAGGGAGAAGTAGAAAAAGATCATATGACATGATTCTCCTTAATGCCTGACAGGGTGCGATGTTGGAGAACTGTATCTCCTTAGCGCCTTTTAAGGTGCGGTGTTAGAGAATATTTACTTAATGCCTATTGAGGTGCGATGTTGGAGATTGGACTCCTTAGTATCAATGTGATGCGGTGTTGGAATCAACAACACCCCATTATGTGTATTAGAAGAAACTATAGTTCGGAGGTGAAATAGAACACCTTTGGCTAGGTGATTCTACCACTGAAGGTGAGTTCAGAGCCAATGAGAGTGTATATTAGTTTAAAGCAAGCTTATTGTTTCAAGTCAAGATAATTTGGAGGTTCGATTTATAGTGATCATGCTATATGCTATAAAAGTGGTGAATTGTGGTGAATAAAGTGGTAAAAGAGGCAAAATAATATATTGATGTGATTTAAAGTAAAACATATTTTATATGCTATATTTACCTATTTATTATGTTATACTTGCTTGTGGTTGCATGTGGTAGTCAATAGTAGAGAGTTATTCTATTACTGAGATTTTTATCTCACCCTCAGGGTTACATTTTTACAAGACAGAGTAGCGATCAAGATAAAAGGAAAGAGTTTAGACTGGCATAGCGATGTCATTGTCACGAAAATTCTTGAGTTTATGTAATGAACTAATTTAATGTGAATATTATGTATATAAGTTACCATAGGGATTGCATACATGATTAAATTGTGAAATGTGAAAAATTGTTATGATTTTTGGTGAACTTAACCCATATGTAGAAATGTGTAATGAAATGATTAACTGAGGCTAAGATTTAATTGTGAATATGTTGTAAACATGCTAGTAGTGAATATGAAGTGAGTTTTTGGTGAATTCATGGTGAAAATGGCTAAACGAGTCAGTTTATGTTAAGTTGTGAAATGTGAAAATGGGCTGTTGAACAGTCAAATTGTGATGTATGTGTGTATATGATATAAAATGTTGTCAATCAAGTATACTAAGTCCTTTTGGACCTGGTTCAAGGCCTAGAACTATCTAATAAGATAATGTGAGCAATTTGTATACTTGAATGTGCTAATTTTTTTTTTAATAAAAGTGACCTTTTTTCACCTAACTATCCAAATTTGAATTGGACAATTTGATTTTATCTAAATTTATCTCATTAATTAGCTTATGATTTAAGTTTCGTGTGGGCGCTTGAATCACTCTGATTGGATGTTGTATGTGGAAATGATACACGTCAAAATTTCACTCTACAAACTATCATATGACAATTGCAGAAATTGTCATGTGTGTTGTGGTGTATGGCACATACAAGGTCAAATCTCATGGCTCTGTACCACATGTCATGCTATATGTGGTGCATGTCATGGCATATGCCCCATAATCTGACCTTATTTCATTTTTTCAAAGGCATGCAATGATTTATATAAAGGAAATTGTTTGCTTTCTACATTGTATTGCTCAAAATAAGTTTTAGGCCTAAGCTTTTCAAACTAAATATTTGATTACAATTTGTGTTTATGTGTGGTAATTATGTTAATCCTCTCCTTATATGGTGATAATATAAGAGGATAGTTACAAAAACCATTCCTAGGAGATGACCTAAGGTTGGCTCTATATTGCATTAGGGTTAGCTTTAGTTTAATTTTAAGGGTAGAGCGACTAATTCCTATTACCTAGTGGAAACAGCGATGGCACAGTTGTGAGTGTGAGACTGAAATAGAGACCTTCGACGATGTAGTACGGCGCTTCCTACGGCATTTGACAGCAACAACCTGTGACATTGGGTGAATTCACGGCACCAACAAAATGAGGAGAGGGTTTTGAAACTGATTCATTTTCAATAGTTTGACTTCACAAGGGAGATAGATAAAAGCTTTTAAAAGGTTAAAAGCAAATAATAAAAAAAATAGCCTTTTCGAAGTGCTTTAGAGAAATGCTATCCAAAAGAACACACTTTAGGAGCACTTATTATTGCTCCTAAAGGAAAAATCATTTTTTTAAGTATTTTTATAAAACTTTTTTGGAGAGCTTATCGAAAAAGCACACTGAAAGTCCTTGATCTTTAGGAGCACTTAATGCATAAGCACTCCTAAGGACAAAATATTCTTTCAAAATTTTTTCAGTCAATGTTCTTTAAGAGTGCTTTATGATTAAGAGATCCTCAAGGCAAATAATTTTTTTAAATTGTTTTTTAGTCAATCTTTAGGAGCGCTCTATGCTAAACGCTCCTAAAGTCAGGTCTCTAAGAGTGCTTGTTATTCAAGTGCTCATAAAGTCTTTATTAGTTTTTTTTTCATGAGACTTTAGGAGCATTTATTTGTAAAGCACTTCTATATATTAAGTATTTTGGAACACTTTAAATGGAAAGTGTTTTGGGAGGTTCTACCTCTCAAATCAGGAGTGCTTCTACAAACATATTTTGTAAATAGAAAGCGTTCCGAGAGGTTCAACCTCTCAAATCAGGAGTGCTTCTACAAACATATTTTGTAGTAATGTATCTAGTATATTCAAGACGAAGGAGGTATATAGGCAAAAGCAAGAAGACTATTTATCTTTTGAAAATTGGTTGGTTTTGGGAAAAGTTAAAGAAGAATGAGAAAAGGAACAAAGACATGGAGAAGAAATTGAAATGCTTGTAGATACCTGTTGCTGTTAGTTGACTGGATCGAGATAAGGAGGGATTGAAGTGAAAGCCATGGCTGTGGAATGATGATTCCTCTCAAAGAGCCTTCTCTAAATTTGTAAAGGTTGGTGGGTTCTTTGGGAGACAGTAAGACAAATAGTGGAGAGAATCACATATGAGTAGTAGAAGCTGCAAGATTGATTGATAGATGGATAGATACAGAGAAGAGAAAGAGAGAAAGCGAGAAAGAAACGAGAGAAATCTAATACTCTTCTAGCCAATATGTCAAAGCTATAAACAAGTCATGTAAAGAAATAAAGAATTATCATAAGAAAATAAACAATTTTAATATGAAAAATTTACAAGTTCATTTACCATGATGATAAAAGTTTGAATAAAAACAAGTAAAGTTATACACACCTATAACTCTTGTAAGAAAATTAACTATTTCACTATAGGAAATGAACAATTTCAGTATGAGAAATTTACAACTATTTTTATAATGATAATGGCATTAAGAATAAAATTAAGTGAAGCTATACACACAAACAACTCCTATAGAAAAAATAATCACTTCAATACGGACAATAAATAACTATAAAATGAGAATTTACAACTATTTTTACTATGATAACAACAATAAGAATAAAATCAAGAGAAGATATGGGCACAAACAACTTCTGTAAGAAAAATAGTCACTTCAATACGGACAATGAACAACTATAATACGAGAAATTTGCAACTATTCTTATCATGATAATTACACTTAAAATAAAATTAAGTGAACTTATGCACATAAACTACTCTTATAAGAAAAATAACCCCTTTAATATAGGCAATGAATAACTATTGTATGGGAAATTTGCAACTCTTTTTACCATAATAATAGCACTAAGAATAAAATTAAGTTATGCATACAAACAACTCTAGTAGTAAAATTAATCACTTTAGTATGAAAAATGAACAACTACAATATGGAGAATTTGCAACTTTGTTTACTATGAGAGCAATAGTTTGAATAAAAGCAAGTGAAGATGTGTGTATCAACAACTTAGAATGAAAAATGAACAATTTCAGTATAAAAAATTTGCAACTATTTTAACTATAAGAACAACACTAAGAATAAAATCAAATGAAGAAGCTATGTATACAAATAACTCATATAAGAAAATTAACTATTCAGTATAAGAAATAAATAATTTTAATATGGGGAATTTGCAAGTGTCAAGCTTAAGGCACTAAGGATAATGAAATAATTTTAGTTTGTATTTAAATTTCATTTCACTATACTTAATTTGCAGTGAAATTTCATACTTTAAGAAGCTTTATTTTCCATTATATTTAGTCTAGGGGGTTACACTAAAATTTTTTCTAAATAAAATGCATTTTAAATATGGAACTCAGGGCAAATGTTACGCAAATGTTACTTTTAATATAAAAAGATGCCGTGAGAAGAGAAGCATATTGGCTTAGACGAGTGACTTGGCCAGCTTTATATGTATGTTCCCAAAAAGCAAATAACATGATCTCAAATAAATAATAATAATAATAATTCCTTGCTCCACACGCTATCTATTTTTAATTGGTCTCCTCTGACCTGCCTTTGGACTCTTTTTATTCGTTACTCATTTTCTTGGCCCAACGGAACAGAGTACACATTTTTAGTACTTATTGCACAATTTTTGTACTTGCCACATAATTCATATCTTCTTTTTCTGTTCCCGATCCTCCTTCTTTCCCTTCCCTGCTTCTTCCGTCCATAGCCCTGCTTCTTCAATCTGAATTAATACACACTGCTTCTTCCGAAACCATAGTTTAATATTTCTGCTGTCCAACTTTTTTCTCTAGAATCGTGACTCAACGGAAACATGAAGGTCAGATTTCCCCTCTTTCATCTCAATTTCTCATTCGAAGCTTAATTAACCTTGTACTCTGTTTCCATCTTTTCTTTCGTCAAAGCTCTTCTTCAAACCCTATGATCTGAAACTCTCAGTATGTCTATCATGTTTTTTTTTTTTTTTTGTAGAAAGTGGTGCTGAAGCTGGACTTGCATGATGACAAAGCGAAGCAAAAAGCCATGAAAATGGTTTCGACCATTTCAGGGATAGATTCCATTTCCATGGACATGAAGGACAAGAAGTTAACAGTGATCGGCGATGTAGATCCGGTCCAAGCAGCTAGCAAGCTGAGAAAATTTTGGTACACTGAGATTTTAACGGTGGGACCTGCAAAAGAACCAGGGAAGAAGAAGGATTAGGAAGGCAAGAAGAAAGAAGATAAGAAGAAAGACCAGAGTGACGAAATTTCTGAACTTGTCAAGCTTTTCAAGGATTACAATCCCTATATGAGAACCTATTATTATGTTCGTAGTGTTGAAGAAAATCCAAATAATGCTTGCGTTATCTGTTGATTTTTCATGTTTCATGTTGGTTTTATTGTTATGTTGTCAGTTTGTTACAATCTAATTCGTACGAACAATCCGTAGTGATGAAACCATACGTCTGGACTGGTTGTTAATTACAAAAAATATAAAATTGTATGCTATATTTGATCTTTTGTCAAAATCTAGTTGTATCAACCATGCATGTATTTGAATTCTTTTTTTTTAATTATAGTTATATATATTTTATTTGAAAAGAAAATTGTTTGCATAATGAATCATGACCAAATTCAAATTCAAAATTTTTAATATAATAATATTCCATAGACTATGCAGATAAATTGGTTCCAAATTCGTAGTTTTCAAAATCAAAAGCACATGGCATACATGTCAAAGTTGGTTATGCAAGTTATTATTAAAAGAGTAAAAGAGGAGTTACTTTCAAGTTGTTCTCGTTTTCGTGTCTTAATTAAATGTTGAAGTAGCCAAGCATCAAGGTTAAAAAGAAGGGAAATTTAATAAATTCGTCCCCATAGGTCCCAAATTTTGGAAGAACATACAAAGGCAAAAATAATTGCCATGGTATTCTAAACCCGAACAAACCAGACTAGCAACTCAATGACCCAGCCATCCCTTCAAACCAGTTTTGCAATTTGGAATGGCACTAAGTGACCTGGATTAACCTGCCCAACCCTACGGGTCAAGTGGATTGGGAGAGTTGATATATTTTTAAAATTTTAAACCCTAAAACGATGTCATTTTAGGGGTCAGAATAAAAAAATTAAAAAAAAACCACAAACATTGAACCTAAAAGCTTGAAACACTAAATGCCTTAAAATTCAAGTCTCGATCTCTCATCTCGGAGCTCTCAACTCAAGTCACGCCTCTTTGCCTCTCACAGATTCGCTCTGCATCTGATCTCAATCTCTCATTCTCTATCTTCCACCCTTTACTCTTGACTTCCATCTTTAACCTCCATCTTCCACCCTTCATTCTCAGCTTCTCACACCTATTTCTTGTCAACCTTGCTGTCACATTGTCATTGAGCTTTAACGATCTCTTGTTGCTTTTGTCCATCTTCCCTGAGACTTAAAGTGAGCTACGAGGTCTCACTTGTCATCCCTGAGAGCACTAGTGTATAAATGCTTAACTAAACCAGTTAAAATTATTTATTTAAACTGGTTTTACAACCAATTTAGATAAGACCCGTTTAGATATATAAAGGATATCTAAACTGGTTATGCAACTAGTTTAAAAAAAGAGATATTCTAAACTGGTTTTAAAACCGGTTTAGATAAAAGGTAAATAAAAAGATTTTAATTTTTTTACATTTTAAAAATACACTTCTAAATCGATTTTGATGTCATAACCAATTTAGATATGAATAATATCTAAATCGATTGTGATCAACTGGTTTAGATATGCATAACATCTAAACTAGTTATGGTCACAACTGGTTAAGATGTTATGCATATCTAAATCAGTTGTGATCACAATCAATTTAGATGTTATTATATCTAAATTGGTTTTGGTCACAACCAGTTTAGAAACATTGCTTTATTAAAAAAAATCATTTCATTTTTTCACTTAACCCACCCATGATAGGATGCAAACCTGTAAATTAAAAGCAATATATACATCCAGCTAGCTAGAATACAACCCAATTTAATCAAATTAATTTAAACATATTTACAATTTCATTTAATATTCAATATCCAAATAAATGAAATAATTTTTCCTAATTCAACTACACCTATCCTAACTCACTCATTGAGCGAATTATTGTTGTGAGCTCTAACATAAATAGTTCCCAATGTCTTTTAATTTCTTGGATCTCTGATTGCGGAAATGGAGATGAATCATTAAAAATCTAAAAAATCAAGGAGAAGGAATTTAAGTTAGCAATTCCAAGTGAATAAAAGATATATTAGACCTCTAAAATTAAATTTACCTCTTCAATAAACTCTGTCAAGCCAGTCGTGATGATGTTGTACATGTGTCTCAACACATAAAAGCCACACAAGTTAGTATGGGGTTGATGGCAACTCTATAGAATAACACAACATTGTCAAGTTTAAATTCAAAGAAAGCTCTCCAAAAAAAAATTATGATGACAGATATTATTTACCTTTAGTGTTATCCATATAGGATCCTTGACATCATGTGGGGCCTTGCCTAACCAAACATGCTGGCCAATCCTCATAGCCCTATCATCAACATCACATAGTTAGTAACTTAATCAAATAGAATAATGTATTACGGAAACACACTTACTGTTCACAAAACTTCTTCATTCTTGGATTGAGTTTACGATGTTGAGAACATAAAAAGAGGATAGAATTGCTCTTCATCGAAAACACTATCAATTGCCAATGTGTACTGCAAAAAAATAGTGATTTAAGCAAATATTCAATACTATTACAAATAAATTCGAACATGTTTACTTACAGATAAAGAAACAAGGAAAAGTAACACTCCATGCCGCCTTCACTGAGCCTCTGATTCATGTATTCCTCTTTTGTTTCTTTGGTGGTCTCTTTATCATTAGTGCAATGTAGGTAAAAAACTCGTATTGTTTGTCTTTGCCTAAGGAAACCAACATTTGATGCAAAAACCTATGATAGTGCAAACAAGTTAATTCCAAGAGCTTAATTGTTCAATTTCATTTAAATGTACACTTAGAATAAGATACTTACATTATTCCAATTTGAATGTTCGTCGTAGTTTGGTCACCATCAATGAGAATCTGGCCTAGATCCTCATTGTCAACAAAAACTTGGTAGTTGTTAATGCCAACAAGATCAGGAACTGCTTTAAAAACTCTGGGAGGAAATGATCCACCATATGCCAATAGGACAAATTGTCCCACGGACTCAACTTACATAACTGTGTCTTTCAACCCACTTTATCAAATGATAGAGTCTCCTGTTAAATTAAAAAAAGTTAGTAGAATGTGCTTAAATTTAAGGAATTCATGACAATTAATTAATTCTATTACCAAATCTTGAGGCATCCTAACAAGTCTCTTTGACCATAAGGTAAAAGTGTCCTTAGCATCTTTTACTATTTTAATCTCATCAGTAGAGAACGGGACATAAGCATTATCAATTTGGACCTCTTCAATGCTAACCTTAACAACATATTCTTTGACTTTTTAGAAGTGGCATTTAAACCTCTCATGGATGCGACCGCATGCTACTAAGCATTTCTTTGGATCTTCCACATATAAGAAGCATAGCTCAAGGTTAGGAGCTGGGTTATCCTCTGAAGGAAGTGGAATGATGTTACTTCCTTTAGTGCTCAGATGACAAGTAGGAGAGTGGGTATATAGGGCACTCGATTCCTTCTCTGAGCTCATCATCATTAAAATTTCCTCCTTCATCTTTTGAAATTTACCTTCAAGGGTAATCTTAGCCTCTGCCCTTGCCTCTACTCTTGCTTGAGCTAATATTGCAGTCATCTCCTCCCTTATCACAAGTCTTAAAGAATGGTGTTGACGAGGTGGTCTAAATACATCTCTTATGCTCACCCCTGATCTGACTCCCCTAACATGTCCAGGATGCTCTGGTTTCCCTATAGCTACAGTCAAGATGTCATTCCTTCCCTCTAGAATGAATGATCCATCAGATTGTTTTGTTTAAGCTCATTCTGTAACATATAAATAACAAAAACAAACAATTAGTAATATTTTATGTTTAAAAAAATATATAAAGGCAAATTGCTATACTTACAATTTTGACAGCAATATCACGAGCATACTCACTTGAAAAGGACCCGTCTTCTTTTGGTGAGCGTGGATCCATCTCTCATCACGACATATTGGAGATGGTGGAGATAGTAGAATTGAAGGATTAGATTGAGCTTCTTCTTCTCTCTTTATCCTCTTGGCCTTCATCAAGACTTTATCGGCAAAAGCATAACCTCCACGAGATATTTTTTAGGGACAATTATTCATTCTCGCAATCTCTTGTGCCCTTCTCCTTCTTTCCTGTGAATTAAAATTAACAAAACACATTAAATTAAATGAACTAGTAGAAAATAAATTAAAATAAACCTACTCACCAAAGCCTTTGGCGTAGTCTAAAGCCTAAAGAATTCTTCAAAAGTAACTGCATCCAAAAATGTATACTACATGCAAGGATTAGGCCAAGGCTATCCTTCTGGCACCTTAACATGTACATATCCACGAGCTAGTGATGTCTTGAAACTCCTCCAACATTCAGAAGCCTAGATCATCAACCTTCGCTTAAAGTTTGCACTGGTAAGGACTTCGTAGGTGACCTACAATACGTGCCTTGCTAATTGTTAGTGACATAGTAATAATAATTAGTAACAAGAGATGAAAATGTACTTTTTATATATTGATGGCTTCCCAAATCTATTCTTTCACACATTTTGGGACATCATCCTATGTGAGTACTAATATACTTGGCTTGCTACGAGCTTAGAGGGCTGCAAAACTAGTATACTTGGTCGTATTAGGCCTGATTGGCTTTCAATTGTTATCAAATTGAATTAGAATCTTTTCACCTTTACTTCAACTCAAAGCCACTTCTCTTAATCATGTGCCACTTTTAGGTCTCCTTATTCACATAGATTGGTTGCTAGGCACGCTCTGGTCTCCCGTTGTAGGGATGCTTTGGTCACCAGTAGGCACAATCAGAGTAGAAGGGTCAGGCTAGCCCTGATTAATGCTTTGATCCTTCATGATCCTGTTTAGGCAATAAATAAAATTCATAGGTGATATCACTAATAAAAACATGTTCTAATATGAATCAAACACAAGAAATAACTACTTTAATAAACCATACAAGTTCTAAAATAAATAATGCAAGAAATAACTAATTTAAAAAATCAAACACAATGATAAATAAACAACTAACTTTTAAGATAGTTTTAAATAGTGATATTATCCCATATCCCTTCACGGTGATCATCTATTGTGCCATGTTCATCATCCACTTCATCTTCTACATTCCTTATAGGTAGGCCTCTTGAGAAAGAAAGAGTTTCGAAAATATTGAAATTTGGACAGTTCTTCCCATCAATATTAACGTCTCTTTTTCCTTCGAGAGCCACTGACCATCTTTTATTTCTTGGATCTATGACATAAAACAATTGTTTTTCCTGGTCTGCCATAATAAAAGGTTCATTGCCAAAACTTAAATTATTCAAATTGACTAATGTAAATCCTAACCTATCTTGTTAAATACCATTGTTAACATCAACTTACTTGCATTTGAAAATGGGGATTCTAAATTTAATATAGTCAACCTTTTAGATCTCTTCAATAACCCCATAATAAGGCATGGATGTGAATAAAGGATTCTGGCCTTTTAAACTAGAGAAGTGCATGTCTGAGGCCATAAGCATGACACCACTGTTATGCACATTACTCTTGTTATCTAAAAACTTCATGTAGAATAAATACCCATTAATTTCAAATGCAGTCCAGCATATAACATCACATGCAGGACCTTGTACCAGGCCTTTAATAATATCAGAAACACAATCTTCCTTCTCAATCTTATGTTTGAACCACTTTGCAAAAGTATTATTATGTTCCCTAATCAGTCTTTGTTCATTCATCCTAGATCGACTATTTTGCATCCTCATAAGTTCTTTATGCTCATTTATGTAGTCTTGAACTTGATCAACATTATTCAATATGTGTAAATGAGCTCATTGCAATTCATGAAGATCCATACTCTTTACAAAAATGCTGCATCTATGATCTTTGACATCACGTTGTCTCAATCCAAGGGGTCATACATTATTCAAGTAATATTGGCAAAAGTCTACCACTTCTTCAGAGACATATTTTTGAACAATTGATGCTTCAGGATGCCGTGGATGCTTCACATACCCTTTTAGGACTTTCATTGTTCTTTCAATTGGTTACATCCATCGTAAATGAACAGGGCCACACAACTTTATCTTTCTCACTAGATGAACAATTAGATGTATCATGATGTCAAGAAATGATAGAAGAAAGAGTTTTTCAAGTTGGCACAAGATAACATATGCTTCCTTTTCCAGTTCATCCAATTCTTCAATCTCATGGACTTTATGGCATATAGCATTGAAGAAAAAGAAAATTCTAGTTATGACATCTCTCAGTTCATCTTTTCAAAAACCTCGAATAACCATTAGGACTAGTTGTTGCATTAAGACATGGCAATCATGAGACTTGAGGCCTACTAATTTCAAATCCTTCATCGACACAAGCTTTTTAAAATTTGAAGAATATCTTGAGGGAACTTTCATGTTGTGCAAGCAATCACAAAAGCTTTTTTTCTTATCCTTGCATAATGTATGTTCAACCAAGGGATGATAAGTCCGCTTACCATCTGGCCTTGGGTGTAATTCCTCTTTAATTTTCATATCCACCAAATCTAATCTTGCTTTCACATCATCCTTGGACTTCCCTGGTATATTGAGAAGTGTTTTAATAATACTATCACAAATATTTTTCTCCACATACATGACATCAATACAATACCTCACATCAAGATAACGCCAATATGGAAGGTCAAAGAAGATAGATCTCTTTTTCCATATATATTTTTTACTAGTCTTTATAGCTTTACTGAAGGTAACATTGATGTCTTTCACCAATTTATAAACCAGCTCTCCTGTCAATGGCTTTGGGGCAGTTTCATGCTCTTGGCCGCCATAGAAAGCTTTCTTCATTTTACGATAATGGTGACCCTCTTCAAGAAATCTCCTATAGCCAAGGTAGACTGTCTTCTATCCATGATGAAGTTGATAGTAACATGTTCCTTCTTCATAAATTGGACATGCTTTATGCCCTTAATACTATAACCTGACAAGTTTCCATATGCATGGAAGTCATTTATGGTGCAAAAGATCATCGCATGTAGCTTGAATACCTCCTTTTGATTCACGTCAAACACATCCACACCTACCGCCCACAGCTTTTTCAAGTCTTCAATCAAGGGTTTTAGGTACACATCAATGTCATTCCCTGGTTGTTTCGATCCCAAAATGAACATAGATAACATGATATACTTACATTACATGCATAATATGGGAGATAAGTTGTAAATCACCAATAAAACAGGCCATGATCTATGTATACTACTAAGGCTATCATAAAGATTCATGCCATCTGTACTAAGTCCAAGCCTGAGATTCCTTAGATCGATGCTAAACTCGAGAAATAATGTATTAATTTTCTTTCATTGTTATGAATCAGTTGGATATCAAAGCTTTCCATCAGAAATCCTCTCATCTACATGCCATCTTAGATTCTTTGCATCCTTTTCATTAGCAAACAACTGTTGAAACCTTAGTATAATTGGAAGATACCATAGTACCTTTGTAGGGGCTTTGTTCTCTTTATACCTTTATATCTCACATATCAGACACTTCTGCTCTTCTTTATGCTCTTTCCTATATAGTATGCAGTCATTAGGGCATGCATGTATTTTCTTAAACTTCATGCCCAGTGGACATAGAATTTTTTTTTGCCTCGTAGTAACAAACCGGCAACACATTCTCTTTCGAAAGCATTAATTTCAATAACTCGAGCATTTTTGTAAAACTCTTATCACTCTACCTGGATCTAGCTTTCAAGCTTACCAATTCTAATACTACTTTCAACAGACTATATTCCTTACAACCCAGGTACAAAGGTGTTTCTATATTATCGCACATATTATTATACACCTAGGATTGCTCAAAGGCCTCTCTACCTACATCATGAATCATGTCCTCCAATTGATCAGTCATATCATCATTATCACAGTCATCATCAACATCCCAAGATTGAGATGGACTTGTCATCAGCATGTTCAATCTTTCACCATGCTGTATCCATACTCTATAACTTTTGAGAAACCTCTCACAAATTAAGTGTTCAGATACATCATTTACACTTAACCACCTCACATTCAAACAGTCCTTGTGAGGACAAGAAACCTCCTACTATCATCTTCAGCATTGTTTTGAGAAAATTCCAAAAACCCTTTAACCCTATTAACATATTCTGTACTTGTTTGTTTGGCATCTATCCTACTACGATCCATACATAATTTGACCTTCTAAAACATGATAGAGTTCATGGATTATTACTAAATCCATTACAATAGGGCCAAACAAAAAGTTCTAAAATAGAGGAAGGGAAAGGCAATTCTATATTATTTGGCTCTTTCCATATAAAGGAAGGGACAAATAATAAGTTTTAAAAAATTTTTGACAAAGTCTACCCTAAAAACTGGACTTCCCAATAATTTTACAATAGAAAATACAATAACACAATTTAACAAATTACATTCCAACCAACGACAATACCTAAGCTAAGCTAACAATCTAAATACAGACTTCGGGGCTAAATAATAAGTTCAAAAAAATTTCAGCAAAGTCCCCCCTAAAAAATGAACTTCCCAATAATTTTAAAATAGAAAATACAATAGCACAAACTTAACGAATCACATTCCAACCAACAACAATACCTAAGCTAAACTAATAATCTAAATACAAACCTCAGGGCCAAATAATAAGTTTAAAAAAATTTCAGCAAAGTCTTGATCTGTGTAAATTAAGCAAATTTGAAAGAGCAATTTTCTTCATACAAGTTGTCCCCCTCTTGGATATTGAAATTCTGTGTTTTTTTTATTTTGTCTAACTTGCAATTATTGTATCGAGATTACATTGATTGTGAATTTGTGATAAAATACATAGAAACATGACTAGTTCAAGCCACAAATGCAGCCTAAGGTAGCCTACTATCTAAATGAATGTTACGCAATTGGTCCCTGCCATGACTATCCATCATGAATCAATTTAAATGTCGAGTGTTGTATGTTAGAGGCCAATGAATGAAATCCAGTGTTCAATACAAAAATAGCCAGGTTATAGGACTATGCCTTTTTTCCCTTAGAATAAGCCTATATCAATTCAAGATCACCATTTGTAGAGAATTGTACTAATTATCAATGATGCAAGCACCCCTCTTACCAAGGCCAAAGAAAAGCATTATTTTATATATTGCATAGATATTGCCAAAAATTAACAGTAGGAAGAAAATGAATGTTTCAATGCCTTACCATGCATTCTCTTCACAAATCGTTCGAACTCTAAGAAGTTATGTCTTTCCATAAGAAGTGGACTTAGTCTCAGGTAAGTAAACAATGTAAAATGCTTTCCATCTGGATCATTCATAGGCTTGGCATTATCCGAAATCTTATTATAGCCAACTTTATTTAGGTAAGGCAAGGAAGTGCATTCTCACTTGAAACGAGAAGGCAAATCAAGAAGAAAAAGTAAAAGAATAAATTTTTTTCTACTTTTAAATGCAAATTATGTTGATACAGGTATAACAGAAAGGGATCATCGAAAATGCTCAGATTAACCACATAGCTTAAGATTCTCTTGCTTTGCGTATATGTGAGAAGGAGAAAAAAAAATTTCTCCCTTATTCCACCAACCAACAATCAAAATTCAAAAAGAGAAAAATAGGGCAAGTATTTCATACCAGAACACTAGGTAGCATGAGAAGGAGAGAACTAATCTGGTCACTTATGGAAGAAGAAATATGACCTCCACTCCAGCACCTGGACGATACCGATGCATAAAGGGGAAAAATCTTCAATTTATCACATGCAATTAGAGAGCAAAAGAACAGAGAGAAGACTGAAAAGGGAAAAAATAAAGGAGAAGAAGAGCAGCAGTGGCAAACGGTGACCCACACCGACGATGTTGAGGACGAACGATGAAGGTAGCGAGTAGTGGTTTAAGGTTTCTAGCCTTTCTTCCTCTCGCAAGACCAAACGTGAACAGGTTCGAAAATGAGATTGAGAGGGGAGAAAATTTTGATGATGGTTTAAGGGTAGTATGGGTTGTTCAGAGCAACAAAGATCAAGAGTGAGCAATTTTGGCGCCCCTTCGACAGTGCAGAAGAACTGATATAGGGAAAATTTGAAAAAATTCATATCTAGATTGGTTATTTAAAATACCTGATTTAGATATATTAAAAAGTAATTTTAAAAAATTTATTCAAATCTAAACCGGTTACAAAAAATAACCGTTTTAGATATGATATATTAATTATTTTTAAAATTATAAATTATCATATCTAAACCAGTTATTTAAAATAACCAGTTTAGATATATCAAAAAATAAGTTTAAAAAAATTTATTTATATTTAAACCGGTTACAAACAATAACTGGATTAGATAGATATATTAATTATTTTTAAAATTATAAATTATTATCTAAACTAATTAGTCCTCATACCCGATTTAGATATATGAAGGAAATAAAAAAATATTAAATTATAAATCTAAATCTAAACTGGTTATTATTTATGACCGGTTTAGATATTTAATTCTAAACTGATTGCTTTTATAACCAGTTTAGAAACCATCATATCTTCAATCTTATTTACAGGAATGCCATCGCCCCCAATTTTTAAACCGTTGGCGCATTATGTAATGTCCACCGTGACATTACCAAAATTTACCACACAATCATAACAAACAATCATAATTATGAGCAAGGATTTGCTCCTAATCTCACATTATATATATAAGGGTTAAAATTAATAATCTTTTAAAAATAACTGAGGAATATTTGGGATCCCATAAAAATCCTCTAAATTGATAGTTTGAGCTCAAACTTAATATTTTAAATAGGCATTGGAAGCATGGAAAAGTTTTGGGAAGCAAACCACTTCAAAACAGGGCAAAAAATGTTATTTTTGAGTGTTTTGGTCCATGCGCCGTGGCTTGTGCATAGAATGCCAAATTTTCTCACTATACCATGCACTGCAACTTGCACAAAATGCGCCGCGGTACACCTATCAATGACAGCAATGCTGTCATGATAGCTTTTCTGGACGAACTTCGAACATCCGATGTCTGATTGGAGTGATTGAAGCGCCCACGCGAAGCTTATTCAATAAGCTAACTAATGGTATAAGTTTCATTACGATTGACACCGTATGAAAATTTTAGACACTCGAATGCAAAAGTCAGTTTTTTAAAGAAATTTTCAACCATCCAAGTACCCAAAACTCATAACTAATACTATTAACCCATTGTGAGGCTTGAACCAAGTCGAATGGACTAAAATACACTTGAGTGACCACTCAAGCACACAAAAACATACCAAACACAAATTTGGCCACTCAATGGCCATTTTGCCCAATATGGCCAAAATGCACAATGAGCACTACAAGTACTATTTGGCCTCTATTGCCACATAATACACTACTAATACATTATCACCACTTAAATAAAATATTCCTTGCACTTGTATTAATATTTTAGCCCATCACCATAAAAATTTCCACTTATTCACATCACATACCATATTAGGCTAAAATACAAAACAACATAGTATGAAACAAGTACAACCAATCAAAATGATATGCATTTTTAGTTGGCAACATATAATATCATATAACAAGTTTATGGACACTACTCAAACTAAAATCGGGCTTTACAAAGAGTGTAGTAGATATGCTTGCCCCTACCCGATTCCCTCTCTGGCTCAGTCTCACTGGTAGCACCTTTAAAATGATAATCCACGGGGTGAGATAAAAGTCTCAGTAACTAAGATAATCTACATTATTGATTGATAAGCCAAGTTATAAACAAGCATTAAAATAAGTGACATAATCATATTATATAAAATCACCACAAATTTTCATGCATTATCCCTAACCATTCGGTCCTCCAATACTCCCGACCGAACCAGTAGGCTGTGTTATAGAGCCAAACCACATGTATGGTCCCCAAGCTCACCATCCAAGGTAGGACTACCCGACCAAGGTGTCCTAAACCACTTATGGACTACTGTTTCCCCCTATTACAAGTAATTGGGGTGTTGTTACTCCAACACCGCATCATACGGATGCTAAGGAGCATAGTCTCCAACTCCGCACCCTTTTAGGTACTAAGGAGAATAAGTCTCCAACACTGCACCCATTTTCGGGTACTAAGGAGAGTAAATGCTGCACCTGGCATCCCGAGGTGCCAGCAATGCCATATGGACTTAATCTTCACTATCTCCACTAGGGTGACCTCCCACCCTTTAATATGCCACATTTTACTACATATCTCCACTTGAACATGCATAAACAACTTTCTAAACAATTATAATAAAATCTATCCATTTACTTCAAAAATATATAATTTTACAAACCAATACTCTAATTTTTCTAAAATAGTTAACCTTTAAAGAATTTATGCATATATACTCAACAAATCATAGAAAAGCAACTTGAGAATAACTTATACAAAGTAATAAACAATGCAAATTATCTAGTTACCTCAACCTTTTTGTTACTAAAAGGGTTACCAGTGATATTAAATTTCTTCTTGTGTCAAGGGAAGTCTTCCCACACCACAATCTACAACAAGTACTATATGTTAATTTTCAATTAACACAAGCACTATTAACTATCAATAACCTCCCAATTCTCTCACTTTTCACTTATATTCTCAACAAATTGACTTGTCAAGATTAGAATTTGTTCACTTCATCCCTTTAAGTCTCTTTCTAACTCTATCACAATATAAAACTCAATATCTCAACTTATTACACTTTAACACCCTATGATCAAGTTGGGACTTGATTCAAAATTCACCAAATAAGAAAGTAGCTTCCTATTACCATATATTCAAGATCAATAAACCTAAATTAAACCTTTAGAATCAATAGAAACCTCCAAAACATTTACTCATGGCTTAATCCCATCAGACCAAATTCTCACTCTTCCAAATCCCATGAAAAATGAGATGAAAAGGTAGAGGAGAAGGATAGGAAACTTACCTAAGAGTTTGAAGGCTCAAATTATCTTCAAAATCCTCCTAAATTGATGCCCTAACAATGCCCAAAGTTGCCTCCTTCGTGCTCTAGGTTTTCCACCCCAAAATTTAATTTTTTTCTGCTAATTCCCAAAAATTTAAGTTGCCTACTATGCTATGCACCACAGCACACGCCACATAAGCCACGGCTCACGACGCAGTAAGCAACAACTTGATTTTGCTTCCCCTGATGCCTCCCGACTTGATTCGACTTCATTCTATCTCAATTTAGAGCCAAATATGACCCAAAAATCCAATTAGCCACCCAAAAACACAATTAAATAAATTAATCATATTTTAACTAATTTATCCCTTAATTAATCCATTTTTCTAGATTTGAAGTTTTATGATGTTAACATTAATCGGTTTAGATATGTGGGTTTAAAAACTATATTTTGCTATAGTAGAGTGAGCTTCAATTGTAGCTTCAAGTAACTGCTCTGTCTTCCTCGGTCCCTCCTACTTTATTCAGGTCTATCTTCTTCTTTTCTCTTTTGCCCCTACTTTATTTAGGTGTTGAAATGTTGGTGTTGCTCTATATCTAATAATCCTAGTAGTTCACTGTAGTCTGGTCATTTAGTTATTTGCTCTATATCACCATCCTTTAATTCCTAAGACATGTTCGTTTGGTTACTTGCTTTGCTTATGATAATCTTAATATTTTAGTTGTTTGATACATATAAACAGGAAGGCGTGATATACTTATACAATTTTAATAGGAGATCAAGTGATTCACATATGGATTAAATTCAATGAATAGGTGAGAATACTTGGATATATTAAATGGGATTGATAAGTTAATAGTTGTCATTTCATTGTCATTATTTGAGGATTAAGTAAGAAGTTTCCATTAGATGATACACTATTATACTAATTTATCTTATATTAATTGTTGGAATTGTGTTGGAACTAAGTTTGATTATTTGAACATATTCCCTCTGCATCAAACCTAGATGTTTATTTACGTTGAAATTATTACAGATTGCAAATTAAAGTTATATCATGGATATTAGAAGTAATCCTAATAGTGATAGAATTGAGAATCCTACCCTTAATTCTAATAATCCCCCTACTAGTCGTAATGACTCAACACTTGGGGCCCCATTGGTTCATGGGAAAAAAGATCCTGTATGGGCACATGTTGCCTTAAGAAAAGAGGACAATAAAAATGTGTATACATGTCTTTATTGTGCATTAAGTTATAAAGGAGGTAGAATAAATAGATTGAGGCACCATCTTGCTGGTATCTCTAGAAATGTAGTTTCTTGTAGTAAAGTTCCTTACGATGTTTGTCCTTAGATGTAAGAATCTTTAAACAGTAGGAAGAAAAGAAAGCTTGCTAATGTATAAGCAGACATTGGGGAACATGTACCTAATGTTATGGAACCAACTTCTCCTACTTTATCTAAGTCAATCCCTGAGAGTAGTTCTAGTAAAAAGAAACATCCTACTATTCCAGTTGAAAATTATTTTGCCCTTAAGACAACTCCCGATTTCTAGCCAGGCATTAAGAGTGCATTTGTGACTAAAGAAGCACAACATAATGCAAAAATTGCCATTGTTGAATGGGCTATCATCAATTGCATTCCATTTAATGCATTAGATTGCCCTTTCTTTCAAAAAGCTATGCATGCTATTGCTTCAATTGGGCCGAGGTTTAAGGGTCCTAAAGCTTATGAATTTAGAGTCAACTTATTGAATGATTGGAAAAAAGAATCTTAGCTTCTTATTAAGCGTTATCAATCTAAATAGAATACCTATGAATGTACACTCATGGCTAATGTTTGGACAGATGTAAGGCAATGAACTTTGATAAATTTTCTTGTTTATTCAACACATGGCATAGTATTTGTGAAATCTATTGATGCTTCTAATTTAGTGAAAGATGCCAAGACTTTATTCTCATTATTTTTTAAAGTAATTAAGTGGGTTGGCCCCAAAAATATTGTAGTGATTGATAATGCTGCTAATTATGTAGCATGTGGCAAATTGATTAAAGAGAAATGTAAAAGTATTTATTTCTCACCTTATGCTGCTAATTGCTTGAATCTCACTTTGAAAGACATTGCAAGCATGTCTCATATGTCACAACTTGCAACAAAGGCATTAAAGATCACTATGTTTGTTTATAATCATATGGTCATCTTATCAAGGCTCTAGAAAAGAAAAGGTTGGAAAGAAATTGTATATCTAAGTGCGATAAGATTTAATACAACATTTATCACATTACATAACATATATATGCACAAGCATGACTTGTAAGCTTTAATTATTGATAAGCATTTTGTAGATCACAAATTATCAAGGACCAAAGTTGGAATAATTGTTAGTGCCATCATATTATATAATTGGTTTTGGAATGAATGTCTTGAAGTTATGAAGATTGTGTGTACTCTCACAAAGTTGTTAAGAATTATTGATTCAGATGAGAAGCCTTCTTTGCCTTATGTTTATGAAGGCATGCAAAGGGAAAAAAAGCAATTAAGGAAGTCTTTAATAATAAGAAAGACCAATACAAGCCTTATATGTATATTATTCAAGCCCGATAGAATAAGCATTTGTAAGACCAATCTTCATGCAGCAACATATTTGTTGAACCCTACCTTCTTATATGATGATGACTTTGTTCCCAAGAGAAGGTTAATAAAAGCAATGCTTTTAGTTCTTGAGTCAACTGAAAATGAAGTTGTTGATTAAATTGTGATGATGAAGCAATTGAGCTTGTATCATGATCGTAAAGAATATTTTCATAAAGCTTCATGTCATGAAGCAACACAAAAACTAGACCCTTGTAGGTGTTAATATCTAACATGGTTATGGTAATTTTATTTATCATATAACATATAACTAATTGTCCTTTAGTTCTGGATGAATGGTGGTCGCTCTATGAAAGTTTTATTTTAGAATTGCAAAACCTTGCAATGCGTGTTCTTAGCCAAACTTCTTCTTCTCCTAGTTATGAGAGAAATTGGAGCTTGTTTGAACGCATCCATATCAAAAGAAAAAATAGATTGAAACATCACAGATTAAATGATTTAGTTTTTACAATCTATAATCTACGATTGAAGCACAGGTAAAAATGGAAGTTACGAATATTAATAAATAAGAATTTATTGCTATTTTATGTTAGTTATATACTTATATTTGATTTATTTCATTTCATTAAAGGAGTCAATTGAAGAAAAAGAAAAGTTTTAATCCCATTGATTATGAATCTATTGATAAATTGGACTTTTAGATTACTGAAGAAGAATAAGAGCCAACTCTAGAGTTCAATGCTGATGATGTCACCAATTTGGAAAGTGCTATGCATAATGAAAATGTTGTAGCTCCATCAGCTTTTGAGAGAGATAATGAAGCGCTACTACAAAAATGGGTATATATGATGGGCATTATTGGACGATTATAATTATAACGGTCTAATAAATTAAAATATTAGATAGTTTTAAAGATAATTGTCTAATATTGGACAGTTATTTTTAAAACCATCTAATATATGTTTGAATTTTTTCAGTTCCCTCTTTTTTTAGACTTTATTGGACGGTTATTATGAATAATCGTCCAATAAAGATGTTAAATATTGGACGGTTAATATTTTAACCATCCAATATGTGCTTTCTTCCATATATCAGCTCGCGACATCCCTCTTCCTCCAGATCTGATATTTCTTCAGTTGGCTATCATCTCAGCTCTCCTCTTCTTGTCTCCTCTCCTCTCATTTTGACCATTAATCTCTTCCAAGCTCTCTCTTGCTTTCCCACCACTCTCTTCTCCTACTCTGCCACCGAAGACGCGTCTCCCACCACCGAAGATCTTGTCTCTCCTCGTGCTCTGCTCTGTCATGTGTAAGTGGTCTCATTTTCTCCTCTCATTTCTTTTGAATCTCTTTATCCCTAAAACTGTTTAACTTAATTTTTGTATTTCATCGTTGCATGGATTACTGATTCTTGATTAGGCTTATGTTTGTTAGATTATATTATATTGATTTTGGGTATTATTGGTGTCACACGCAAGGTGTTCAGTAAAATGCTTCATAGAAAAAAATGAGCTTTGGCAAGAACCCACATAAAATTTAAGTTATGGGTCACTTGAAAATGCATATTAGACTAATAATATATGATTAGAAGAGAGTTATATTTAGTTTTTATTTTTATCTGAATTTATTGTCTATTTTTTTTGTATTTTTTGTTTAAACAATATTTAACTAGTGTGAGTGAAAAAATTTTATCATTTGGTTCTTTGATTGATGATTGAGTAGTATATGAAGTTTCATAGTGATTAGAATTGTATATGAGTACTTTTAGCTTACTCGAAATTGTTACTTATATGTAATTTGTAGTTTTAAATAACATGTGATATTGTTGTTTTTGATGATGATAATAATGTGATTAAAATGAGGGCAAAATGCCTAGGAAAATTTTGTTTTTATGTCTTTATGCTGAAGAATTTTTGTTTGAAATTAATAGTTTGGCATTTTAAGGGCCCTTTTGTTTAACTTTTTTTTTTTAAATTAAAAGGTAATTTTTTTTATACAAGAAAAATTTTTTATTTGTTTTGAATAGGGGCAAAAAATTTTAATGAAATAAATTTTTATAAATTAATGACATATAATTTTTATAATAGTTGGGCTTATATATTAATGTTAATATTGATATATATATATATATATATATATATTTTACTTATTATTATAAGTAAAAAATAATTTTTTATGATTATAACTAACATAAAATAATTCTTAATTTTTTATAAATTATAAATAAAATAATTCACTTATTGGCAAGTTTTCACATCAAATAAAATACTTATAATTAATTTAATATAATTGTAAGTATTATCTTAAATTTAATTATTTTAGAGAGAGATGATGTGTGTATGTGTGTGTGTGTGTGAAAGCATGTGGCTCATGATTGATAGAGTTAGTAATTAATATATTCATTAAACTAACTCTTTCAATATGATTGAGTCACTAATATGATTTTTCCCAACAATTCTTATTAGATTCAGAGAGGTTATGGACAATAAATGGATGTCTGTGAATAGAGTCATAAAAGAATATGTCGATAGGGTTAAGGAGTTCATTAGATTCACACTAGAGCATAATGCAGACCATAATAGTATTGTATGCCCTTGTGTGAAATGTGGCCTCTTAAAGTAGGTTAGTGTGAGTGAGTTGGAAGATTATTTAGTGTGTTTTGGAATTGATCATACTTATACATGTTGGCATAAGCATGGTAACTCAAGGGAAACAACTGATAGAAGCCGTGAGTATAGTAATACGTACATGTCACATGATTTCGAAACAAGCATAGATGAGGATGATCGTGTGAAGAGATGACTAATGCTGTTGAAGAGGAACTTTGAGATTGCCCAGAAATACTAGAGAGGTTGAGAAATAATGCAGGGATACCTTTATACACCAATTGCACAAAATTCTCAAAAGTGACCGCTGTGCTGAGATTGTTCAACCTGAAAGCAAGAGGCAGGTTGATTGATACAATCTTCATAGAATTTCTTTCACTTATTCATGAAATGTTACTGAAGGGTAACAAGCTTCTAACCTGAACATACAATGCAAAACAAGTGTTGCGATCTGTGGGCATGAGTTATGAGAAGATACATACTTGCCCTAATGATTGCGTTTTGTTTCGGAATGAATATGCATCATTAACTGAGTGTCCTAAATATAATGCATCACGTTATAAGGATAATGGAAAGAGCCTGGAGAAGGTGGTATGGTACTTTCCCATTGTGCCTAGGTTTAAATGCTTGTATAGCAGTGTAGTAGATTCAAAAAATTTGACATGACATGCAAATGAGAGAATTAGAGATGGTATGCTAAGGCATCCTGCTGACTCTATGCAATGGCAAAAGGTTGATCAAAGGTACCTAAACTTTGCAAAAGATTCTAGAAACCTACGCCTCGCACTAGCTACCAATGGAATGAATCCACATGGCATGCGAAGTAGTACCCATAGTACATGGCTAGTGATGTTAATCATTTATAATCTACCTCCATGGCTATACATGAAGCACAAGTATTTGATAATTTCCTTGTTAATTTCTAGGCCAAAACAACCAGGAAATGATATAGACATATACTCAGCTCCTTTAATTGAAGATTTGAAGCTATTGTGGGGGACAAGGGTTGAAGTATATGATGCGTACAGGAAGGAAACATTTAATTTGAAAGCCATGTTGTTTGGCACAATCAATGACTTTCCAGCATATGGTAATTTGTTTGAGTATAGTATCAAAGAGAAAATTGAATGCTCTATTTGTGAAGATAGCACACAATTGGTGAGATTAGAACATGGTATGAAAATGTCTACATGGGACATCATAGATGGTTGCCTCAATTATTGAAAGATTAAAAAATCTTTTGATGGTAATCCGGAAAAAGGTGGGCTACCTCCATTTTTATTCAGTGATCAGTTGTTTGAAAAGGTTAAGGATTTGGATATTGAATTTAAAAAACCTTTTGTGAGGCACATTAGTACAAGTGGGTAGAAGAAAAGATCTATTTTCTTTGATTTGTCATATTGGATGACCTTGGATGTGCGACATTTTCTTGATATAATGCACATTGAAAAAATGTGTTTGAAAGTATTATTGGTACGTTACAAAAAATTCTTAGAAAGACCAAAGATGACATAAAAGCAAGGCTAGACATGATTTCTATAGGTACAAGGGAAGACATGGCACTGAAGGAGAATGGAAGTTGTACATTTCTTCATCCAGCAACTCACACATTGTCCAAAAAAGAAAAAAGGTCATTATGTGAGTTTCTTGGTGCAATTAAAGTTCCAGAGGTTTACTCTTTTAATGTGAAGAATCTTGTGTCAATGAAAGACTTGAAGTTGAAAGGTTTAAAATTTCATGACTGTTATGTCTTGATGGAAAATTTTCTTTCAATAGCCATACATTCTATTTTACTTAACGGGGTATGTAATGCGATAATGAAACTGTGTTTTTTAAGTCAATTTGTAGCAAAGTGATCAACCGTCACAAATTGCCAAGGTTACAAGGCTAAATTATAAGGACATTATGTGAACTTAAAATGTATTTCTTACTTGTATTTTTTGACATAATGGTTCACCTTACTATTCACTTAGTTAAGGAGGTAGAAATGTGTGGCCCGGCTTATTTAAGATGGATGTACCCAATTGAATGTAACATGAAGGTATTAAAAGGGTATGTGAAAAATCATAGACTTAAAGGTTGCATTGTTGAAAGGTACATTAGTGAAGAGGTTGTTGAATTTTGTTAAGAGTATTCGAGAGATGGCAAATATGTTGGGATCCCAGTAGATAGACATATGGGAAGAGAAGATGGGGAAGGAATGAAGGGAGTCAAATTAGTTACTATCTCAAAAATACATTGGGAGCAAGCACACCTATATGTGTTACACAACTCTAAAGATGTTGATGAGTACGCAGACAAGCATAAGTTTGACATTAGGAAGGATAATCTTGGAAGAATTGAAACTTAGTATGAGAAGGAACATAATAAGCACTTCACAGGTTAGTTTAAAAAAGCATGTTTCTGACAAGTACAATTTCAATCATAATTCTGTTTCTAAAGAGTAAAATGATTGGCTAGAGGTCTAAACATACAAGTTGTCTCTTATAACAGCTATGTAATCAATGAATACACATTCTATATCAAAGAGCTGGATGATCGGAGCACAATGCAGAATAGTAGTGTAACTCTTATAGCTGAAGCGATGCATATTTCTAGTGTGAAAGACAAAAATCCTATATGTGCATCAATATCATATTTTGGAGTGATTGAAAACATATGGGAGTTGGACTATGTTAAGTTTAAAGTTTCAATTTTTAGTTGTAATTGGGTTGATTATAAAAGTGGCCTTCAAATTGATGCATCATCTGGGTTCATACAGGTGAATCTTACAAGGTATGGAAATAAAGATGAGCCTTTTATTTTGGCATCGCAAGCTAAACAAGTGTTCTATGTTCCTGATCCTGCAAAACAAAATTGGTCCATTGTTTTATTGTCAAACAAAACAATTGGAGAGATGATTGATGTTGTTGAGGATGATCCATTTGAGGGGACTGTGCTTGAAAGCAATCTCATCGAAGATGGTGCCAACTATATAAAACATGATCACAATGAAGGTATTTGGATCTCAAAAAGGGGCAAAAAAATGAAAGAGAAGATTATGAAATTAAATCGATCTATCAAGGTAGAAAAAGTTTAAAAGAAGATAAGGAAAAGAAAAAGATTGACTTAATCTTGTGGTGATCAATTTTCTTAATTACTATTTGTGTTTTATTTATGCCTTGTGTATTTAATTTACTTAATTACTATTTGTGTTTTATTTATGCCTTGTGTATTTAATTTACTTAATTACTATTTGTGTTTTATTTGTGCCTTGTGCATTTTAATTTTCTTAATTACTATTTATGTTTTATCTTTTCACTATTTCATTACAGGTAAATGGCTTCTAAAATACCACTTAAGAGACCTGATGACCCCACTCCGACCAATAACCTATTCAATAATCCTCCCAATGCCACTAGTTCACCCCCTAACTCGCCGACTGACCCACTTCCTGACCTGCCGATAGGTGATCATCCCTCTACATCCACTAGTTAGCCTATGGCTAAAAATGCTCAAGAAACTGTGGCTACATCAATTAGAAAAGGCTTGGTATTAATGGGTGAGGTTAATCAAAGACGATTGGCTAGACAGAAATATTCTCTTCAATGGAATTCAAATGGTCAACCAATTAGGACCAACAAGCATAAATTCTCCAGCTACAGTAGGGCTGTGACTAAAGGGCATTTAGGATTATCAATTAATAGTTGACATGATGTAGATCCAGCCTCCATGGATTTCATATGGGAACAAGTTGAGGTAATATATCTTAAATTTATAATATTAATTGATTTATTATATTATGTCAATTTTCTAACTTATATCTTAAATTTGTTGATTGAATAGTCGACATTTGAGATTGACGCCAGTCGAAGGCATTTTGTCATGGAAATAGCACGTAAGGCACATCGTGCCTTCCGATATTTTGTAGGATCAAAATATATTACTCATGTTGGTAGCCATATTAGTCCTACAGTCCCTGAGTTGATAAGACCCATTGTCAAACAAGAGCATTGGGATGCTTTTGTTGCTAAGCGCTTTGACAAATCATTCTTGGTAAGGATCATAATATTTTGTATAATAATTTTATATGAATTGGTCACTAAAATCATGGTACTTTTTATTTTGTTAGGAATTAAGCCAGAAGAATAAAGATTTAAGGGCAAAAAATCTTTTTCCCTTCCTAAAAGGGCGCTTAGGGTATTTAGGAATCGAGCAACAAGTGGTATGTTTTGAATTTATTAATTGATATGCAATATGTGATGTCACTAATATATTTTAATGTATAGATTAACAAAGAGAGCACACCAGAGAGCTTTATATCATGGGCCAGACTCTTTATATTAGGTCGGACTGATAAAGATGGCAACTATGTGGGTGAACATGTTCGAGAACTTATTGAAAAAGTTGTAAGTTTTTTCATTCTCAACTTTGAATAACATGCTAATAATTGCTATTTTAATAACTTGTGTTTTTCAAATTATGATGAATAGAGTGTCATCTCAGAAGAAGTTTCTAAAGGCGAACTTTTCCAAGATGAAGATGTCTTAGAAAAGGCATAGGGGAATCATGATCACCTAGGTCGTGTTAGAGGTGTTGATATGGGGATCTCAAGGAAACAAATAGTAGGAAAAAAAGGACTCTAAAAGATGTGCCTTCTTCAACTAAATTTAATGCTCTAAAACAACAAGTAGAAGCGCAATAAAAAATGATTGAGGCATTGTTTAGGGCTAATGATTCTAGGAAGTCACCCTTTTAGCACATAAGTCTCAGCAAGATAAATAGTTGCACTGTGGCCCAGCCATTTGGTCAAATTCCTAAGGTATATATTATTTTTATTCCTTAACTTTAGTTGACCATTATTTTATTAACTTATACTTATTTTTATTTAAGGTGAGCACGATTGCTTTTCTGTGGCAAATAGCCCTAGTAAACATAAAGTAGTAAGAGGTCGTGTGTTTAATATCCCTAGGGAAAATAGCATACACAATGTGCCAATGCTTGCATACTATTTGCGAAGGTTGATTCTTGAACCTATTGATGCCAACTACCCATTACCTATTCCAACCTTAGATGCGTTTACTATTGGAGAAGCAAGTGGCAACTTTATTGCATGGCCCAGGGTTTACTTTTGTGTAGAAGATGAAGCACAAAATTGACAGGTATGCTAGTTACCTTTTTATGTACATGTCATATAATTGGTCTCTAACTATATAATTGGTGCACAGTCTAAGGGGAAGGGCATTACTAGACAATCAGGCCAATTATCTAAGGTTGAGATAGCCATGCCAAACCATTTGCCAAAAACCTACCAGAGCACACTTGAGACATGCAAAGTTGTTTGCTGATTCTACAGTGCTTAACAGCTTTGACAAGAGCATGTATAATAGACAACAATACAATGTGATTAGGGCTGAAATGGTTAACGAAGTCCTCAAGCGAGTTTCGATTAGCCAAAACGTGGTTCATTTTTATATGAGGTACATATTGTTCATATGACTTTTTATTATATTTTAAACTTAATATAATATAATAATTTGTTTTTTTTTTTCATTTAGGTACCTATATGAAAATTTTATTGTCCCTAGTGATCTTGCATCAAAATTTGTCTTTGTCTGTCCTCATGATGTCTCTGCTCATTGTAACATCACTACCGAGGTGCGGTATAGCCAAGCTCAAACATTAGCGAAGTACTTTAAGGCAAAAAACCCTACTACGAGGATGTTATTTCTGGTACCTTATGTACAAGGGTGAGTTCAGTGGTATCTTAATTTATTTAATTTATATTGTCATTTTAAGTTTCATAACATATGTTTTCAAATTGTTTTAGAAGCTACTGGATGCTGATTGGCATAATGCCGGTTGTTATTAAAACTGTAAAGTTTTACTACTTGGATTCTACTAGTGGGTAGCCAGATAATAGGCCAGATATGAGGGAATTATTTAATTTGTAAGTTTATTTTTTTGCTTAACATTTCTATATTTTTCATTTTAAATTTCTAGTTTTAACTTATTTTCTTTCTTATCAGGGCCGCAGTGCTTTATTGCACTAAAAAGAACTTGTCTGTACCATTAAGGTACAAATCATATGATCTAGCCCACCTTAATTGGAAGATAATAAAGGTACTTCTCAGTACTAATTTTAACAATCAATTTTAGTTTTCTAATTAATTCAATAATATGTTTATTGGTTTTTCTATGTAGGGCCCATGACAAATAGCATATAGCGAGGATTGTGAATATTGCATCGTGAGATTTCTTAAAGACATCATCACTCATGAGATGACTCTAATCCCCTTTGCAGTATGCATGTTATTTACATTAAATTATATGTGATTATGAATTTTAGTTTGTTGAAATAATTAACTTTGTTGTCATATTACATTATTGCAATATTATCTTGATTCATATTGTGAAGAATTCAGGGATTGTCACATCAACGAAGTTATTGAGGAATGATGTGAGTACATTTTTTAGCTGTGGGCCAGAAATAAGTAAATTGTACTTTTTCATTTTTTTTTATAATTTAGAATAATTTTAGTTTAGTCTAGCAAATAACTTTGTTTTACTTAGTACTATGTTGAGCAATTGTATAGGTAACAAATTTTTTTATTTTAATAAAATTATTAGTTTATTATAATTCAATTTAGTTTACTATAATTATGGATTGAACTGAATTGAATCGGACTGGTCTGTATTTACATTATACTGTTGCAAGACGCTGCAAGAAATGCCGCTAGCGTATTAAAAAAAAATTGCTATGTATATATTGGACGGTTATTTACTATAACCGTCCAATACTTTGGACATATTGGACGATTCTTAAAATAACTGTTCAATATATCTTTTCATGTACATCCCATTCTGACACTATATTGGGCGGGTCTTTAAACCATCCAATATTATATATTGAACGGTTCTAATAACCGTCTAATGTTTGTTTTATCAATATATGATGGTCTCATATTGGATGGTTCATAGTCATCCAATATAGGCAAAACAACCGTCCAATATTCCCTTTTCTGTAGTAGTGAAGGTTTATATCTACTAACAAGTTTAATATTATATAATACATAATTATTTTTTATATATAATGATTCATGTTAATTCTTGTTATAAGTAGGTATAGAAGATATGAATATTTCAAAGCATCCACATCTGAATGATGATGTTGGGAGTGGTTCTGGTTTCTCTCAATTATCTCATAATGTTTTGAATTCCTACTCCTGAATATTTGAATAAAATTAATAAAGATTTTGATGTTGATTATTGTTAGGTTTAGATTTTTTTATGATTGAAGGATTGTAAGGATCAATATTTTAAATGTTGTATTTTTAATGATGTTTTGATGATTGTGTTAGACTTGTATATAATATTATATAAGATATTAAGTCATGAAGAATGTTTGTTTTTTTTAAATCATATTATTTTATTATGTTTGGTTTGACTCTATATTGACCCCCAATTCAACCCTAGTTGAACCCTTAGACCCCTGGCTTTAACTGGTTCAATGACCAGTCTAGTTTTTAATACCATAATGATTGCAAATCTGTGCATGTGTGTAGGTTTGGGTATATATTAGCTTAATGAAATTGAGGAGTGGGCCGTGAGCCAACAGCCAATTCCTTTTTATTTTTAAATAATATATTATAGTTTGTTTATAAATGTATAAATAGTATTATATTATATTTTAAAAATCAATGTATCTATATATACATATTTCAATTCATCACCTTCACCTTTATATACATAAATATATTTTTCATTTCATTTTATTTATATTATCATTTGATTTGAAATTAAATCCTTATAATTTATGCTATTTCAGGTAATTAAAGTCTTTATTAAATTATTTTACTTATTTTCTAATCCTCAATAAATGGGCAATAATTTTCTATGCCTCAAATTTCCCTTTCTATGTCTCGAATTCATCTATAATTAATTTATTACTTAAAGATTAAGACTTCGAATGTTACAGTGTTCACCACTTTTAAAGAATCTTGTTTTCAAAATTTAACATTTGATATCATATAATCAAATCACCACCTCTCTGATTTTTTTTTTTTTTTTTTATCATTCACTAAGCTTATCTCTCAGCACCCACTTATTCTATTCGCATATTTATAGCAAATTCATGTAGATAAAGGTATACTCTTGCCACTTTAATTCAACCCCAAGCTATCGCTCCTGCCAAAAGACACAGTCCATATAATTTGTTCAAAATCCTATTACCTCGCTTCTGCTATGCTATTCTGATTCATCATGACCATCATGATTTCCTATTGCATATTTTGGTTTACACTATTCACATAGCTTGCTCAAATTTTCCCTTTATAGACTATGTAATAAACTTTACTAGCTCTATACTTCTATAACACACTTCCATCTATATAATTCTTCCTCCATCTTATCATGGTTATTTTCCTATGACATACTTCTTTTTTCCCTAACAATTTTAATTTTTCTCATATACGTGCTCTCACCATTGAAATGCAACATCCCTCCATAAATCTTATAATTTATAACATTCAATTGTTGCATAAAGATTAGTCCGTCGTCATGCCTTAAACTAGCTTCATAACAAATCCATAACCATCTTTAAAAAAAATAAAATCAGAAAGATTATTCTTAGACTTATATTCTTATTCTTAATTGTGATCATAAGAAATTTCTAAGAAATATATACCTCTAGGGTGTAACTGATTCGTATCATTATAAAACTTAGTATATCTCTTCCCAAAAGATCCTTAGAATTAAAGCATTCTCATCTTGTTCTTAACCCACAAACATCTGATACTAATCGTTTCAATTCTAGCAAATCATTACCTATAACTTAAACCGATACACCCAAAGATTTTTATCCATAATAAACTTCAACATCTTCTTTGCTAACCATCAACATTAATAACCTAACCAACATCTTACTTTTAATCTTCTCCTTCTTTCTTTTCCCCCCTTTTTGGTCAAAAAGTTGTAAATCCCATGCCTTTTGAAAATATATTTTTTGAAAATTTCCTTTGTGCATAAATTTCTTTTTAGCTTAAAATTATTTTCAAAAGGTTTTTTTTTTTGGTACTCTCAATGCTAAAATATTCATAAATGTATCATGGAGAGCAAACAGTAAAATGCTTGAATTTAAAATTTCACTAAGAATAACAAAAACATCGATTTCAAAATCGTTTCTAGTCAGTGACCCACAATTCAAAATCTTTTTATTTGTAAACACCAAGAAACAACAATTTCACAAACTATATATATTTATATATTTAAACCTCATGGATAAAAATTCTCTCTCCCTTTATTTTTTTTTAATACTTGAGCAAATCATCTAATAAGTTCCCAATAATACCTCAAGTTCATAGGATGTGTGAAAAAATTAAATGTACAGGAGAAATTACATATTTACCTAATATACTGTTTGTAACAATATAATTTGTAAAATAACAACTCTTCACTTAGAAAAAGAATAGATTTTGAAAATGACTGTAAAACCTCATAAAAATCTTTTTCTTCATATATATTCAAATTCATGATAAAGCCATTACCTAACACAAGTTTTGTCTTAATATTTTTTTCCTAAAAATTTCTAAAGTTTTGGGAGGAAAAATAAAACACTATTCATTTTATATAATTTGTATGCATTTGCCTGTAAAGCTACCTTAAAGTTATTATTATTATTAATAATTTTGGTTTGCTTAGTCGTTCCCTACACAGTGCACGTTATTCTAGCAACAAGATTTTGTTCTTCCGATCCTCTACCGTACTCACTGTCCAATCGAAATACTTCCAATCTCCTACTCTTATTACTTTATTCATTACTTATATCCCTCAACTATTTTCCCAACCATACGCTTCAAAGACATGATTTGCTTCTAATTTGTTCGACCTTAGCTTCTTAACATTATTAGGTCTCTCTCTAAGGTATTCACATAAATTCTATGGCCATCATATAACCTCCCCCCCACCCCTTTGTAGTTTTGTTTAAATTCTCCAATTGACCCATATATACTAGCCGTTAAGCTCTACACAAACACAATATTTGAAGTTAGCAATCGAGATACAGTTGCAATTCACAGTCTAGAACTTTAAATTTTGTATGTTCACCACATCCTCTCGTCTTGGGAATGCAAGTTATCCATCAATATTTAGTCTTATTTTCAATACCACTTCCCTAGCTATTAACTTGTTTTCAATCTTCACACAATGTCGTGAAAATAAATATTTGATATTTATGAAAATTTAATAATTTTTTAATACCTTAAAGAGAGTGTGTGTATATATTTGAAAAGTTTTTAAACACTTCAAACTGAATTTGTAAAATTTGTGGAGCTAAAAACAAAATATGTTTTTTTAGCCAAATATTTTCAAATATCTAAGAATGATTCAAAGTCAAGGTTTAATTTGAACAGCTACATATAGTCTTGTAACTACTTTAATTTACAAATTAGCATATTATTTAGAAACGCAAAAAGAAGTATATGTTCACAAAATACATGGCTTGTCAATCCATAATTTCATAAAATATTTTTTTAAAACAAAACATTTAAATGATTATGAAACACATTGTAATTCCACCCCAAATGTTTGCCTATGTATGTGCTTCCAAATTCTTTTTTTTAAGTCAATTAATTAAAATAAAACATAACAAACAAAGAAAATGAAAATAAAAAGATTTCCCATCAGTGGCATTACGTGGGAAAGTTTGAATAAGAGAATAAAGAAAAATTAGTTGAGATAAAAGAAAGGAAAAATTACATTAAAGTCCTACATAAAAAATAATTATTATAAGATCCACTAATGATAACTGAACTAAGGCAATTGATAATTAATTGTATTATCAATAGTCTTAGTTCAGTTGTCAGTATACCTTGTAGTAATTAATTTTTTTGTATGAGATTATAATTCTCCTTAAAAGGAAAGGAAAAATTACATTGAAGTCCTGTACAAATAAATTCAATTACTATAAAATTTATTGACAACTGAATTAGAGCTATTAACAACTAACACCATATTAACAGGTCCTAGTCCCAATCACAATGAATTAATGTATCCCTAAATATATTTTTATTCCCTCTCAGTATAGCCTTAACTTTTTCATACCCTAACGTCATACTAACCCAAGCACACTATTGGACTTAAATTCATTTACTTATCATTCCTCTATTCTTTTTATCAAGACCTCAAGTTCTACCCAAAGGTCCGTTTGATTTAATTAAACTTAGTCAATTCATCTGTCCCCTACTGCCGATCTAACTTTTGGGGTTAAGTTTACTTCCTTGATTATGTTTCTTTGGTGTTGACCTACTAAATATTGTTGCTTGTCCCCATGGATGTGATTTCCTTTGAATGTTTCTCTTCTGTAATAGATTTATCTCCACCATAAGAAAAATTGAGTCTCATGGGGAGTTGACATATAAATTCTACTATCTAAATAGCTTAAGGGAAGAAGTCAGGGAAGAAGTCTAGGAATCATATTTGCTATAATAATGCATGATGTGAGCCAACCAGCTAAGAACAACCAGGTTTAGATACCAAATTATAATGCCCAAACCTCACCAAAAAAAAAAAAAACTTAATCAAATATCATGATAATAAAAATATTTAAACTGATAAATAAAAATAATACCATGCCATAAAAATTTAAAATCAATTATCAAATTTAATTTTTAAAAGGCAACCATAGTAGAAAATTATTAAATTAAATTTCAAAGGACTATCATGGCTAAAAAGATTTACCTAATAAACAGATATTTAATAACCAACCTTGGTAGAAAAAAGATTAAACTATTTAGGAAAGGCTGCCAAGGTTATAAAAATTTAAGGCTACTAATTAAAACTACAAAAATCACCCAATCATGATAGGAAACAAAAAAAGTGAATCGTTGTAGATAGAGAGTAATTTCAAAATGAATATTAATTCTCATAAAGTTTAGGTTTACCAAAGTCCACAGATACGTGTGTCACATTCCATAACAAATGCTCAAATATTTATTTATTTGCAAAAGTCTCAACACTAAAATTCTATAATAAAATATTTACTTAAAAAACAAATAAATACCAAACAACACTCCAATTAGTCATAAATAAATACCAAACAGTTTAGAAAATTAATCCGAATGATAAATAATAAGTCCTACACCAGCAAATGATTATTTTGGAAACTAAAATGGAACTCAAAGTTTACTCAAGATAAGCGTCAAACTTCCATATACTTCCCTTTTGCTCCACTAGACTTACTTAAAATGTTAACAAAGGGGTGAGGGTTAATGTCTCAACAACTCAAAGTTTACCATATATGTATAAACTAACAACTACACACAAACAATGCTATATGCATACGTATAATTTCATCATTATTCAATTAAGAGAATAACAATTGATGGCCATCATTCATAATAGTTATATGCAAGATAGGTAACCACCCTTATTACTCCATCCAACCTTATATAGCTAACTGGAACCATAACCTTATCCATGGTCTAGCTCACATGCTAGATTGACTCAAGTATATATTTCTGAAGTTTGAGATATACCTGACTAAAGATACAAGGCCTAAGCATTAAAATATGACTCCCCTCCTTAAATCACCCAAAAAGAAGGTGTCATTGTCTCGTGTTTCCTCTTTAAAAACCTGGTCAGATAAGTATTGATAAACGGGGCTCTAAAAGAAAGGTCAACTATTGTGTACAAAGTGAAGGCAAACTACATGATCACAATTATGTATATATATGCCTGAAATATTTGATTGATATCTAAATTCAAAAATCTCCTGCCACTCGTGACGCTTTACTCGCTCATCTTGCTCGCACTCTCTCTCTCGCCTTGCTCAGCGTCGCAGAAACCTGATTGCGAATCTGTGCGCGCGTGTAGGTTCAGGGATATATTAGCTTAATGGAATTGAGAAGTAGGCCAGGCCCAGGGTCATTTCCTTTTTTTCTTTTAATAATATATTATAGTTTGTTTACAATTGTATATATAGTATTATATTATATATAAAAAATCAATATACCTATATGTCCATATTTCAATTCATCACCTCCACCTTTATATATATAATGTATTTTTTATTTCATTTTATTTTTATTATCATTTGACTTGAAATTAAATCCTTATAATTTATTCTATTTCGGCTAAAGTCTTTATTAAATTATTTACTCATTTTATAATCTCAATAAATGCACAATAATTCTCTATGCCATAAATTTCTCTTTGTATATCTCAAAATTACCTATAATTCATTTATTACCTAGAGATTAAGACCTAGGATGTTACACATAGCATATTCATCACAAACATTAGATGCTACTTGGGCTAATTACACTCTCACAAAGAAAGAGCTATTTGCAATTGTCTTTGGGCTAGAGAAATTTTTTTCTTACATACTCCACACTAAGGTGATCATCTTTATAGACCATTATGCTATTAAGCATTTGTTCAAAAAGTATGACTTCAAACTCGCCTGATTTGATTGTAGCGTTGATATAAGATTGACATGGAGATGTTGATATAAGACTTTGATGTGGAGATCTATGACAAGAGCGGTGCAAAGAAGATGGTAGCTGATCACTTGAGTAGGACTTAAACACTAGTGGTAACATCTTTTTACCCTTACATGATTTTCCTGAAGATATCCTCTGTGTGGTTGGTATGTCTAGTCCTTGGTATGCTGATATTGCTAACTATTTTCTACATCTATTTTACTCACTGATATGAATAAGTATGATCAATCAGATAAATTTAGAAGTGAGTCTAGATTCTATATATGGCATGGCCATTACATGTAGGGCACTTGTAGTAATCAAATTATTAGGTAGTGTATTCTTGATAGTGAATTTGAGTCTGTTTTACTTTTTCCATATTCTTGCATGTTGTGACACCACCATACTTAGCCACAAAATGAACCTTGATCATCGAATTCTATATGGTAATTAGAAGATAATTAATCCAAGTTACCTTACCATGGTAGAAAGAACTTAATTACAGTTGAAAATAGATAATCATTGTAGAAAGGAAAAGACTTAGTTTAAATATCTACTTATTTTAATAATATTTAAAAATTATAGTATTAAAATCTCTAGCTACTATGGAATTATACCATGGTAGAATAGCTTGAAACAAATTCTGCCATAGTAAAAAAAGTTAAACCAATCAATAAGAAGACACTATGGTAGAATAGTATAAGCTTACAAATAAAACCTTTATGAACAACTCTTAATAAATTGGGATCTCAAGTTTAGAATTTACATATGAAAATCATTTTAAACTATTAGATAGTAATACATCAGGTCCTAAAGCATTTGGTTAAATTGTAATATTTTTCTTGGACTTTGAGGTGCTGTTGTATAATGCTTCTGCTAAGTAATATTTTACCACTCGAATATATATATATTGTTAAATGATTTACAAAAGTTTTTATATTAGGATCCTAATGTTTTAAGAGGTTCTATTTTAATTAGCAGAATGCGTGGAGGATAGTATGGTAATGTCATTGAGGGTATTACAGCTGTGAGACCTTTGAGTTTGAGTAATGAACTATCTGGATATAAATTTGTGTATATAAGTTATCATCGGGATTTCATGCATGTTTAAGTGGTGAATTGTTAAGAATTGTAGTAATTTTGTGAATTCCTTGCCCATGTGTGAATGTGAGGTAAAATGAGTATTTTAGGCTAAGATTTAGTTATGTGTATGTTGTGAATATGTGTAGTAGTGAATTGTGGTGATTATGGCGAGAAAGGCTAAGTGGGCCATTTAGCCAAATGGTATATAGTTAGTGTTTTGTGGAAATTGGCCGTTGAGTGGCCAAATTTTGATATATGAGTATATGTGTGATATAACTTGATCAATCAAGTGTTTTAGATCCTTTTGAACTTGGTTCAAGGCCTAAATAGTCTAATGAGATTAAATAATCGATTTGATTGCTTGGGTGCACGAAAGTTTTAGAAAAAGTGACTTTTTGCACCCCAAGTGTCCAAATTTTGATTAGACCATTAGATTGTGTCTAAACCTATTTCATTAGCTAACTTATGAGATAAGCTTCATGTAGGCATTTTGTAACATCCTTAATTTCTTAATTTCATGATTAATGGTTAATCAAGGGAGAATGGTAATTAGTGTAGGATTAGAGATTTATATGATTACTTGATGATTTGACTTGTTGTTTGTGTATGAATAGATACGAATAAGAGGAGTGTATTTTGGGTTAAAGCAAGTGTGCGTGGTGAGAATAAATCTCACTATGTCACATGCTGTGGCTTGTGCTGCGGGACTAGAAAATCACTTCTTAAGTCATGAAATTTAGTGATGTTTAGAGAGTAAAGTTTAAGAAACACATGAGAGGAGAGAGGTGAAGGCTGAGAAGTTGGAACAAGCCATTTTAGGTTATTAAAAGGTGATGATTCGAATTGATAACTTGGTAGGTAAGCTACGTATAACTCTTACCTTCCATTCTACACAAATTTCTTTAAAAATGAGTTATAGGAAATTGAATCGGTGGAATTTAAGGGGTTTGATTCTTACTCAATAGTAATAAAAAGGTTCTCAAAAGTTAA